>NW_006440638.1:25541801-25547399 GCF_000325575.1 Pteropus alecto
GAAACATGCCTCTTCTCAAGTGCAAATGAAACATTCACAAAAATTGATTATATATTAAATGGGCAAAAAGAAAACATCAGCAAATTCTAGATAGAAATATTGTAAATAACACTCTGATCTCAATGTGATAAAACTAGACATTAACAAAAAATTTAACAAGTCCTTTCCATAGGAAAAAACTTAAAATATTATATTAAACAATTTTTAATGAAATGGGAAATACGAACAAAATTTTTGGAATTTAAAAAAATGAAATACTATATATTGGACTCTATGGACTATTTTTAAAGCAGTTATCCAAGGAAAGTTCATAGCCTTAAACACAGTTATCAATAGTGAGGTAAATAAGTGAATTAAATTCCTAGTAGACACACACAAAAACTATAAACATAACAAAACATAAGCCAAAAGAAGTCATAAGAAGGAAATAATAAGATAAAATAGAAATTAATGAGGCAGATGGAGAAAACAGCAGATCAAATTAAGTCTAAATCCTATACATTTTTTAAATTAGCAAACCAAACAAATCACTAAATAATTTAATAAAGCAAAAAGGAAAAAAAAGGAAGAGAATATAACTCTACAAAATAAGAAGTGAAAAGAGGAGGTCAACATTAAAACAGAAGAAAAATTTTAAATCATATTTTAAAATTGTATGCAGATATATTAAAAAACCTAGATAGTATGGATAATTTTCTAGAGAAACAAAATATACTGAAATTAACCTCATTAGAAATAAGAACGCTTAAAGAGACCAATTGTTTCACAAGGGAGTGACCAGATAGCCCCAATGCGACGTACATTCTTCCAGAGTATTGAAAGTGAAAGGAAATGTCAAAATTCTTTATACGAAGCAAGTGTAACTTTACTTCAAACCTGATAAAAACCGTACAAAAAAATTACAGCAACATCACATATCAATGCAAAAACTTCTAAACAGCATACTAAGCAACAGAATCTAATAACACATTAAAAAAATGATACATCATGGCCAACTGGGATTTATTAAAGGAATGCAAAGTTGTTTCAATATCAGGAAACCAATTAACATAATATACCATGTTAATAGATCTAAGGAGACAAATCATATGATTATATCCATAGGTCCTTAAAAAGCCTGTGACAGAAACACTTAAGAAAGTAGAAGTAAATGGGTATGTTATTAAATAAATGAAGTCCTAAAGCTAGTATTTTCTTAAGAGAGAAACACTAGAGGTATTTCCACTAATACTAGGAACAAGGTAAGGATGTCTACCATCTCCCCTACTATTCAATATTGTACTGGAGGTATTAGAAAATGCAAATAGATGAGAGAAAATAGAATAAGAATTTTTGGAAAAGAATAGTAAAACTATATTTACAGATAATGTGTACTTAGAAAGCCCTAGAGAATCAATTAAAAAAACAAATTCAAACATTAAATGAGTTCAGCAAGGTAACGGGGTATAATATCAGCATAATAATATCAATAGACATAGAGAAAATCCCATTTATAACAGCCACAAAAAAGATAAAATACTTAATTAGAAATATGCAAAACCTATATGAAAAAATCTTTAAAGCACTCCTGAAAGACACAGAAGTAGATGAACAAATGGACAAACATTCTTTGTTCTTGGATAGCACAATTCAAGATCCTAAAGATGTCAGCTATACCTAAGGTAATTTTAAAGTATAATGCAAACCCTATAAAAATACCAAGTGTTTTTAAAATAGGGCTTGACAAGTTGATATTAAAGTTTACATAGAAAAATAGAGATGAAAATCCCTATCAAAATCCCAACAATTTTTTTTTCAGAAATAGAAAAATCCATTTTAAAATTCATATGAATCTCAAGGGATCTCAAATAGTCAAAATGATCTAGAAAAAGAAGTTCAAAGTGAGACCGACACTTCTTGATTTCAAAACTTACCAAAAAGCTTCAGTAATCAAAATAGTGTGGTACTGGCAAAAAGACAGATATATAGCCAATGGAACAGAGAGCCTATAAATTAACCCTCACATATACAGTCAAATGATTTTCAACAAGGTGCCAAGACATTCAATGGGGAAAAGACAGTCTTTTCAAAACTCTGTGCTAGGAAAAATGGATATCCACATGAAAAAGAATGAAGTTAAATCCTTACCTAACACCATATGCAAGAATATTAACTCAAAATGGATCAAATATCTGTACATGAGAGCTAAAATTATAAAAGTCTTTAAAGAACCCATGGGAGAAAGCTTCATAACACTGGATTTGGTTATGATTTCTTGTGTATGACACTAACGGCACAAACAATAAGATAAAAAATAGACAAATTGGACTTCACCAAAATGAAAAACTTTGTATCCTAATGACACAAGGACACTATCAACAGAATAAATTTGGCAACCCATGGAATGGAAGGAAATATTTTCAAATCACATATCTGATAAGGGATTAATATCCAGAATATATAAAGAACTTCTGAAACTCAGTAACAAAAATGAAGCAACTGGATCAGATATGGGCAAAGAATTTGAATAGGCATTTCTCCAATGAAGGATATACCAATGGCCAATAAGCACATGAAAAGATGTTCAACATCACTAATCATTAGATAAATGCAAAGAAAAACCAACAAAATATCACTTCATATCCATTACGATAGCTATTATAAAGAAAAACTACCCACGAAATATCACTTAATATCCACTACAATAGCTATTAAAAAGAGAAAAAAATAACAGAAAATGGCAAATGTTGGTGAGGATGTGGAGAAATTAGGACTCTTGTGTGCTTCTGGTAGGAATATAAAATGGTGCAGCTGCTGTGGAAAACAGAAAGATGGTTTCTCAAAAAATTAAAAACAGGACTTTGCAGATGCTGCTGTGCCACCCAGAGCTGCCCCTTGCCACCCCACCATGGTCAACCCCACATTCTCTGTCAGCTATGAGCCCTTAGGCCATGTCTCCTTCAAACTATTTGCAGACTAAGTTCCAAAGACAGCAGAAAACTTTAGTGCTCTGAGCACTAAGGAGAAAGGATTTGGTTATAAAGGTTCCTGCTTTCACAGAATTATTCCAGGAGTTATGTGCTAGGGTGATGACTTTACATGCCAAAGTGACAATGGCAGCAAGTCATCTACAGGAAAAAATTTGATGAGAATTTCATCCTGAAGCATATGACTCCTGGCATCTTGTCCATGGAAAATGCTGGACCCAACACAAATGGTTTCTGGTTTTTCAACTACACTACCAAGACCAAGTGGTTAGGTGGCAAGCATGTGGTCTTTGGCAAGGTGAAAGAAGGCATGAATATTGTGAAAATCATGGAGTGCTTTGGGTCCAGGAATGGCAAGACAGCAAGAAGCTCACCATTACTGACTATGGACAACACCAATAAATTTTCTTAATCACCAGAACATTCTTTCTCCCATCTGCTCATAATAGCCTCTAATCTTTATGCTCTCACTGAAGTTCTCTGGGTTCCACATTTTCCTTATCCCTCTCTAAGTCTAACTGGATTTCAGAATTAATTTTATGATTACGAAATAATCATAAATGAGAACTCAACGACAAATAGAATTACCATAAGATCTAGCAATTTTACTTCTGGGTATATACCCAAAAGAATACAAAGTAAGGTCTTGAAGAGATATTTGTACATCCATGTTCACAGCAGCATTATTCACAATAGCCAAAAGGTAGACACTAACGAATGGATAAACAAATGTGAGATATATATATCACAATGGAATATTATACAGCCTTAAAAAGGAATGAAGTTCTGACACATGCTACAACATGGATGAAACTGGAAGACATTATGCTAAGTTAAATAAGCCAGTCACAAAAGGACAAATACTATAGATTCTACTCATGTGAGGTACTTAAAGTAGTCAAATTCATAGAGACAGAAAGTAGAATAGTGGTTGCTATGGACTAGGGGGAGAGAGGAATGGGGAGCTATTATCTAATAAGTACAGAGTTTTACTTTTGGAGGATGAACAAAATTCTGCAGATGGATGGTAGTGATGGTGTGCAATGTGATTGTATTTAATAGCACTGAGATGTACACTTAAAAATGATTAAAATGGTAAATTTTACGTTATGTATATTTTACCATAATTTTTAAAAATAAATAGTTAAAACATGCAAACATGCAAGAATAGCCAGGAAAACACTGAAAGAGAAAAGTTACAAAGGAGGACTACTTCTATGAGACACTAGAAAATACTATAAAAACATCTATAATTAAAACTGTAGTATAAGTGCATAGACAAACAGAACAATAGAATAGAACAGAAAGTCCAGAAATATACTCAAACGCATATGGAAATGAGTATATGGTAAATGTGGCATCTCAAAAGTGGTATCTTAAATCACTGGCCAAAGATGGAGGATTTGATAAATGCTGATGGACATTCAATAGATTCTAGTTAGTCATCTGGAAAGGGATAAAATTGTATCCATACCACATACCATACATAAGGATGAATCAAGAAATTGAAAAGCAAAAATGTGTAACCATACAAGTATTAGAAGAAAACTTTAATATAGGGAAAAGGTTTCTAACTATGACCCAAAATCCAGATGTAATAGAAGAAATTATTAATAAAATTGTTTATATATTTTAAGTTATATTGCAAAAATTACCACCAGCAAAGTCAAACTACAACTAAAAAACTAGGAGGAAAAATATTTACAACATATATTACAAATAAAGAACCAATATCCCTAATACATAAATAGCTCTTAAGATGAGAGGAGGGAAAAGCTCAAAACTCTGAGAGAAAAAATGACCAGAAGACATGAATAGACAAGTCACAAAATGATATAAAAATTGCCCTTAATCAGATGAAAAGATGGAAAAAATGTTCAGTCTCACTTATAGTATTTACAGACACATCTTACTGATCTTCTAGACTGGCGAAAAATTAAATAGCATAACAACACACTCTTAGCACGCATGCAAAATGGCACAACTCTTATGGAAGGAAATTTTTGGCAATATCTAACAAAATACATGTGTACTTATCTTTTGACCTAGCGATCCCAGTTCTCAGAATTTACCCTACAGCTACACCTCCATCAATATGAACATACAAATGCACAAAGTTATTCACTGTAGAATTGTTTGTAATTGCAAAATACTGGCAATGACCTAAATGCCTATATATAAGAGAATGAATGAATAAACGATGGTATACGGTACATCCACACAATAGATTAGTATGCAGTTGTAAAAAAGAATAAAGGAAATCAATGAACTGATATGAATTGATTTCCAGGATGTACTTTAAGTGAAACAGACAAAATGTAAAAGAATGTGTATAATGTGCTACTCTTTGTGTAAGAAAGAAGGGGGTATAAGAAAAATATACATGTATCTGTTCATTTGTACAAAAAAAAAAGAAAGGATAAATCAGAAACTGATGACATTGTTATCTATGAGCACATGGTAGAAACAGGGTGGAAAATATGGGAGATGTGGATAGGATGGAATGAATAGAGGTGGAGAGTGACAGATCCCTGAATATACCTTTTCTGAGTAATATATACTAGTGAGTATAATATATATATGGATAATATGTATATATAGAGAGAATATATCTACATTATATATAATGTAG
>NW_006440638.1:25547577-25553444 GCF_000325575.1 Pteropus alecto
ATAATGTAGATATATTCTCTCTATATATACATTTATGTGTATCTGTATATGTGTGTATTATATATACATATTATATATAATGTAGATATATTCTCTCTATATATACATATATGTGTATCTGTCTGTGTATGTGTGTATATGTGTGTATGTGTATACACACACACAAATGGACTATGCTATATTACATCAAATGAACATATTCCACTAAAGGAGGGTGGGAAGAACTAAACCAAGTAAATTTTGTATATAGTATTTGGATTATACACTCTCAGGCTAAAGAGAAAAAGAATACTAAACAAATGTCAAAGTCTACTTAGGGTTTTTCTTCTAAAGGGTATGGATTAGCAATTTGAAACTACTTTCTGTGTGTTTTAAGACTGAACAAATAAGGAAATATACTATGAACAATTTTTCTTCTAGAGAAAGAAATAACAAATATACACAAGTGAGAATAAGTGCTGTGATGTTGGAGTCAGTTTTAAGGTATCAGTATGAACTCATGGTTTTTAACAGATAGATCAACAGATAAATATAGAAATCAAGATGTGTGTAGAGGTTATATATAATATAATGTAATGTAATAATGTGATATATTTCTCAGATTTGTCTGGTTTAAGAGCCTCAAAGCAATGATTTCCCAGTAGCAGTGAGCACATCTAATGCTCAGATCTTGGCTTCTAAATACCATTCCCCACTAAAAGGAACCAGGGCTCTTTGGAGAAATAGCTGGTTTCAGGGCTAGGTCTGGAAAAGTACAAGATGAGCCCAGAACTTCTTGCTGTGCCAGAAAGTAAAAATATGCTCAAAGAACAATAGGAAAAATATCAGAAAGACATAGGAATCAGCTTGAAGAGGCACCTAGTGGCCAAATCTGGGACAACTTGAGCATCAAAATAAAAAATGGTAATAATAGGTGCCAAGCCTTTGAATAAAATAAGAATTCATGAGTCCATATTGATCATGAGAGATATGGAGATGAACAAGAAATTGTTTGGGGTCCAAGAAGTCTATAGCGTAGTGGGCAAGACAGCCCCAAACAGACAAGAATGGAGGGAACACTACCCCTGAGCAGCACTACTTCCCCACGGGAGGGCTTCCCAGAGGTGGTGGTGTTTGCACATGGAGAAGGGTCTGGAGGGGACTCACGAGGGCCCTTTGCGCATCCGGGGCGTGCTCATGGCCCATTGCTTGATCCTGCTCAGGCTCTGCTCATTGAGGAGCCGCTGGCCCTCGGAGGGCATGCAGTCCACGTAGAGGTTGTACAGCAGCAGCGCCTCTGTGTGTTTGCGCAGGGCGTTGGCTTGGACCACACGCTGTGTGAACACGCGTGGGTCCTCAGCACAGAAGAGAAGCTGTATCCGTGGCACCCAGTACTGGCAGATCAGGAGGGGTGGCCTTCCTAGGGCCGGGTGAGAGAGAGAAGGGAACATACAGTCAGGCTCTCTGGATTGAAGCACCAGGTTCCAGCCTGGATCTGCTGCTGATGCATGATAGCCCTGAGCAAGTGGTTTCCCTTCTCTGACCCCCCACTGCATCTGTGAAATGGATGTGATGACACTCCCTGCACCGCCCAGGTTGTCAAGGATGGATGTGAAAATGCTTTATAAGTTGTAAAGAGCTTTACACAAACAAGGAGTTACACAGGAGTGGCTATTCACATGCCCATTCCTCAATGCCACGCCAGAGTAGACATCACTAATTGATGGGCCTTGGGCTCCTCAATATCATGCTCAAAGTGGCACTAACAGCTGCTCAGAGTTGGCATATCAAATAATGGCCATTTGGCCTTCTTGGGATCTCTGAGAGATGAATCCTCTGATTCTCACTGATCAGGGACAGATAGCTGCAGGACAAACAGAGCAAAGGAGAATTCCACCTGAGCTGGCTGTGCCCCATTCAGGGGTTGGCCTCAGTCACAGGCTAGGCCCAGCCTGAGCTGGGGGCCTGCCTGAGTCAGGATCAGAGAACTTGTACCTTCAGCGGTGACCCCTCCATTCAGGATGGGCTTCCCCATCTCATCTCGCACCAAGCCATTCTCGCCTGTCTTGTGCACCAGGTAGAGCTTCTTCTCCTCGTCATAGTCCAAGACACCGACGTTGCACCATTCATACTTCAGCTCTCGACTTTTGGGGTCCTCTGAAACAGGAGGGAAACCCATCAGTGCTCCCTGCTATAGAGTAAGTAGGGGGCCTCTGCGTGTGGGCAGCAGGTGCTGGGAACTGGTCTTAGAGGTCACTAGTCTGGCCTCTCTCCCACCAAGAAGACCACCTCTGCCTCTAGCAGAGTGGAGGCCTTGTTTCCTCCCAGCTGAACTGGACTCTGGGGAACCCTGGGCAGCAGGAGAAGCCAGAAAGACAAGGCCTCTCTGGGCCAAGTAGGCCAGCACCCAGGAGGCAGGTAGGATTGTGAGAGCCATGTTGGTTTTAAGACTGCTCAGCTTCCAGGGGGCCCACAGTGAGTCCATTGAACATGCTGTTTATGTTGAGTTTATGTTTCAATTTAAAATCAGGTTAATGCTGGAATCAATTTCTGTGAACCAGACAAGAAGCCCAAAATGTTCCCTTTACTTTAGACTTAATTACAAAAATAATTTAACTCAATTGTTCCCAGATCCCCAATTCATGGTGATAAAACCAGAAGGTTTGGGGCTGTATTAACCTTAAACACACCAAGTGCCAGGCTCCCCAGAGTGCTTCTGTTTGCGCTCCTTCTCATGGGCCCTAGCCTTGAGCTGTAGTGCCAGCAGGAGGAGGGGCTGGCAGGGAGCATTTCTGCCAGAGAACTCTCATTTTCTGCTGAAGGCTTCTTGTGATATATTTTCCTCTAAAGTGAGCCAAGACAAAATCAGCATTTTCAAAAAAGAAACTTACTAGGAAGGGAAGGGGAAAGCAAAGCCAGTGAGGTATACCACAGCAACCTCCTTTACTCACCGGTCCGGCATCAACCTATAGGGAGCGTTTCGTCGGAATTCCAGCCCTTCTTCCTTCCTCAACCCACTCTGTACTACCCATATTTGTTTTAAGCCACTATGTACTGAGGCCTTCTCTGCCCAGTACCATGCCATGTGCATCTAATGTGTATGAAAGTTTACCGAGCACCTACTATGCATACCAGTTGCCATTCTAGGTACAGGGACGTAACTATGATCAAGATGGGATGAAGTTGCTCCTGCCCTTGGGGAGCTGGCACTAGTGTGAAGAAATCAACCAGAACCAAAAGAGGATGCATGCACAGTATGACTTTAGCTCTATGAGGAACACAAGCAGGATAACAGGTCAGAGAGTGCCTGGAGCAAGTTTTAGGCAGAATTGCTTCTCTAAGGAGAAACCATTTGAACAGGGAACAAACCTGCAATGAGATGACCTGAGTGAAGACCGTTCCAGGCAAAGGGTGCAGCCAGTGCAAAGGCAGGAGCAAGTTCCAAAGTTACAGGAATAGCCAGACATCTAGTGTGGCTGGAGAGAAATTAGTGTGGGGTACAGTGGCAGGAGGTGAGCGGGAGAAGTAGGCGATGGCTTTCAGCCCAGGTTGTGATGTTTGGGCATGGAGAAGGGTCTGGAGGGGACTCATGAGGGCCCTTTGCACGTCCGGGGTGTGCTCAAGATCCACTGCTTGATCCTGCTCAGTGGTAGGAGGCCCATCTGGACCAAACAGGCCCTGAGGCACCCTTTGAGGCCATTGCATGGCAGCAGTCTTCTACCCTGCTCTGACCTGTCCTGATAATAGAGGCCCAGGAGCTCAACTGCCACAGACAGCCTATGGGAAGGGATTCACTCTGGCCTTGGTCACTTGGAAGGGGTCTAGCTCAAATACAATGACCTTTACAGCTGGATCCTCAGTAGGTCTCTGATTGCTTGGGGCTTTCCTGTCTCCTGTCCCAGCCCTGCTAGCCTATGTCTGTCTCTGCCCTGATGGGATCATGCCTCCTGGGTGCTGGCCTACTTGGCCCACTCCACACTCCATGGTGGCTTGTCCACCCACTGGGCAGGGAGCAGGCTGGCCCTCAGCCCTGCACAGGAGCATGGCCACGTCCGATCTCCAACCTCATAAGCCAGACCTTCCTAGGAGGCCTGCACAGAGACCAGCCACACAGGCTGGAGTGGTGGCTGTGGAAGCTCACGCTGGCACTGTTTCTAACAGCAGCAAACTGGAGAGTGCCTCCACGGCACCCAGGGCAGACCTGGGGCCAAAGGAGGGGCAGATACAGATAAGACTGAGCAAACCTGGGCATCCGTGCAGGTATGTGTATGGAGGGGTGTGATAGTGGTTGCAAATGGGTGACGATAGGAGTAAGTGTGTGTTTATATGGTAAAAATATGCATATGAGTGTGACTATGTAAGTGCGTGGGATAGTGTGTGCGACAGTGAGCATGCCTGTGAACATGTGTTATGGTGTGTATGTGTGTGTTTGCAATCGTGTGTGTGTTATCCATGTAGATGTGAAAGCGGAGAAGCCAGTCAGAGCTGGAGCAATGGTGATTTCCGGGTGGCGGGATGGAAGGGCTTGTGCCCCTTACGCACATCTGAATATCTATAACAAGCACGTATATTTTTCGTTACCAAAGTTTTTTCTTTTCAACATTAGACACCATCCAGCTGTCCCTTTCCCAGTCCTCTGACCAGTGTCATCCCTGGTCTCTGCATTTCCTGCCTCTATGTGGCCAGTCCCTTGGCCTGTATCCCAGCTGGGAGGTTCAACTCCCAGGGCTTCCAGGCCTCAGGGCAGGCCCTATGAAAGGGCTGCTGCTGGGATGGGATGATGCAGACCAGGATCATTCCCTCAACCCAGGCTGGCCCTGCTCACCATGTCCCAGAAAGTCGTTGGTAGGCAGGAGGGCTTTTCCTGGAACGGGTCTCCTGTCCTGCGACCCTGGCTCCAAGCCCATGTTGATCCACTCGCTGGGAGTCCGGCAGTCAAACTCCTCATTGTCAAACACCTGGAAGAAAGCAGACATCAGGAAGAGAAGGCTCATCCCAGGGGGGCCTGAGTAGGCTGGGCATGCCAAAGGATAGTGGTGTCTACATAGGCTCCTCCCCAGATGCAGGAGCTGCAGATTGGGTGCCAGAGAGCTGAGTCCCTCCTCTACTGCTCACAGGGGCCCATGGGATCTTGCTCTAGGAAATCCTGAATCCTTGTCCAGCCACGCCACCCTGAGGTTCAGGCAGAGGGGTACCTGACGACTCAGAGCAGGATATAAACTCTCTCCCCCACTGCCAAGGGTCATCCAGCTCAGGTCTGAGGGAAGAGATGGCCTTTGGATTTTCCTGAGTGCCCCATCCAGACTTGGAAAGGATGGAGATTCAGGATTGTCAGAAGGCCACCCTTACTAGGGTGATGTGCATCTGGATTCAGCTCTGCCTCCCCACAGAGACCACCAGGCAAGGGCCATGGAGAGGAAGGGTGAGGGAGGGGCTAGAACAGGCTATCCGCCCTCTTTCTTCTCCTTAGACCATTTTCCCACTGGGACCCTAAAGGGGCTACAATGATGCCCTCCTCCACTCCCAGTCTCCCCATCCCAGTGAGCCCGGAATAGTGGTCAGGAAATCCTGTATATACTCCACAGTCTAATTGGGCTGTTTTTTGGTGACTATGGGTGAGGTGGGGCAGAAGCAGGCCCACAGGATACCCAGGCTCCCAGGGAAGAAGCAGAAAATCAGTGTCCCAGGGGTCCTGGGGCCCCTCCTTTCCCAGCCTAGGATGCTTAAGACCCCTAGGGATTCTAATTATGCAGTTGCCCTGTTTGACAAGTAAGCACTTGTAATTGCTGTAGGGTCCCCTTTCCAGTCTGACCTCTCGGCTGAGGTCCTGCACCCCCACCCCCTGACCACTGGCCCTCCGCGGAAACTGGGCTCACCTTTAGTGGGAG
>NW_006440638.1:25553486-25574139 GCF_000325575.1 Pteropus alecto
CTTGCTCGATGGTCTGGGGTTGGTAGGGGTCTGGGTGCCTGGGCATGAGCTGGTTGGAGTCGATGCCCTCACTGGCCAGCAACTGCTCAATATCCAGGCTTAGGTACAGCCGCTTCCTCCTGGCAGAGGAAGAGGAGGAGAATCTCATGATGGCTCATGTGAGGTGGTTCCAGGGGTGTCAGCAAGAGTCCACAGGGCTGTGGGGTAGAGATGGGGCCCATGGACCCCTCCAGGCCCTCTGCCTCTCTATGATACATCAGGAAATGGTGGGGTAGCTGGGACTGGTGTCCTACACTCCAACTGCCTTTCTGTCCTGCTTGGCAGTTCTATTATATTGACCCAAATGCCAGCCTCCCCAATTCCACAGCAAGAAAAGCAATTTGTTCCTATTAAGAGACTAGATAGAGGCTAGAGGATAAGGGGCTAGAGGATTTGATTTGAACACTTGCACATAGACCTATTTTAGTAACCTCAGCCATGGGGATGGTCACTGAATATCCTGTTGTCCCTTATTCCCTGAGTTGGGTGGATACCGCCTCCTGGAGGACAGGCCCTCCCACCCAGCCATACCTCTCAATCTCAATCTTGCGGGGGCACTGGCCCGGCAGCACCAGGAAAGGCACCTGCACCTTGGGCTCATAGGCCTGCAGTGGGAAGTCAACCTGGGTGAGCAACTGGGTGGTGGACCCGATGCACTGAAGCTCCAGGCGTTCCTCGAAGTCCTTAGGAATCTCAAAAGTTCCGACTGGAAGTGGACAAAGGGGCAAAAGCTACAGAGGCTCAGGCCGGGGCTCAATACCCCACAACACAAAGTGCTATGTAGGTACCAGGCATGAACACTTTGAGTCACTGGAAGCTCAGAGCTAGCCTATGGTCAGGCAGTGGTGGGGAGAAGCCAGATGTGGCACAAGGCACCCAAGGGGGAACAAGCCTGGAAAGACAAGGGACTGTTTTGGTCCTACTCTTCCTACCCAGAGGCAGCATGCTCAATCTTTCCCCTCTATGCTACCCATGACCCCAGTACCAGTGGCCGTTACTCAGGCTAGATGTTGAATCAAACTACCAGCGGTGATTACAAATGGATAGGAAGGCAAAGAGGTAACTCCCTGCACATCTGCAATGGGTTTCTGCCACCCCTACCCCAGAGGATTCCCGAGCATTTCAGAGTCTGAACACCATTCACTCCCTGGGGCCATTTGCAGACCCAAGACCTCCTGGATACTGTAGGATCAGAGGCACCACCATCTGGGGCCTGGGGGACCTTCGAGTCAGAAAATGGCCACCCCTACTTAGATAATCAGGGCATACAGAGGCTTCATTCCAGGTCTAGGGGAAGGAAGTTGGTGGACAGAGACATCTATAGCGTGACCGTTCCAGTTTGCCTGGGACTGAGGAGTTGCCTTCAGGCTATCAAGTGGAAAGGAAACTCTCAGGAAAGCTGAGACCATAGAGGTAGGAAATAGAGTGTGAAACAAGCTTCAGGAGATGAGCCATCCTCCCCAGGGGTTTGATGGGCTCAGGACAGCTCAGTGGTGGCCTCCCTCCACTCTCCTGGGAAGCTCTGGTGACCTCTCCTTGGGCCTTGCCACCTCTCTGCAGTCAGAGGTAGAGTCACTGTAAGAATGCCCACCTTGAGGGTACCCTTTGGGGTCCCACAGAAGCCTCCAGAGGCTCAGCGGAGGCCACCTGGCTTCAGCTGAAGTCCATTCTCTCACCAGAGCTGCCAGGTGCTTGGGGGAACCTCACAGCACCAAAAAAGGACTGGCCAAGAAGGTGGTTTTCAGATCCCTAATTGCCTGCTCTTAAGCCAGAGGGCCCATGACCCCATTCCACTTCCAGAACCTTGGGCTTCTGAATCTGGCCCTGAGTCTCAGGGGCCAAGCAGGAGCCAAGGTGAGGGGAGCAAAGCCTGCCTCTGGCCCCTATTGCATCCATGAGCCCAAAGCAGTCTTCTTAAGCACTCCTCTTAGCCTTCTGGCAATGGAGTGGACTTCTATTGCTGGCCAAGAACCCTGCCTGCTATCACCTGTGGCATTTAAGGGCTGCTTGTCCTCACGTGGATGGGGCTTGCAGAGTTGCTGACCACCCTGACCCTACTCCACCACGGATGGTGGGAGCACCATTCCACAGCTCTTATATTTGTGGTTTGTAACCATTTTCTGGGCCATATAGTTGTGAGACTGTTGAACACAATAGGCTGGAACCTCAGATCACAGCACAAATGAACATGCATGTGATGTTTCTTGTGCCACTTTTGGGGGTTAAGGGACCCCATGAGGCTTGAGGGCCCTCAGAGGACTAATCTGGGTAGTATCATCAAGGAGCCAGGCCTCTCCTAGGGTTGGAGAAGAGGGGCAAACGGATAGGACCATGGGGCATCTGTGCCTGATTGAAGGAGACATCTTGTCTGCCAGCCAGGTGGGAGGGCTCCACCTAATTCCTTATTGTCACTCAGGGTCCCACCCTGTTCACTGCCTCTCCTGGAGCCACTCTATTCTTCCCTCTGCCACTAGAGACTGCCTCTACTCCTTGCAGACCTGTCCCAGTCCTTACAAGACTCATCACAGAGACTGAGAGCAGAGTTCTCCTTTCCTCCTGTAGGAAACATCTCCTGGCCACCTTCCTATGCCAGGCCCTGTTATAGGTGCTGGGGCCCTAGCAGGGAGCCGCTCAGACACAGTCCTGGCCTCCTCTAAGCCCCATTCCAAGAGAGGCAGAAAATACACTCTTACCATCCCCAGCTGGGTGGAGGGAACTAGAGCCCTGGCCCTCAGCAGCCTAAGCCACTGCAGTGCCCTTGTCTCGGCTCTGCTAAGAGTCAGGATAAAGCAGTTGTGGTTCACTGGGCACTCACTGTGAGCTGTGCCCTTGCAAAGCACCTTATCTCTTATTATCCTCATTTAAAGTTGAGGAAACTGAGACCTTCAGCCAGGAAGAGACCATCTCCCTGAGACTAGCAGCCCTGCTTCTAAATACACGCACCCACCCAGCCCTCCTGGGCACTGACCTTTTGGAGTGAACTGGTCAAGGTCGGACTGCCGCAGGAGGTCCTGTTTCATGCAGGGGCCACGGCATACTTCCTAAAACCAAACCCCAGAACCCTGAGAGGGTGTAAAGCTCTTGGGAAAGGAAGGACCTGGGGGGACCCCAAGGCCAGGTGTCTCCTTCAATTTCACCAGGGACATGGGGGTAGGTCAGCAAGGGTTTCCTTCTGCACCTCTCCTCCCAAAGGCCACTCTGGCACCCCAGGCATAATGGATTATCACTGGGTCCTTGTTCTATCTCTTTTGGCCCTCCCCATGCCTAAAACTTTCCTAAGGCTGTCTAGTACCTATGGGGCTGTGGACTCTTTAGTCGTCCTCTCTCCTTCCTCCATGTGCCTCAAACATCAATCTCTCCCCTCACAGTATACCCTCTTCCTTTGCTTGGGCCATGGGCTCTGTCGGGGACACCAAGCCTTTATACTTTCAGTTCCCTTTGCCTGGGACACTCCCCCTAGCCCTTACCATATTTTATATCTCAATAGTATGCCACTTCATCTAAGGACCCCTCCCAAACCAGGGCTGGGAGGGAGCTCCCTGACCAAAGCCCTACGTATATTTCATCTTCACTGTTTCCAGTGCTCAGTTCAGGGTCTGCTACAGAGCAGGTGCTCAGTAATGAATTGTTGAATGAATGAATAGATAAGTAAATGGACAGATGGATGGATGGTCAGAAGGATAAATAGAAGGGTGGATGTGTGGGTAGGCGGATGGATGGACAAATTGATAGATGGATGGATAACGGATGGATACGTGAACAAATGGATGGAAGGAAAAAAGGAAGGAGGGAAGGAAGAATGGAAGGATAGAAGGGCAGAAGAATGGATGAATAAATAAAAGGATGCGTAAATGGAACCCACAAGGAGGGCTCAGGGTTGGTAGGGTATGGCTGCCACACTCACCCCAAGCTGATCCAAGGTTCCAGGGCTGAGGATGTCAGAGTAGAACCCACGCTGCTTCATCACTGGGTACTTCTTATCAGTGCTTGTCAGGGGCAACTTCCGGGGCTGCCCCAAGTCTGACAGTATGAGGGGCAGGGGTAGAGCTGGGAGCTTGGGGTCAGGGCTTGGAGGAGATTTCTCTGACCCAGAATCTGATCTCAGAAGAATCTTCCTCAGATTATGCTCTAGGCCCGCATGACTCCTCCTCAGAGGACTAGACTCTCGGCCCTCAGCAGTACCGCTGCACTCTGGACCCTCAGGGTTCCTTCCTGGGCTGCATCCTTCTTTGTTAGGCTGCTCCATGCTGCTTCTCAGGGCGATAGCCCAGCCAGAGATCCTAGGAGAAGATATCAGCATCACTGGGTCCTTGCTAGCCTCTGCTCAGTTCCTAGGAGCACCATGGATAATGGAAAAGGGATGGGAGAGGGAAGGAGTGGTCTCTGCCTAATCTGGATAGACACACAGTGCAGGGAGGGTCCCACCAGGAGACAGGGGGCCCCCCTTTCCCTGTATGCTGCATGTGAGTAATGAGAGCCCAGAGTCAGGGCTGAGTAAGGGGAGTCTGAGAAGCTCTGCAAATGCTCCTGCCCATAGTGCATCCTTCTGCACTTGCCTACCCCCTCCACCCACGTTAGAGAGCAAGGCCTGGCTTCTCACAAGGGGAGAAAAGGAGGGCAGCCCAGAGCTTATTCACTCAATGAATAAGGGCCATTTCCCCAAAATGACTTGCACCCAGAGACAGACCCATTGCCCCCACCCCTGCTAGATGCCCTGTCTCTCCCCTTGTGGGGCACTGGGCCATGCCCTTCCTCCCCCACCCATGCCTGCCCCCTAACCATACCTCAGAAGCCAGAGGACTAGGTGGCCTTCACAGAGGGGCCTTGACTCTCCCCTGGCCCATAGATCTCACTGCCAGCAACTGAGCTGGGTCAGCTTAGTTTAGGAAACATACACCTTCCTGTCTCCGCAAAGTAGATGTGCCACTGGATTGCATGCTCATCCACCATCCCAAGGTTGAGGTTGTGCAGAATTTTCATTTTGGGGTGAGCAAGCCCTTGCCAAGCCACTGTTGCTTTTGGCTACCTCAAAATGCATCACCAGGGGGAACTCCTTGGTCAGGGGAGCATTATAAGAAATTGGACAAGGGCATTTTCATGTAATGCTGATGCAAAGATAAAAATGGAGTGAGTCTACAACTATTTCGATAAAATTTTCAATAAAAAATGGGAACACCTTAACAAAGGGAAATAAGGGCCTGGCCCAAGTAACATACCCTTTCTCTGCCCCATTCCATTTCCCACCCCCTGCATGCTGGTACAAGGCAGCCAGGAGCTTGCAGCACAGGTGCCCCCTTTTGGCTGGGTGTTCTGTGCCCCATCGTCTTTATTTTAGCCATTGGTGGGACTGGCTGGTGTAGACCTCCTGTTGGCTCATGGCAGGGGAATCTTGCCTGGACTGACCTGAAAGGTGGGTGGGCAGCCAGGGCTGTCTGGAGCAACCTCCCCAGCAGTGCCAAAGTAGCCTGTAGCTGCTGAGTCCATTTCTAAGAAGAGGGTGGTGAGTTGGCAAGACTGTTTAAGGGACTGTAAAGGGCAGATGAGACTCTGGCAGGAAGCCCCAGACTCTGAGCCCAAAGGCTGACCAGTTTCTAGCCAGTCAAGCATGTTCCACCAGAAATCTGCTCCCTGAATCCACTCCTGGGTGGCCAGCTGCCTCCCAGGGTAGGTGCTGAAAACAATGCTAAGTGTGGTCCACCTGACAGTCACCAGCCCTTCCCAGAGCGCCCTAAAAAACCCAGAAAACTCACTAGGGTTCAGCCCTATTATGGCTGCAAACCTACAGCTGACCGCCTCATCCTTGAACAAAATAAACAACAGAGTTAGGCCTTAGAGAGACTAAGGTCCCAGCTCTACAGGAAAGTGTTCCATTCCCTGGTTTCCCCAGCTCTCAAATGGGCTTGAATATGCTTGGCTGCTTCACTGGTGTAAGGATTGATGGAAATAGATGCAGAAATGTCCAAGACACCTCAGTGTCTCTGGGGGCAAAAGGAGTCTGTGATGGGGGGCAGGGGATTTGCTACTCCTGTGAACCATTTCCCTCTGAGCAGGTTGGCAGTGGGGGCATACATCCAGACGTGTTCCAAGAAAGAAGGTGTGAGAGTGAGTTGCAAACTCAGAGTCTTGTTTCTTCTTTGTCCCTCAGCCCTTTACAAGGATTGATGGCTACCTTCCAGTCCCACCCAAGCTCTGGGCACTTGTACATTGCCAGTGTGCACAGGACCTGTGACAGACACAGACAGACAGACAGACAGAAAGACCACTGTCTTCTGTCACAGCCCCAGGGGGGTGATGGCAGCCTCTGCATGGGCACTCTCCCTCATTTGTGTGAGGGAATTGGCCAGTAAGTTGCCAGGGTGGCCCAGTGTTGGGAATGGTGATATTATTAAGGGGTTTAGATGTAGTTCACACATCATCTCACTTAAGCTTCTGAGGTAGGAACTGAGACTATCCTCATTTCTCAGATATGAGGAAAACAAGGCTCAGAGAGATTAAGTAACCTGTGTGAAGTCACACAGCAAGAAGCACAGCTGGAATTTGAACCCAGGTTATTTCTCCCCAGTCAGATCACCTGGGAGCCTTATTGGCTTGAGCTAGAGGAAGCTTCAGGTTAGATTCACTGACATTCAACTCATGTGACCCAATCACCCCACCAGGCACTGGGTTGGATGGACACAGATGAACAAGGGTATTTAATCCTCACAACAGGTACTACTATTACCACCGATCCACAAACAAGGAAACTAAAGTCTAGAGAAGTCAAGAAACTTGCAAAGGCCACACAGCCAAGATCTGGCAGAACCAGAATGAAAACTGAGGCCTAGAAAGTGTTTGCCTAATGAATGGGGTGAGTAAAGGCAGCAAGTTGATCTTTGTAACAACTTAAGAGAGGTACAGCAGCACTCTGCCAATTTATAGGTGGGGACATTGAGGACAAAGGAGACTGGATGTGGTCAGGATCAGGAGAGGGACTGGGTGGCTGCTCAGGACCAGAATCTCAGCTCCTTCCCTGCCTGGGTCTTTCACAGGTTGGGGGCAAGGAGTGGGGCCCAAAAAATCGGTCTGGTAAGTACTGGACTCATCTGCACGGTCGTTTAAAACTGAGCCCCCCACTCCTTTCCCACTGGCCAAGGCTCTGGAAACGGCCGCAGACTCATGGGCAGGGATGTGGACTCTGGGCGGGAGGATGTCCTCCTTCCTGTCCACTCACCCTCTGCTCCTTATCAAGGACTCCCTGCCAGTGCTCCCTCCGCCACGCCTGGGCCCCAAAGACCTACCAACCTACCGGCTACAAGGCGCAGCGTCTGGTCTGGCGGCTCGTCTCTAGGGAGGGAGGCTGGGCCCGTTGCTAAGGGATGGCACCATCCGGCACCGTGGGGCCGCAGTTTCCGTCGGAATCTCCCCGAGGTCTGCATCGGCCTCCCCCACACACTCCGGGACTTGGTTTCTCCCGCCCGACTCGCTGCTTCCCCTCCCCGGCCTGGGCCACTTCCGGGGGGCGGGAAAGTGTCCGCGCTCTAGGTTCTCAAATCCAGGCTCCATTATCCATCTTCTCTCCCAGACTCTTCCAGAGTAAGAGACAAAAGTAAAAGCCGAATGCTATGCGAGAAATCTGAATTTTTAAGCTATGTAAATAATTTGAGGAGAGTAACAGGGGAAATTTACGAATTGGACGTTGATATTTAAGCCACAACTGAGGGGACTGGGACCAATGGTCAGTCAAGTCACTGTTGAAGGAGCCGCTTCTGGTTCGCGCGCGCGCGCGCGTGTGTGTGTGTGTGTGTGTGTGTGGTGGGGGGGCGGAGGCAGGGAGAATGGTGGGGGTTCAGCATAACAGTCACATCCAACTATCAGACAACTCCTCCACCTCCTCAGAGTGGGCAGTGGGTGCATTTGCACCCCCTCCCTGGTCTCAGGCACCAAGTGCTCCAATGACCTGGCACAGGTTCAGGCTCTGAGCCTCCTGCTTGCCCTGAATATTGAATTATGTTTATTTTTTTTTAGATGTGATAATGGTATTGTGGTTATATAGGACAGTGGTCCCCAACCTCTTTGGCATCAGGGACCAGTGCTCCTACAAGAATCTAATGCCTGAGGTGGTAATGCTAGCTCTAGGGAGGGGCTGCAAATACAGATGAATCTTCACTCTCTGGCCTGCCGCTCACCTCCTGCTGTGCAGTCCTGTTCCAACAGGCCACTGACCCAGTACCAGTCATGGCCCAGAGGTTGGGGACCCCTAATATAGGAAACTGTCCTTGTCTTAGCAGATACAGACAAGAATTTCAGAACAAATGTCAGGATATCTGCTGTTGCGACTTCCTTACAAATGGTTCAGCAAAATTGGTATATAGATAAGTATAAAAAGAAGATAAAGCAAAAGTGGTCTAATGCTAACAATTAGGGAATCTGAAGGTTTACAGATGTACACTCTACTGGTCTTTCAGTTTTTCTGTAAGGAAAAGAGGTGGGTTACAAGCCAAAATAAAATTTTAAAATCACCCCACCTCAATCGGAGAATACCTGCCCAGCGCCTTCTCAAAATTGCCCCCATTTCCTAGGTGGGGAAACTGAGGCTTGGTAAGACAGGTTGGTATTGAAGGAGGTAGTAAGACCTAGTGCTCTGTACATAAATGTCTGATTTTGACATTGGTGCCAGGCCTAAGCTGGACACTTAAGTGTCCAGATTTGAACTGGACCCTCTCCCTACCATAAAATATCTGTTGAATAGGAGAGAGGCCAGGCCATGAGGAACACAGAGGCAGGGTATAAGCTGTGACTGGAGAGAGAGATCGGGCCTTTGCATAGGCTTCTGCTTCCTCTTCCTGGAACATCGCTCCATAAACTCCTACTCCTGGCCAACTCCTATTCATCCTTCAGGGCTGGTGCAATCTTTCCTGAGCCCCAGCCATGGTTTTATTTGCTTGTCTTGTTGGCATTCATGCAGTACGTACTCAACGATCCCTGTGGAAAGAAGGAGTGTGGCGGGGATTGGAGGCAAGGGTGACCACAGAACTTTAAGGGCACAGAGACCACCAAAGCCCTGTTTGGGCAGTCTGGCTCCTCCATGGATCTGGGGATAGGCTGTGTACCCCACTCACCTGTGAAGAGGCACCTGCTTCTCTGCTTTTGCCTTGCACTTCCCACACTGGGTACAACTGTCCAAAAAGCTGCAGTACCCATTCGGTTGCCAGGGCAACATCAGCCCATGGTGGGACGTTAGGGATGACAGGGGCAGAGCGCTAATCCTGAAAAGTTGCCAAGCAACACAGTGGATTAGTGACATCACAGGGACCATGGCTACTGGACAGATGGACAGGTCGCTCCTTAGAGGGTCCACTCTCAGGAGGTCAAACTCACAGTATCACTCACCATCTACTATGCAATGGTCACTGCTGTGTCCCTCAACTGGAGGGTGGGCTTGAGCAGTGGGGATGACAGGGGGCTGGTCTTCCCAGAAGCCCTGGTTGCTCCACCTTGTCCCTCTATAGGTGTGGGGAGTAGATGTGACTGCCTCCCTCCCTCTCTGACAGGAGACTATGAGTCAGTGCCTACTCTCTTGGGTCTCAGGTACCTACCCTTTAATGCCCACATCTTCTCTAATGGTTGAGCATGGGATCAGGCTTTTCTGATCCATTTCTACCTGTTCTTTGGGAGAGGAACAAGGGCTAAGCCATGAGCCCACTCTGGGCTCCTGCTCTACTGAGGTGGAAGGGCAGTCTTTTGCCTGGTATGGGCTGGAAAGGGGGCTAGATTTGCTCTTGTTGAAATGATGGGAGACCGGTTTTCTGCTAGAGTTTTTTTTGGGGGGTGGGGTGGGGTGGCAGTTCTCTGCCCATCTCTGAAGCCTGAAAGCTCAGGGCTTTGGCAGACAGGCTGCTCAGGATGCCTACCCCAGCCCATGCCCTTCAAACAAGGAATGTGAGGGCATGAAGAACTGTGCTTTCCCGCCCTGTGCTTTCTTCCTGGCAGTGCTGAGGTGGGAGCACTGCTTCACTAGCTGTAGAGAAAGCCTATGTGAATGGGCAGCAGAATGGACACTTTATGTGGCCAGCTGGCTGGAATAGAGATCGACAGGCCTCCAGACATGATGGCTGGAGCTACCTGTTCCCTACATGCCCCCAGCTGGCCTCTTGGACTTCTAGGATCTCCTTCTGCTTTGCTAATCTAGGGGCTCTGAGCTGCTACCAAGAGAAACTAAGTCACAGGCATGTGGGGTATCACAGAGGGGTGGGAGAGATCTGGGGTTCATCCTCTCTTCAGGCCTCTCTTGACCCTCTTCCCTCTGCCATTGGCCAGGTGGCTTTAAACAGCTCTGACCAGAATTTTCTGTGATAAATAAAAATGGAGACAAATTCTCCTTTGATCCTCGCGGTCAGCTTGACAGACAGGACCTTGAAAGCCCAGATCACAAAGAGGAGGAGTAGAAAGGAAGTCCTGGGTGGCTAAAGGATTGAGGAATACTGGCCCATGACTGCTCAGTCCTCATCCCAGCCCGCAGCCTAACTCCATTCCCACCTATACTCGTGGAACTTCCCAGCTGGAATCTTGCCATCCCATCTCAGGTTATACCTTCTTGAGAAGCCATCCCTGATTGCCTAAGCCCACAGAACATACTCTCTCCTCAGGGGTCTCAAATGACCATGGTCAGTACCACTTAGTAGGCAACAATACAGTGGTCACTGCTGTGTCCCCCAACTGGAGGTCTTGAGCAGTGGGACCAGGGGGTGCTACTTTTCCCAGCAGCCCTGCAAGTCCACCATTCCTAGAAAGACCCTTAGGAAATGACTAGGAGACAGAGCAACTCACATCTTGGCCACCACCCTGAAGATGGTGGCTGCTGACAGCAGCCCAGCTGCACATGACCCCACCTTAACACCCTCTTTCCCAGCCTATCTCCCTCTGACCTGTAATTCCAGACCACGCCAGGGGACAGTGTCCAGGATGCTGAGGCTCTGCTCTCCAGAAGCAGCTGCCAGGAGAGGGTCCCCACCAGCCCCTACCTGCCTGGGCTGAAGCTCCAGGTGACAGGCCACAGGATAGTGATGTCTCCCACAAGACATTTCCATGGGGTCCTGAGAAGCTGCACAGAGAGCTGTTCATAAGTGTCTCTTATTTCCCCTTGACCCCAAGGAGCTCAGTGAGCATCATAATTAACCTCTAAGTGTCTTTTATTTCCCCTTGACCCCAAGGAGCTCAGTGAGCATCACTCAGTGGCTGAGTGATCTCTTGGCAGATTAGGTAAGTAGCCTCATCGTCTCAGCCCTTCAATCCACCAGGTACCCCCAACCCCAGCCCTCCAGGGAGCCTGAATTTACTGAGCTTGGGGACCAAACTGCCATTCTGACCTTTTGCCCACACCTAGAGAGGTCTATGAATAGGGCAGGAGGCCTAGGTCCTGCTGTCGATTCGGTGGGCAAGTCTCTTCCCTTGCTCAGCCTCAGTTTTTCCATCTGCACAGTGGTGAATACAAACCTGCCCAGCCCTGTACTGGGGCCACCTGAACAGAGTGGACTGAGGAAACCAAGACTGTTACCCTGCCCTCAAATACCTCCATTTCTGGCAAAAGCTTTGCCCTCACCAGACCTCTGTGATGGAGTACGTAAGAGCCTCTAGACAGGTCACTATGGATGGTTTGTTCAAGAAAGGGAATTCCTTATTATCAGAGGTGGGGCAGCTGCAGTGGCCTGCCCGTGATGGCCTGGGGACATTTAAATAGCTAGGGCAGAAGCTGGAGCCTCCAGTTTCCTTGGTAATCCCACACTCCAGCAAACTGAGGTGGCAAGGAGGGACTTCACCAAGGTCACAGCATAGTAGTATGGGACCATGGGGCTGTCATGCAGGGTTTAGGGAGCAGCTAGAATGTGGGCCACAAGACAAAGACCAGTTGCCAGGAGAATCTCATTCCTGTTCCAGGACGGGGAGGAGCATCTGGCAGGGCCTCCCAGTCCCGTGTCCCCTTGTCTCCCTCCCTCATCTGGTGAGGGGTGGGTATCAGAGAGCCAGACACTGATAGTTCCTAGAATCTGTTTCCCCACCTGAACTAGACTGTCAGATCACCAGAGATAATCCCCTATCCCCCACCCCAGGCAACCCTCTGGCAGCATTCTCTCTCCCTGTGGGGAGTGGGGGTGGGAGGGATGAGAAATCCCCACCCTGTCTTCCTCTTTCCCCAATACTGATAGGCCACTCAAAAACCTGGCACTGATGGGTTCCCCCGTACAGTACAGTTCCCTTGTACCCTCAAGGTCCTCTGGGAAATGTCGTCTCTACCTCCAAGTAGTGACTCTTAAATGCGAAGGAGGGGATCAGGTCTCTAAGCAGTCTAACAGAGGTGGCCCTGAAAATGTGACCCAAGACAGCCCTTTCTCTCTTTTCTCATCCTAGCTACCTGAACCAGCTCTGGGGACATCTCAGCCTCAGATCTCCTTCTAAGCAGAAGGAAACTTACTCTTGGAGGCCCCGAGGGCAGGTATGGCTGCTCCCAATTTACATATCCAGAGACTGAGGCCTTAAAGTAGAAGCCTTGTCAGAGGCACACACTGCTGGCCAGACAGAGCTGGCTTAACCCTCTGTTCTTGCCTGGAGCCCTCCCAGCTACTCCTTCTGATTCCAAAGCCCCTCTTGGCTGGCCTCAGAGGAAGCAGCTGGGCCTAGGGATGTGAGGGAGTGCCTTGAGGAGGAGTGCCTTGAGGAGGGGAGCAGGTGGGGGTGGGCAGCAGGTGCAGGATAATGGGGCCACCAGGGGAGGCTCAGGAAGCAGGTGCTGCCATGGAGCAGGTAAGACTGTCCTTGTATGCCCAACTCTGGTGGGCCCAGAGCAGGAGGGGGATCCCTGTGGGCTCCTTGGTCACCCCAGCTCATGCTCAGAGGTCGTCCAGATGCCTGGGCTCAGGCACAGAGCCAAGCCCCTCCCCTGGGTCCCAGCAACCACTAGGTTGTCATGACAACCAATAGTTTCATCCCTGTCCCTTTGTGTGGTCACAGTCCAGCTTTTGTGGACGAGCCATACTTGGGGGTATGGAGAAGGGGGCCTTGCCTTAGGACACACTCAGCTGGGATGGGGTTGCAAACCACAGAAGAGGGGGCTAGAGGGACAGGTAAAGAGACCAAAAAGACTGGGCTTTGCTGGCCATTGACCCCCACAGCCTTCTTTCCTGGTGGCTGACCACACCCGCAGAGCTGGATCTGCAGGCCTCAGAGTGACCTGGAGCCTGGGCCCTCCTGTCGCCTTCCTCATGTTCCCTTCTGTGAATGGACCTGGGAATGACCCTTCTCCCTGGTGGGTGCAGTGCGGCTCTGTGAGGCAAAAGAACATGGGCCAAACCAGAGTTTGATAACTCCCTTGTACAACTGGGGAAACTGAAGCACAGAACAATGCTGAGCCTTGGTCTGGATCACATCACAGTAAACAAGTAGCAGAGCCAGGCCTACTAGGGACCCAGGACCTCAAGGCATCAGACCTCCAAACTAAATGCAAATTGATCCTCCAAGGTCATCCCTCCTCTGGCACCCCCATTGGGAGGAGCCTAGCCATCAGAATTTGGCAGGGGTGGGAGCAGGCTGTGGTGGCCCAGGTCCCTCTAGCTATGTCTTGAGGAAGTCCCTTCTCCTCGTGGAGCCCCAGTCTGTAAAAACAAGGGGGTTCTGTAGTAATGGCAGACCCTCCCTCCTGCAGCCAAGGTGAGAATGAAGCAAGGCCAACTCTGCACAAAGCTGGCTCCTGCTGATTCCAACAAACACCACACATCCTCTGCTCTCCTAGCATCATCCCTGGCCCACCCAGAGGACCTGGCATTCCCCCATGGCCACCCTGCCTTACTGCTCTGGGACTCTACCTGCAGTTCCCTCCCCTGTGATTCTCTCTCAGAGATTCCGGGTCACCAGGAGTTGGAGAGCATGATTGCTGCTGTCTTAATCTAAAGGAGTTCCCTTGAAACAAGCTCTGATTTTCAAAAGAGAACCCTCTCAGTATCAGTAGAGCACTGGGGAAGGGGCCAGTTTTGCTGCTGCAGACATGGCTCCTGCGATGGAATAGCACAGAAGAAAGGTAGCAGGATGGCTTTCGGGATTAGACTGTACTACCATTTGTCCTTCCTTTCTGGGGTGGCTCTTCTTATCTTTGTGGGGGCCAAGGGCTCCTGCAAGCACCCTGTCCCAGGCTCAGCACCATGAAGTCTGATAGGAGGAGCCTGGGACCCCAAAAATGATCAGCACAATTGTGCATGTTTGGAGTGAGCTTCACAGGGTGTGCCACCCTCCGTGGGATCCGTGGCTCTGAGGCCTTTCAGGCTCAGGAAAGACCCCCACCACCAGGGCAACACATAGACATGAAGGGGTCTGGTGAAGTACCCCAGATTTGCCTCCAGGCAGACAACTCAATTAGAGTGGGTCTGCATCCCTCCTTAGTAGTCACCACTGGTTCCCCTGAATGGGAGACTACAGAGGCAGCGGGGGCACATGGATTGGGCTGAGACTGCTCCTGAAATTGCAGAGAACCTATTCAAACCAGCAGAACAGGCCCCATATCTTGACACAGCTTAGCCATCTCAAGAAAATGTTACTTCCTCTTCCCCATGAACATCTTCCTCTGGGATTAGCTCTGCACCTGTGCTGGGTATGAGAGTGGGCAGCAAGGGGTCTGGTACGTGAGGCCAACAGGTGGGGGTACCAGGGCCTGAGCTGAGGCTACACCACTGGGCAGCCCACACCAGGAGGAAGACAGTGTCCATCTCTGTAGTTATTCTTTGTTGTTATGAGTTAATAACCGATTATTGAGGAATTCGCGTGTGTCATGAGGTTTATGTACATCATGTCATTTAATCCTTACACTGGCCCTGGTGATGGCTATCACTGTTTACCCCTTTTACAGGTAGGAACATTGAAGCTCAGAGAGGATAAGTTGTCTTGGGAAAGATGATCAGCAGAGCCACCTGAGGGGTGGAGAAGAGTAGAAGGCAGAGCTGAGGCTACTGTTAGGTAGAAGATAGTGCAAGGCAGATCTGGACTCAGAGGAAAACAACTTTTAGGATGGCTTGACCCAAGGCTGCCCAGGTGGCAGGGAGCTCCCTGTCATGAGAGGCACGCAAGGAGAAACTAGATGGGTTACCCGTCATTCAGACATCAGAATGGAAATGGAGTACCTGTCCAGAGCATGTAAGACCCTAAATTGTCAACCTTGGCCCCAGTCCAACCCTGAAGGGTACACAGAAGGCAGCACCCCCCCAGGTAGAGGCTGAAGGACAGAGGGGAAACACTCTGTCCAGAACTATCCCCCTGTTGCTTCGTCTGCAGAGATAGCTTCCATTTTCTGAGATGTCTTTCTTAGTGAAAAACTTCAGAGGACCAGGGACAGAACACGTGGGAACACAAGGCTGGGAGGAAGTACCCCAAAATTTGCATCTTAGGCACTTCACTTCCCTCACTGTAGTCTCAGCCCTGTGGGGATGTCTCAGAGCCCAACCCCACCCCCAAGACTCCTTCCTAGGGGGCTGACATCAGCTCTACTCCTAAATATCCCTCACACTCAACCATTCCTTTCCAGATCCACAGCCGTGGCCCTGACCTCCTAGCTACCAGTTACCAGTACCTAAGCTGCAGCTGTGCCTTGGCTCCTCCATGGGCCCCTCAGTCTCCCCACTTGGCACCTTGTGCTGTTATCTGGTCAGAGGAAAACCCATTTAGTTCCTGGCACATACCAGGTGTCTGCCCTTTCTTCACTGGGATCATATTCATTGAAACTCAGACCTCTTTCCTCCTACATCTGGGTTAAGCACCCTTGTGCTCCTGTAGCTATGACAAAACTGTGTGGCCAGGGTCATTAGTGTGTCCGTTTCCTCAGAGAGACCAAAGGGGCCATAGGACAGGGTCCGACTTGTCTCTCCCAGCATGTGTCCCCAGCCCTGGCCCTACTGCCTAGCACAGAGGAGATGCTCAGTGAGTGACAACCGAATGGATAAATGCATGAGAATGTGACCAAGACTGGGGGGGGCTGTACCACACAGGCAGGTCATCACGGTCAGCTGGGTGTAAAAGCTGAGGAAGGAAGAGGCTTTAGGAGATGTCTGGGGCAGGAGACTGGGCCCGCAGGTCCTCTGCAGGGGCTCCAGACTTGGGAGGTTTCACCCACTGCCTCCAAACCCCTTTCGGCAAAGCCTTTTATAGTCTTCCTGGGGACAGCCACGGGATGTGAAGAAATCCAAAGTTCCAGCCATAATAGACCCATCCTGTTCAGCCAGAGGAGAAAGATGCCTGTTGGTGGCTTTGTACAACCCCCTACCCGCAACACCTTTGCAGAGAGGGAACAAGTTTGAGAGTGCAATAGGTTTCCTTGGGCTTGGCTGACCTTGAACCTCCAACTACTTGTTTTCCATGGATGGTCCTCGGCCTGCTTGGCACTTACATACCCCTTCCAGCTCAGCAGCAGCCTCCTGAACTCCCTGATGGGCTTCCAGGCCTGGGACAAAGCCACCGCCTTTACCACCACCATTACGGTCACTGTCACCACTGCTTCTGTGAAAATGAAATTACAGCAAACAGCGCCAGCCTCACTAGAGCCTTGCCATCCACACCTGGAACTAATTTACTTAATTGGGCCTTAATGACTTACACTGGTCGGAAGGCCTATTTTTCCTTAATTATCCCCAAATGTGCTTGCATGCAGGAGCGTGGGTCCTGGAGGATGGCTTTGGTGGTGGCAGTGGCAGCCACCTCCTCTCCCTGAAGAAAGGATGCCCAGGAATGATGCCTGTTTGCCAGGAATAGGCCCCAAAGATCTGAGAGTCTGGGAGTAGGGGTTAAAATGGGTCACGGTCCTTACCTGTGGGAACAGTATTCCATGTCCCCACCCCCAGTCCCATCATTCTGGCTGCCCTGAAGAAACTTGGTATCTATTTTCCCTCCCTCCAAATTATGTTGTCATAGCTCTCCTTCCCTTTTGGGTCCCACCTGTGCCCTACCTGGGTGTCAGGGCCCCTGGAAAGAAAGCTCTGATTGGCAATTCTGAGCCTAGCCCCATCATTCTGGCTGAAGCCACACTGGGCTCTGCTTAGGGCATAGCAGGCATGACCTGGCTAGCTTTTTGCAATTCACAGACCTCTGACAGGGAAGGAGGGGCTCAGAGAGTTACTCCTCCAACTGCCTCTGATGGGGAGCCAAAGCTCAAAGAAGTGAGGGGCTCACTTGAGGATACACTGCTCACTTGTGGTGATGGAGGTCCCTAAAGCCTCTGAAGGAGACTTCGAAGCCATGATAGGGTCCTGTCAAAGTGGAGTTTCCCCTCCTATACTAGGACAGGTTAGGGTGGGCTGAGGATCACCTGGACAGCTGGCCTCCAGGACTTCCATGGCAATACCTTCCACTCTCCGTTGGGCCTTGGCTTTGGAAAGCCAAGTATGTCTGATCAATTTACTTCTCTAGCTTTGGGATGGGTTGAGGTGGTCTTGACTCACTGGGAAGATATGAGGGAGGCCCTGAGAGCAGGGTCCTTCCCAACTGGCCCCTGCCTTGCCCCTACTGGGGACCTCCAGATGATTGGCTCATTTGAACCTCTGGGACTGGATGGGAAACTTTGGCTCTTGTGTGTATGGCTAAAGATGGATCAACTCTCTCTTTCCTTGGAGCAGTCCTGTCTCTCAAACCCCAGATTTAAATCTGACCACTGTTTCCTTGGTTCCTCCAGCCCTAGCTGGTTCTGAATTTCCCTCTCACCAGCCAGCTCTTCCCAGCATTCCCCTCTTCTGAATACAGCTGCACCATTTGCTCATGTGCTCAATTCAGGAACAGAAGAGCTGCCCTTGACAATCTTCCCTCCCACCCCACAGCCAACTGTCAGGAGTCCTGATGGCGCTGCTTCCAAACACCATCCCAACACCAACTTCCCATCACCTTCCAGCAAGCACTCCAGTCCTGGCCACCATCATCGCACATCTGGACAGCTCTGCCCTCATCCTCTGGCCTCCACAATCCAGTCTCCACATAACTGCCACCGTGATTTTTAAAAATCACTTCTAGTTCAAAATCCTCCAATGACTTCCTGTCCTACACAGAATAAAGTCCATGAGCCTCAGTCCAACCTATAGCGCCTGCCTGTCTGCCTCTGGTCTCATTACCTCCTTTCTCCTCTTTTCTTTGTCCCAGTCATGTGGGCTGCCTTTCAGTGCCTCTAAGACCTCAGGGATTTTGACTTGCTGCTCTGCCTAGAATGTTCTTTCCCCTGACCTCTATATCCTTCATATCTTGGCTTAAATGTCACTGCAGAATTCCCTGGCCTTACAGCCTAGTCTCCTAGCATATCACACTGTTAGGACTTCTGTACTCTGGGACCTACATGACATTGTTCTTGTTTTCCTGTAACCCACAACTAGAAAATAGGCAACGTCAGGGCAGGAATTTCATCTGTCTTTGACCTTGTTGGATCCCTAGCCTAAGATACCATATGCCTGGCACGCAGTAGGAACTTTTTGTGGAATTGATTTTGAAGGAATGCCTTGACCTTCCCTCAAGTAGCCAGAGTCCCCAGCCCCTTCCTTGAGTTCCCCAAGGCCCACCCAAATACCTACACTTGAACACGACATTCCCACTCAGGCCTCCTAGCCTCTGCTCACACCAATCCTACCACCTGAAGTGCTCCTTTCCCTGTCTGCTGTGGACTGAAATGCCTGCCTCCCCCAGACCCTGCAGTGCTGTTGCTCCTGACTAGTGAGGGAGAGTATTGGGACCTCTGCCTGTTTGAACTTGTGTGCTTCGCTTGGCCTTTGGCCTTGATTCTTCTTAGCACTTATCTCTGCCTATCATTTGGAAGAGACCCCTTGGGCCTTGGTCTATCTGAATCCTGAGGTCATGAGCCCCTGGAGGTGGTGGTGACCCTCATCTCTACCTGCCTCACTGCCTATCCCTGCCCCAATAGGTAGGCCGAAGGTGGCTGGCCCATAGTCAGTGATCAGCAAACAAATCAGCTCATCCTGACCACATGGCTCTAGACCTGGAGAGGGGCTCAAATAAGAGCAAGGTGCAGCTGGCTAGGGATATTGCTGCATATAAGATGGAACACCACTGAGTGGGAAGGTCTGGGATTCCTACCAGACCCCAAGCCTCCCAGATAGCAGACAGGGATTCCTCAGTTAAGAAGAGCAGGGAGCCCAGCCTCAGACAGACACAATCGCCACTCAAAGATATCTCTTAATGGGCCCTGACCCCCATTTAGGGCACAGGTAGGACACAAAAGGGAGGGAGAACTATGACAACATAATTTGGAGGGAGGGAAGATAGATATCAAATTCCTTGGGTCCCATCTCCTGGGGACTCCAGATAGACCCAGGATGTCTGAGACTATGGGTCATAGGCTCTCTCCATTCATACAGAGAAACTGAGGCCTGGGGGGAAAAGATTGGCCCTGGTGACTCAGCCAGGCAGGGGATAGGGTTGCTAAGGCTTGATTTCAGTTCTAACAGCACATCTTGGAGGCCCTGCAGCACTAGTTTCCCCATCTGCACTGTGGTGGCACTGATTCCCATCTTTCACTTCCCTGAACCCTCTTCCCTCAAAGCTGTGAGGTTCACCAAGGGGGAGGCTGTGGATAGTCTCTGGAGAGTCAGGGCCCTGCCTCCCAGCTTTGTGGACGGTGGTAAGAGGAAGGGTGGAGAAGCTTGAGGGAGTGAGAACTGGAGACCACCCCCCGCCCCCTCCCGCCATACACTGATTCTAAAGGCAGCCTGTCCCCTCCAAGGGGCAGGAGACCTCTCTGAAGCTGAGGGTGACGTACGCTCGAGGCATCTCTATCCATGGTGGGCTGCTTCTTAGGGTCAGCACTGCCATGATTGGCTCTACCACCTTCCTTGCCCTTAGCTTCAATTTCTCCACTAGTCTAATAAGGAAAAAAGTAGTCATCCCAGACCTTCTAGCCTGTGGCCTCATAGGGCTACCATGTAGGGTCAGTGGCTCCTGTGAGAACAAAGCCCTGAAGAGAGAAGATACAGCCTGCTAATAGTGGCATTTCAGGCAGAGAACTTGTGGGAAGGACGTAGAGCACTCAGGCTCCCAGTCTCAGCCACCCCAGCCAAACCAGGACCTTTGTCTTGCTCTGGGGTTGTGGGGGGTGGTGATGCCCATATATGATGGGAGAGGCTTGGTCAGGGACTTCATCAGGCCTGGAAAGTCTTTCTGTCCCTATGTGTCTCCTGTCCTAGGCTGGCTGTCAGCTGCTAGCAGTCACCCCCTACACACATACACACATCGGCTGCTCCCGCCTCCTTCCCAAGCAGAGGCAGCAGCTGTGGCCTCCATGCTGGAAACAAAATTGAATGAGCATGTTCATAATGTCGCCTCCCACTGACGGCTCCTAATTGCATGTTTGAAGCCATGTGATGGAGCCCAAGTTACACTAATTATGTCATTATCTTAATTAAGTAAATACTGTATGTGCTAATTGGCTGAAATCTTTTCAGGGGGATGGGCAGCGGGAGAGGCCGGTGTCCCCTGGGCTGTCACATGGATGAGGCTGGGGGTAACCGATACAGGGAGGGAGGATAAGGGTAAATGAGGGAAGATAAGGGTGGACTTCTCCCTTAGTTCAGCCGGTCCTATGGTCACCTCAGCGGCGTTCACGCAGGCGGCCACG
>NW_006440638.1:25574203-25599130 GCF_000325575.1 Pteropus alecto
GCAGGTCCTATGGTCACCTAAGTGGAGTTCAGGAAGGACCCACAGCCAGTGCCCTGGCCATGCTCCAGAGTAGGAAGCAGAAGGTGCTGAACAGGTGGTCAGAGTCCCAAGTTGAAGGCCTGCCTTGCCCTGACAGGCTCGTGGTCTTGAACAAGCCTTTTTCCTCTTTCAAGTGGGTCCCCTTGCCAGCCCCCACCTCAGCCAGCCCAGAGCCTGTAAACTCTCAGACATGATGAACACAGGGGGATCAGAGAGACTCAATGTCCCAGTAGGACTAATCAAGCCACCATCATTCATCTATGGGACATCAGTTACATGCCTGGCCTAGGGCAGTAGGAGGCAGAAAGGCAAAGCCCTAGGCTCTGAGGACAGCATCAGTGTGAACCAGCAAAGGAACAAACAGGGCTGGCATTCTCTAGGAGCCATGTAGGTAGGATGATCTCAGAAAGTCTGGAGGGCTTCCTGGAAGAAGACTTCACTACAAGGAAATCGGAAATCGGGACTTCAGAGCTTAGTTTATTTTCCAAGGTGTGATTTTTAAATGCCAAACTTCTTAACCATAACCTTCAGGTGGGGTTAGGAAGGATAAGAGAGTAGCCATCTGAAGGATGGCCTCCAGATAGGACTCCAACCCATTTGGGGGGGGGGCTGGAGGACACAGAGGAATGCCAGCTCTGTGTCAGGGACCATTGTGTAAATCCCAGTATGATGAGTCTCTATCCTGTCCTTTCTGAGTTGATCAGCATGGACCAACTATCAAGAAGGGTCCCCAGCCCTGTTCTGTCCCTCACGGGGCCCTGGGCAGGGTCCCAAAGGCAAGGGATTGAGTCCTTGGCACAACAGCTGGGGCCTCTATAGCTGGGTCTTCTCAAGCGCCCCCAGGGCCAGGCAGTGCCCAGGCTCCTGTGTGTGTCCAGGGGATGCTGCGTGGGCATCCTTGCTCTCCCAGCTCCACCCTACCCATCTGTTGCCATCTCTGCAGACATATGCTATAGCTCCACACCCGGCAAACACCACATGCTCACTCTGGTGGGCAAGGGCTCCCTGCCTCCCAGGCTGAAGGAGAGAAACAAAATTAGAGGGACATGGAGTCTACCCCTAAACTGGCCCAACTCTCAAGGTGGCCTTGGCTGAACCCCTCCAGTCCCCAGGCCTCAGACTCCCAAAAGATGGTGTCTGCTCATTTTTTGCCTGTTCCAGACCTTCATTCATTCCACACAACATGGTCTGGGCTCTCCTAGGCTTGCTCCGGCAAACAAACAGATAAGAAACTGTCTTTTCAGCTGTGACACCTGCAACTTACTCTCAAACGGTTCACGAAAAAAATTATGCACAGAGTGTATGTGTGTGTGTATGTATATTATATACATTATATATAATTATGTAATATATCTATATGGGGAGAGAGAGAGAACATGTGAGGGAGAAAGCAAGTGAGGCAAAATATTGACAATAGTGGGTTATGGCTAAAGGGTATATGGATGTCATACTATCCTTATTCTGACAACTCTTCTGCAAGTTTTAAATTATTTCTAAATAAAAAGTAGAAGGCAGGCAGGCAGGCAGAAAAGAAGGAAGGAAGGAGGGAAGTCCTTTCCTTTCACAGGTCCCAGGCTACAAGAGGAGGCTGCTGGCCCAAGTGGTAGCTGGGTTGTTGGGGCCCTGCTTGGTGAGGCCTGAAGGGCTTTTAGAAGAGGTGTTAGGGAGTTGGGCTAGGCAGTACGGGACTGGGAACTGATTTTCCTTTGCCTCTGTCCCTGTCACAGCTCCAGGCTGAACCCATGTCTCTCTCCCCTTCCACTCTCCAGAGGGCATAGGTGCTCTGGAATGTCTATGAGGAGTCTCCAGTGGGACAAGTGGAACTTGCCTTGGTCAGAAGGCTTGGGAGGGCTTCCTGTGCCTCCGAGCATGACAGGAGACTGGACCAGCACAGGACACTGTGCCCTGGACTAGAGAGGGATGGGATGGCTCTGGTCAAGGCCAACCTACCTCCACTGGCACCTAGTAGCACTAACGCAAACTTTGCCCCAGCTGCCTAAGCTAACTTTCCTGGTGCCCTGGCCTGTCACAGCAGTGTCTGGCAGGAGGAGGGCACTAACAGGAAAGCAGTTCATTATTCTGTGCATTAGGTTTGCATTAGCCAGCCCAAGAATTGTGGGTTGTGGAGAGGGAGGCCTCTACTTTAGATAGACTTGTTAAGGGGCTGCAGCTCTGGGCCCATCCCTTGCAGCCTCCTTCCCACTTCATCCCCTCCCTATCCTATGCTTCCCTACTCCCTTCATCCTTACTTCTCCCCTTGCCCATTGCACCCACCATCCTTCTTTCCATCCATGGGGCCCCAAATATTCTTCCCTAAAAGAGGACTTTCCTTACCCAGTTCTCAGTCCAGGCTTCAGACCCCATCAGTCGTCTCCTCCCCTAAAGAGACAGTGACACCATCCTGATGTATGGTCACTCATGGTGTGTTCTGAGTTTTCATGGACTAGAGGGGACCACTGCCCACTCTCACAGCCCATCTCCTCTCTCCTTGACCTCAGGCTGCCAGTTCAGAGTCTGGACCACCCCAGAGTGGACATGCCTTCCATTTAGGAGACTGTTTAGGACTATGCAGACTGTAGCACCCAGAGGTCAGCAGGGGCTGATTCCTCCATTCAGACACCTTTGTTCTCCAGTCTTTGTCCCTGGCCCCCGTCCTCCCAGCCAGCCCACCAGCCCACCAGCCCAGCGCCTTACTGCTTTGCCTGACTGCTCACTTCTCCCTCTCATTCCCCTTCATGGTCTTTTGCCCACTCAAGTGCCAAAGCCTGGCATGGGACAGGGGTGGGGACCTCTGCCCACCCAGCCCAGCCCTGCAGCCCTGCCTCACAGGGCTCCCTTTCCTGCCCATGCCCCCTCACTTGCCCCATGTCCTGCCCCTCTAACAATCTCTCCTCTCTTAGTCTGGCCCCTCACCTCCTCTGCCTCCTCCCCACATCCTCATCCCTCTGTTCTTGGCCCTTCGATCCCTGGAAGTCAGGCTTTATCTCTCGGCACACGTTCTCCTCCCCTCCCCTCCCCTCCCCTCCTCTCTCTCATCCTCTCCCATCTCTCTCCCCCTCCAGCCTCCACTCCTTCGCCTGCTCACTCACCCTCTCCCTCTCCCGCTGCCCCCCTCTCTCTCCCCCACCTCTTTGTTTCAGCTGAGAACCGGCTCCTCGGGACAGTTCCCACACTGCAGTGCCTCTGGTGAGGAGACAGCGCCACTGAGGTGAGCCAGGGGACCCGGGACCGCCAGCTTGGGCAGCCGGAGCTCTGGGGGGCGAGTAGGTGAGGATAGTGGGCAGTCTGGCAGAGATGCTTCTCTGCTCAGGGCAGTGAAAGCTACAGAAAGAGTGCCAGCTTCAGATGACCCAGTGGTCAGCAGGAGCGGAGGGCAGAGGGGTAGCCAGCTGGCCTGGGTGGGGAAATGGGGGGGAGGTGGGCAAAGCTGGTCGGGAGCTGGCAGGCTCTGTCCCCGCCCTGGTGCCTGGCTTCTATGGGTGGCCCTGGGCAGAGGGAGACCCTCAGGGGGACCTGACTGGGTGGGCGGGGGCTGGGCTGTCTGGAACAGCCACTTCTGAAGGTTTGAGTGTATGCCATCCTGGAGTCCTGTCTGGGTTGTGGCATTGTCAGTGGGGCTGTGACCCCTACAAGTGCCTGTTCCTAGTTGGGGTTTTTGTTGCTGGACAGGGATGTGCTAGGCTGCCCTTACTGTCCAGGTGGGGGGCGGGGTAGGCAGAAGAGAGATCTGCCCCCTGCCACAGGCTGGCTGCTTTCACAACAAACTACTGACTGCCAGACCCACAGAGCCAAATGTGGGGAGGGACACTTCTCCCTCCCCTAGGGGTCTCTGACCAGCCCACCTAAACAGAGTCCCCAGGACAGCTTTACCCAGAGCTGCAAGTAGCAAGGATTCAGTGCAGAGCCCAGATGTTCCTGCGGTCAGCTTCCTGGGGAAAACTGAGATGGACAGGTTGGAATGGTAGTGATAGGTCAGGGCACAGGTGGAGACAGAGCCCTGGCTCTTGAGTGAGGCTACAAGTGTGATTATGGGAGATGACATGGGGCTGTGAGGAAATCCTGAGACCCTGAAGCTGGGGCAGGTAGGAGGGAGTAGATGGAAGGGGCAGAAGCAAGTGTCAGGAGCCCCGCCCCCTTCTCAGGTGAAGCTGGGGATGGAGCAGCAGGGTTGGATGAGGACGGAGTGTGCTGCTCGCCATTCCCCAGAGAGGTGAACAGGGTGGCTGTACTGGCTGCCAGAGGAGAGCCATGGGTGTGGGGAAATCAGGAGAGAACTTCCTAGTGGAGTACATATTGGAGGGCCAGCCCCTGGTTATCTGGCCAGGACAGAGCTAAGTCCTACAGCTGAACCCTCAGAGAACCAGCAGTGGTCAAGATCATGGTGGGCAGTGATCCCATGAGGTAGAGCCACTAAGGGTATTTGTCTCCCTAGGATTGAGCATATGGGGCACTTGTTTCTGGGACCCAACTCTCTCTCACCCTCTTCCCTGGCCAGAGCCCCCTCATCTGAGCAGGCAGAAACCTCTCCCAGATGGAGGTGGAATCAGCTGTGGGCATTCAGTCTCAAGGGCTGAGGTGGTCCACCACATTCAGCCTCTACAGGCCCAAGGGGCAGCCTGAGCCAAGGGAAGGGGAAGAGCGAAATCTCAGGACTGGCCCTAGTGGCTACCCAGGGATGAGGCTGACCCTCAGACATCCCTATCTCAGGGAGAAAAGCCATCTCTCCCACGCTGAGCATGGCTCACTATAGCTCCTTGGCCCTACCTCTCACATAGCAGCCTAAGTAAGCTCCTGGCTTCTCCACCACTCAGGGTATGTCAGTGTTCTCCCACCTCTACACAACCTGATTTTCCCTAGCATACTCTGAATCCCCTCACCTCCACTATGGATTCCTGGTCTGGGGTCAAGCCAGTTCTCCACATGCCAATCTGGGCCTCATCATGTCCCTCACAAGTGACTCAGATCCAGAGGGAACACACATGAGGGGGTTCTCTCCCAGGCTGGGTCAACTTACTCTAGCTCCAGATGACCGCCTCCCCGCCCCCGCCCCCGCCCCATTGGCTCTGTGACCTCCCAGGGTACTGTGTACTCCACTAGCCATTAAAGACTCATATATCACCCTCCTATACCACCCCTTACTACAGCCAGTTCTGTACCACAGGGCAATAGTCACTTGGTCGGCCTCAGTCAGGAGCACCAGGCCTCACTGGCTCTAACCCTGGCCCTGACTGGACGGAGGCTTCCCTGAGCTGAGAGCTCCCTGAGCTTCCCCTTGGAAGAGGTCAGTACCCCTTCCTTCTTTCCATCCCTCCTCCCTGAGCCCCCCATTTGCACAGAACTTTCTCACCCAGATCCATTACTGCCGACACCTCCCCAGAGAGCTGAGCAGTACAAAGATGTTGTCCCCATTAGACAGAGGAGAAAATTAAGGCCATATAGAAAGGAAGATGGCAATGCCAGGATAAGGACCTAGGACCCAATTTCCACTCCAGTGCTCCCTCCAGGTCTTTTAACTGCCACCTTGGTGAGCATCTAGATGAGGGTAGGGGACCTATGCTCACCAAAGTGTCCACCAGCTGCCCAACCTCTCTGCCCCCAAATCTGTAAGACTCTGATGGCATTCCCGGGTGGGGGAGAGGGGCTGGGTTACTCAGAGAGAGGTTTGAACCAGGGCTTCCAGCCTTGCTTCTGAAAGATTGCCTGGGCTGACTCAGGGCTGCTGAGATGAAGCTGCAGAGAGGCAGGCAGAGGGGAGGTGGGATGGGGTTCTCCAGCCCTGTGATGCTCCTCTCTCCCACCTGCAACACCTCCTCCACCTCCTTGCATGCCCCATCCACCACCCTTGCAGTAAGGCCTCAGCATAAAAATCCTACAACAGCCTCCTGGCATCACTTCTTGTCAAAAACCCTCACGAGGCTTGTCACCACTGTCAATGTGAAGTCTGACCCCCTTGGCCAGACACACAAGGCCCTTTGTCAACTGGCTCCTGCCAACCTTGGTGGTCTCTTGGCCCAACTTGCTTCATCATATCCCCAACATTCTAACCACACCAAACTGTCTCTATCCTGGGGTGGAGCAGAGCACAGCTCAGAGGCTGGCTCAGTGACTGGTTGTGGGTTCAGCTGGACACACACATGCTCACACGTCTCCATTAACATACAGAAACATGTGTACAGACACTGACACACACTTTTGTGTAGAAGCCCACCACCCTACTGCATGTGGTTTCCTACCAAATCACACACACAGTGGAGCTGTGAAATCTGAGCCAAGAAGGGACTGACAAACCTATTTTATGGATTCATAGAGGTGCCGAGTGTGGTCATGTCACCAGCCCTAAACCCCCGAGAGGCAGCAGTGGATCGCTGGCTGGAGCCCATGGTCTCTGAGCCCCAGAGGGTGGGCAGAGGATGGTCAAGTTGGTCCCAACCAGATTCTCATTTGGGTTCTGTGGAAGACTTGCTGTGTAGCCCTAGACAAGCTACCTTCCCTCTCTGTTTCCCCAGCTATAAAACAAAGGGATTTGGATAAGCTGATACATAAGGGCAGTCCAGGCCCCACTGCCCAGCTGCTGTCAGTTCATGCCAAGTGCTGAGAATGGAAGGGCCTGTAAAGCAGCAGCAGTCAGGTGTGCCAGGCACACTACAACCTCCAGCTGGGCCAGGAAAAGCCTCAGGGGATAGAGATGAGTTGGGCACCAGGGCAGCAGGAGTTTGAGCCAGAAGAAACAGAAGCCAAGAGCCATGCGATAGGAGCAATTATGATGACCCATAATTGACATTTGTGGAGCAAATAATAAGTCCTATTGAACACTTGCCAAGCAGAGTTTATCTCATATTTTCATCGAGATTGTGGCCAAATATAGTCTCTCTCATCTCGAAGGTATCAAATGAGCAAATTTAATGGGTTAGGCACCATTCAGCTGACAGCCTCCTCAACCCCACAAACTTATACAGGGCAAGAGCCAAGGTGGCACAAGGTGGCACAGGAGCCTCTAGCAAGACTCCACCCTTACCTAAATTCCTCATCAGGCATGTAAGCAGCTATGTGCACAAGCAGCAGCACATCCTTTATGCTGAGTATCTATCTATGTGTACACACAAAGATGCATCCCCCTCTTGGTATGCCAACACAAACATCTAAAAGCTCATATGCATACACATGCAAGCACACACTAGGGAGATGGCAGACAGGTCCTCTGCTACAGCCGCAGCAATCCTAGCATGCTCTTGCCTGGACCTTGACACCCAATGCTGATACTTAACTTGTGCTCCCAGGAGTAAGGATTGAAGCAGAGACTGGGCATATTTAGAGATTGCCAGACGAACACCAGCACACAGGCACTGCCAGGTGTGAACAATATCCCCTAATACTATGACCCCATCAGTCAATGGAAACTCCATGCCAGGATAGAAGAAACTGGTGCCCCTGCATCACAGAACAGTGCAAACTCCCCTCTTCCCTAAACCTCCTTGGCCCCCAGAGCACAGCTCATCTTGCTCGCCTCCCTCTCAACCCCCAGCCTGCCCAGTGAGAGCCATGTCCCCGGGTCATGAACCATCCGCAAGCTGGGATGTCCAGAGACCAAGTGAGGAAGGCAGGCTGTTTCCAATGGGAGGGCATGCCAGCCCTGGCCCAGAGGCTCTCACACCCTCAGAAAGGAGGGGATGGCTGGAGTGGCAGAGGGGCCAGCAGGAGCAGCCCCAGGCCTCGCTGTTCTCTATGGCTTTTTATTCCTATGTGATTCTACTGCTCACTCATATAGGGATTGGAGCCATGGCGCACGGCGGGGGCGGCCAGCGGAGGGTTCGAATACTGAGCAAGGAGACCCAAGGAGAGCCAGGACAGTGGCCCAGCCCTCTCCCAGCACAGGCTGCTGGCCTGGCCAAGGGAGCCCTCCTCTGTTGCTCTCCTCCCCACTGGCCTTTTCCCCACCAGGTGTAACAGGGGGAGGGACAGAGGGCTGCTGGACTCCATCACTGCTCTGACCCATAATCCCAGCACTGGAGACCCCCAGGCAAGGCTAATACCAGGAATGGGACTCTGTCCTCAAAGGTGTGGCTAAGGGAACTAGGGGTGTTCAGCTTGGGAAACGGGGCTCGCACAAAGAAACAAAGTCCTGTGTGGCTGGGTAGCCCCTAAACAGAGGGCAGCTCAACCAAAGAAGGTACAGTCTGTGGCTAAGGGCTGACCAAAGCAGGAGGGAGGATGTCCCTAGTAACTAGCACACACTGAGGAGAATATGGCAGAGGCTGGAGACCATGGCAGGTACGCCACTGGGGAGTCACAGTGGATTGGGTAGCCAGTCCCTCCCACACCCCATGGACTGTAGTCCTTAGGCCTGTCCTCTCTGGGGTCTCTGCTTGCCCACAACGAGTGTGTTTGGAGCCAGGCTCAACCCTCTCAGGTTCCTGTTTAAGTGAAACAAGTGCCAAGTGTGCCCTGTAGAGAGTGTGAGGAACGCCTATCAGGTGCTGTGGCTGGATTCCAACCCAACTCCCCTCCCCAGCGGGTCCCTGCAAGTCCCTTCTCTGAGGGAAGATGCATCGAGACTCCATAGTGTGGTCCTTTTTATTTTCAGTCCTTCTTGCTTCACCCCCAGAAAAAACAGGCTCAGGAGCTTGGCAGAAGGGATGCCTGGGGGACAACTGTGAACTGCCCGAAGGACGTGTTCTGGTCCTCAGGTACCTGCTGCCATGGCTGAAAGTACGAGTAGAAGACAGCCAGTCTGGTTGGGGAATGCACATGGAACAGAGGCCCTGGGTGGGAGGGATGAGGGCCAACCACACAGCCTGGGCCAAGAAGAGGAGGGGTTCCTAAGGCCTGGTGAGACCCTGGGGAATGACTCTGGTCTGCCCCAGGACCCTGCCCTATAGACCTCCTCTGGATACCCAAAACATGACCTATGCTATCACCGTGGCTGCAGGAACAGGAGGTGGACATCCATGACATTGGTGCCTGTCGGCCCGGTGTACAGCAGGTGGGCTCCACCCTGGAAATGGCGGAAGAAGGTATGTGAGTCATTGTGGGCTAGGAAGGTGGCCACATCCAGGCCCTCGGTGGTGGCCTGGTTGACAAGCTCAGGCATGACCCAGGCCCCAGCTGCCTCTGTGGGCCCATCCTTCCCATCAGTGCCACCACTCAAAAACAGCACGTCAACAGGCCCCAGTGACCGTCGTCCAAGCTCTGCTCCAACACGCAAGGCTAGTTCCTGGTTCCGGCCACCCTTGCCCGCGCCCTGCAACTGCACTGGGGGTGCAGAAGGGATGCCTGGGGACAACTGTGAACTGCCCGAAGGACGTGTTCTGGTCCTCAGGTACCTGCTGCCATGGCTGAAAATACGAGTAGAAGACAGCCAGTCTGGTTGGGAAATGCACATGGAACAGAGGCCCTGGGTGGGAGGGATGAGGGCCAACCACACAGCCTGGGCCAAGAAGAGGAGGGGTTCCTAAGGCCTGGTGAGACCCTGGGGAACGACTCTGGTCTGCCCCAGGACCCTGCCCTATAGACCTCCTCTGGATACCCAAAACATGACCTATGCTATCACCGTGGCTGCAGGAACAGGAGGTGGACATCCATGACATTGGTGCCTGTCGGCCCGGTGTACAGCAGGTGGGCTCCACCCTGGAAATGGCGGAAGAAGGTATGTGAGTCATTGTGGGCTAGGAAGGTGGCCACATCCAGGCCCTCGGTGGTGGCCTGGTTGACAAGCTCAGGCATGACCCAGGCCCCAGCTGCCTCTGTGGGCCCATCCTTCCCATCAGTGCCACCACTCAAAAACAGCACGTCAACAGGCCCCAGTGACCGTCGTCCAAGCTCTGCTCCAACACGCAAGGCTAGTTCCTGGTTCCGGCCACCCTTGCCCGCGCCCTGCAACTGCACTGTGGGTTCGCCACCAGCCAGCAGGCAGACGGGGCCCCTAGCCCCTGCAATGGCCTCCAGAACCTCCTTCAGCTGTATGTCTGGGAGTTGGAGCTCAGCTGCCAGCTTATGGAGTTGTTCATCCTCCACAGAGACTCCAGCCCTAGCTGGGGTGAGGTAGGCTCCAGCTACTTGGGCCAGCAGTCCATAGAAGTGAGCTATGCTTTTCACGTCACCCTGCATGGCTGAGCTCAGCACCACCGCCCGGTATCCCAGCGCCTCAGCCTGCCGCTGGGCCTCAGCCAGTGCCAGTACATTGGAGCCGATGATCACATTGAGGACGTGACCACAGGTGTGTGGTCCACGGGGTTCAGAGTCAGCCTGAGCCAGCACAGTCTTCACAGAACATGGCAGGGCAGCACGAAGGCCATAGCGATTAAGGATGTGCAGGCAATCTTGCACGTTGTGGACGCTGGCCACAGTGGGGCCGCTGGCAATCACTTCCACAGGATCCCCCACCACGTCTGACAGAATCAGGCTTACCACCTGGAGGGGGGTTGCAGAGGCAAGGCTCAGTCACGCATGGTCCTCGCCTCAGAGCTATGAGGACAAATTGCCCTCTGTGTACTGATACACCTTTACACCACCTGGTGTATTTTCTCATCCATTTCTAACTCCTCTCAAGTGGGTTTGCGGAACACCTGGCCACATGGATCCCCCCTCACCCTATTGGAGACCCCTCTTATTAGGCCCTGTGAACTCCCATACCAGGCCCCTGGCAATTTGTACACTGTTTTAGGCTTTCGTCTTCCTGGTACATGTGGGCCTGCATCCACCAGCCCAGGGCTGCCTGGGGAAGAAGTGACTCATGTACCTGGGCAGGGTAGGCAGCTTGAGCCAGGCCCCCACCCTTGAGCTGGGACAGGGCCTTCCGGATGGTGTTCAGCTCCTGAATGGTTGCTCCTCGGGCTGCCAGCAGCTTGGTGAGTGTCTGCTTCTCCTCCAGTGTGACGGGTGGGATGGGGGCAGGCAGCAGGGCTGAGCCCCCACCTGCAGAGATAGTGAGGACTTCAGGCAGAGGGGACCGCAAAGACACTTCCCCACCCAGGGATTACAGTGGGGTTACAGTGCTCCCGTGTGGACGTGCAATGGATATGTGCATAGTCACCACAACTTAGGCATCTTAGGCATCTGCCCTGCCTTCGGGTAGCCCAGGTCTCAGCAGGCATTGGAAGAACTATTCCTTAAGAACATGGAATAGGGGGTAAGACGGGGACAGGGACAGCAGAAGACCAAAGAAAGGGCTCCATGGGGGCTAGAGACTTGGGTTTAGCCCCAGGTAATACTAGTACAGACAGCAGCAACAGCAGTGACATTTTCCTTGCAATACTCCCTGTGTGCCCTCTTATGGTCAGCCAACAAACTCAGTTGAGGGGAGGACCTCATACCTCAGGGGAGGCCAGACAACTGGCCCAGGGCCACCCAGGCTCCTCACTGCCTCTCCTGTTCTGTGACCCTAGAGGCTCAGATCTGATATTTGGAACCACCTATCTTCTGCCAACTGTCCTGAGCCAATCTGGCACCATACCTGAGATGAGCACAAGCAGCACATCATCAGCTGTGAGACCTTCAGCCAGCTGCCGGATGGCCAGTGCAGCCCGCAGAGCATCATGGTCTGGCAGATTATCCTCTGCACCCTCAAATACCTGGACACGGCTATGGGGCTTCAACAGCATCTCCCTGAGGAAAAAAAAGAACAGACAGCAAGAGATAGGGTGGGCCCCTTTCCTCCCACCTGATTTCCCAGCTATATAGGTGAGAGGAACATAAACAAGGATGCCTGGTCACACCCATCCTGGAGCCAGGCCAGACACAGGAGAAAAAAGCTGGCGAGGAAGGGAGGCCCTGATCCAGCCTAAGTCTGGGCCCAGGTTCCCCTCCAGATGAATAGTGGAGAGCAGCCCCCCACCCTACCAATGCTCCTTACTGCTTGCCAGTGCACTCCATGGCAGCACGGATCCCCTTGGGAACGCTGATCACACCCTGCACAAGATGCTGGCCCAGTAGCTCCTCAGCTGCAGCTGCCATGCCCAGCACAGCTTTGCCGAAGCCCACCAGGTAAAGGTTTTGCTGCAGCTGAAAGCTCCGGTCCTGTACCTTCAGCTGCCCGTTGCTGGGGTCCAAGGACAGTGCCCGGTGTATCATGGGGCCTGGCAGCACGGCACCCACAGTGCTCTCAAATAGCTGGCGAGCCTGCTCTGCCAGGGCCATGCCACTGGCCAGCCGTGCCCCTGGGCTCCCCAAGAGAAGTGGGCGCAACAGGGCTCTGGCCGAACGAGGCAAGACCTGTAGGGCTGCAGCCATGCCCCACTGGTTTCAGCTTTACCTGGCACCCATGGTTGCCTAGGGGGAAGAAAGCACTAGTGAGGCTGTTGCAAGAGTAGAGACAGGAGGCTTCCCACAGCCACTCCTGAGGGCTCAGGACCAGTGGACTCCACAGCTGCTGCTATAAGAACGGACCATCTGCCAGTCCCAGGAGACTTCCTGAGGCCCACAGCAGCCTGATCGCACTCCAGTCCTCGGAGCCCAGGCCTGCCACCAAGCCACGTCCTCCTCTTCTGCAGGCCACACGCCGGCCCTCTGGATGCTCTGCTGCAAGTCCAAAGGTCTTGGTAGCTGAGCCCTCCTCATAGGTCACCCCTTTTGGCTGAGACTTAATCATTCACAGAGGGAGCAATTCTATCAGTTGACTCTTGCCCTGCCCCTTCTCCACCCCCAAGCACTTCTGAGCCTTCACCCAGGGGCAACGCCCCCTTCTGGCATTTCTTCCGTGCCTCTTCATCATTTCTGTTGCCATTAGGCTGCTGACTGTCCCATCAACTGAGCCAAAACTACTGACTTCCAGCCTGCTCTATTTCATTAACTTATAGGTCTGGGCTGGGGAGCCTGGGAAAGATAGGTCTGTGTGAGGAAGCTGCGGGCTTGCCAGAGCACTGAGAGACAGACTCAGAGCACATCCTTAAGGTACACAGCCTGAGGAATCCAAGCACTCAGGGCCAGTCCAACAAGAGGCTCAAGTTCAAATCAGAAGTGGCAGCAAAGTCTGGCTCATGGTGGAACTTTACAAAGTCCCCAGACACCGCAGGAGGCCATGTACCATGGGACCCAATCTGCAAGACAGAAAGATACCCTTCAACCTACATGGCTGGCCAGACCAATCCCTGCCAAGAACATGCCTTTGGCTCCAACATAACAAGTCTTGGGTCACACCACCCACAGGAGTGAGAGCCTAGTGGATGGAGCAAGCACAGGCCAGGCTCCCACAGCTGAGCCCAAATAATCATTTTCCCCACTGGGCAGGGTAAAGGCTAAAGAATCCTTGGGGTGAAGGTCAGGAGGCTGTATAGGAGTTTAAGGACAAACAAGCCCCAAAGAGTCATCTCTAAAACGGCATCTACTTTAATAAATGCCCATAAAAAATGCTGTCAGTTGACTGCAGCAGCAAGTGTGGACACAGCAGGAAAAAGAGGCTGGAAATCAGCCTCCAGCTCTACCACAGGTTTTAAGTGGCTGAGGAGCTCCATTTCTCTGACTAGGCTTCATCTGCAAAATGAGAGGTGGGATGAGATTAAGACCAATGTTATTCCCTTGACATCCGTGGGCTCTCTGAAGCTATCCATTATTAACACAGAAAACCTGGACCCAAACACCAATTTATCCCTCAAAAAATCTGGCAACTTCTAGCCTTGGCCACTTAGCCTGCTGGTTTTCATATTTCCCTTAAGAGACCAACACTGCTCCACCCCGAATGTGAAAGGGAACACAGGGCACTGCAATGGGAACTTTGAAAATGAGCCCAGCTTTTGCCGGGGGGACTCCTGGGGCTGGTCCTCATTAAGCTGGGAGCTAAAAGTATCTTAACATCTAGTAATAGCTGATTTTGACAGCCTGGATGAACTCTGTACTTATTTCCCAGATGAACACAGGCCTAGAGGATCCAGCCTTCCTACTGGATGCCAGAGCCCAGGGCAGGAGGGTGCTCAAGGGTAAGGTTGACAGAGAAAATACAGGACATCCAGTTAAATTTGAATTTCAGAAAAACAAGGACTTTTTTTTTGCTTAAACAACATTTTTTAAAGTACAGTTGGCATATTAGTTTCAGGTTTACAAAATAGTGATTAAGAATTGTTTTAATATAAGTATGTCCCATAGAATATTTGGGACATGTCTACATTAAAATATTATTTATTGTTTATCTGAATCTCAAACTTAACCGGACGTCCTGTATTTTTATTGGCTAAATCCAGCAATTTTAATCAGGATACCGTCTCTTAGACTCCCAGGCGCTCCAGCGTGAAATCCGGAGTCCAAGATCTGCGGTGACTCCTCCCAGCCGCCAAGTGGGGCTAGAGCCATTTCCGGCCTTCACTGCTAGCACAGGCTCCCGGAAGTGACGTCACCGTCGGCCAGAGCCTCAGGCCTTAGGGAAATGGCTGCCGTGTAATGCCCAGTGGTGACCCGAGAAATAACGCCCCCTTGCCACTTGGACTCTCTGTGGTCCGGCCCAAAGACTGCTTCGAAGGGCCTTCGCGGCGCAGACTTACCGTCCCACAGTTCCCTGCCGCGGCCATCGGCAGGAGGCCGGAAGTACTATCTGGTGGGAGGAGCGGAATCCGGAAGTGTGAGGTGGGTGGGGTGGGTTGCGTTGCCGGCTGCTGGTTGCGGTGGGAGGGGCCCAGGGGTAACGAGTGAAAACTGAGATTGGCTGGGCCCTGACCGCCGAGAAACCCGGGTAGAGTCAGTTTGCGCCTCGGTTTCTTAGTCTCTACAATAGGGGTAATATTTCCCACTTCACTGATTCGTGTGATCTGTCCTCTTTTTTATCCTTTGCGATCCAGGCAGTCAGCAGATACATTCCAAGCTCCTGTTAAGTCAGGTACTGGTTTGCTCAAACGGCGCGGAGAATCACTACTTCCCCCACAACCCGCCTGTTCTGGAGCCAGATTAAGTCATTCTCGCCTGTCCCCATCGCTGTAATCCCACAGTCACTCTTTGGTATTCCCTCCCACTCCCCCTTGGGCAACCAAATAACAGCTGTGACTCAGCAAGAGAGTTCAGTTCTCTGATCCTTGAACACAAGCTGCGTGTAAATACAAATGATCCTTGGTCTCCTTCAATGTCCAGGCTCTCACCTTGTGGCCACGGTGAGACGGGCTTGATGCCTTTACACATTCAAAAGACAAGTTCTGACCAGACTCCAAAGACACAGTAGAGCACACTGCTTTTACTTATGTTTTCTTGGAGAGGTGGGGGAGGGAGTTACATCACAAATCAGAGAGCAGACTTGCTAAAAATCTTAAAACACATTTCATACAATATACAGATGATGTAGTATTGAATTGTACACTTGAAACCTATATAATTTTATTAACCAATGTCACCCCAATATATTTAATTTAAAAAAAAAAGACATTTCTCACACCGGTTCCATTTACCATCTGCTATATCTTTCCACAGGTCTGCAAACCATACTCTGCTCTTGTCACGAACTTCTCCTTCCTCTTCCTAGCTGTCTCCCTGGATTATTCTTTCCCTTTATAATAGAGGATCTTTTATTCCCTAACAACTGCTCCCAAATGCTTCTCTACTCCATCATCCAAACAAAGACACCTTCAGGAGTATCTGCTCTATTTAGATGTGGGGAGATTGTAAATACTTAAAATTTCAGTTTTTACTTGCTTACAGTAAGCTGTCTGCATTCATCCATGCATTTATTTATTCATCCCTCCATCACTCAACAGACATTTCCTGAGTACTTATGTAGGCCAAATGCTGTAGCTGCTGTGATGAATAAGAAGTGATTCTTCAGGGTGGAAAACTTACTCTGCTTTTGTAATTACATTTCCCATACTGCTGAAAGGAGTGTAAATTTGAGCACCTCTCTCATTATTTAGTTTTAGAGACTCATAAACAGACACCATTTACTGTGACAGTGCTATTCTGTCAGATTATAAGCAGGAAACTAATGGTACCCAATTTTTTTAAGTCCCCATCCTACCGCACAGCAACTCACAAGATGCATTTAACAGCAGGAAGGTTTGGATACCTACTGGACTGTGAGCTCCTAGAAGGTGGTGACTTGGTCTAATTCACATTTATATTTGTACTGCTTTGCGTAAGACCATGCACACATTGAAACTGGCATTTCTTCATCTTTTTAAAATGAATTAAGAAAATCAAATGCTCTGCTACAAAGTACTGCAGACCTTAGGTGGAAAGGATTTCACAAAAAGAAAAGAGATGGTGGTAAGTGGAAGTAGAGGCTTCAGGAAGTGGTGGAATTTAGATCTAAGAAAACAATGGGCTCGTCAGCAAGCTTACACATACCTGGATAGTGGGCACGAATATGTCTACAGTCTTTTTCAGTGCACTTTGGCAATAAAGATCACTGTCAAAATGTGACATGCAATTTCATTCCAAGGAAATAATTGGATATGTAGACAAAGATGGTGGATGGGGAGGAAAATACTTTTTCCTTTACTGTCTTAGGTTCAGTGGCTGAGGCCCCACAAATTAAACCGACAGAAGACAGTTTAATCAGAGGAGGGAAAGGTTTATTTCATGTGCATATGGTGGGGCAGGGGAGGGGTGGCTCATAGAAATGAAATGAAAACCCCAAAGAAGCCACTAGGCCTGAGAATATACCATTTTTAGCAAAGAGTGATGAATTATGGAGATGGGATAAGACAAAGGGGGTTTGAGCTTCTAGGGGCAGTAAATTGTAGGAAAATAAATATGTGGCAGAAACTAATAGAGGATAAGGGTTGCTATAGTAAGATTTGTTTGTACAGATTCATCTTGTTGGTTCCCCATCTCCTGGTACTGAGATGGAAAAACTTTCTCACAGAAAATTGACTTGCTAAAAATCTTAAAACACATTTCATACAATATACAGATGATGTAGTATTGAATTGTACACTTGAAACCTATATAATTTTATTAACCAATGTCACCCCAATATATTTAATTTAAAAAAAAAAGACATTTCTCACACCGGTTCCATTTACCATCTGCTATATCTTTCCATAGGTCTGCAAACCATACTCTGCTCTTGTCACGAACTTCTCCTTCCTCTTCCTAGCTGTCTCCCTGGATTATTCTTTCCCTTTATAATAGAGGATCTTTTATTCCCTAACAACTGCTCCCAAATGCTTCTCCACCCCATCATCCAAACAAAGACACCTTCAGGAGTATCTGCTCTATTTAGATGTGGGGAGATTGTAAATACTTAAAATTTCAGTTTTTACTTGCTTACAGTAAGCTGTCTGCATTCATCCATGCATTTATTTATTCATCCCTCCATCACTCAACAGACATTTCCTGAGTACTTATGTAGGCCAAATGCTGTAGCTGCTGTGATGAATAAGAAGTGATTCTTCAGGGTGGAAAACTTACTCTGCTTTTGTAATTACATTTCCCATACTGCTGAAAGGAGTGTAAATTTGAGCACCTCTCTCATTATTTAGTTTTAGAGACTCATAAACAGACACCATTTACTGTGACAGTGCTATTCTGTCAGATTATAAGCAGGAAACTAATGGTACCCAATTTTTTTAAGTCCCCATCCTACCGCACAGCAACTCACAAGATGCATTTAACAGCAGGAAGGTTTGGATACCTACTGGACTGTGAGCTCCTAGAAGGTGGTGACTTGGTCTAATTCACATTTATATTTGTACTGCTTTGCGTAAGACCATGCACACATTGAAACTGGCATTTCTTCATCTTTTTAAAATGAATTAAGAAAATCAAATGCTCTGCTACAAAGTACTGCAGACCTTAGGTGGAAAGGATTTCACAAAAAGAAAAGAGATGGTGGTAAGTGGAAGTAGAGGCTTCAGGAAGTGGTGGAATTTAGATCTAAGAAAACAATGGGCTCGTCAGCAAGCTTACACATACCTGGATAGTGGGCACGAATATGTCTACAGTCTTTTTCAGTGCACTTTGGCAATAAAGATCACTGTCAAAATGTGACATGCAATTTCATTCCAAGGAAATAATTGGATATGTAGACAAAGATGGTGGATGGGGAGGAAAATACTTTTTCCTTTACTGTCTTAGGTTCAGTGGCTGAGGCCCCACAAATTAAACCGACAGAAGACAGTTTAATCAGAGGAGGGAAAGGTTTATTTCATGTGCATATGGTGGGGCAGGGGAGGGGTGGCTCATAGAAATGAAATGAAAACCCCAAAGAAGCCACTAGGCCTGAGAATATACCATTTTTAGCAAAGAGTGATGAATTATGGAGATGGGATAAGACAAAGGGGGTTTGAGCTTCTAGGGGCAGTAAATTGTAGGAAAATAAATATGTGGCAGAAACTAATAGAGGATAAGGGTTGCTATAGTAAGATTTGTTTGTACAGATTCATCTTGTTGGTTCCCCATCTCCTGGTACTGAGATGGAAAAACTTTCTCACAGAAAATTTATGTCCTGCTTTTAGGTAGAAAGGAGAAGGGCAAGGAGCCCTTTGTGTGTCTGCTGTTTCTCAAATGTCTTCATCCTAAAATAATCCTTATGCCAAAGTGGCATATTTTGGGTGGCATACTGTGATTCCTTTCAATGGATATAAAGAGATATTCATCCCAGAGATTTTCTGAGTATAAGCAATCTAAATATCCATTGATGAGAATTTATACAAATAAGTTTATAGTATTATAAACACATTAAATATAATATTAATTCTAATATAATTAAGGCTACATACATATTTTTTTTAAGATGCTACTTTATGACTAAAGAAAACTGTTGAAAGGCCATTTAAGTAGAATATAAGCTTTCCCCTTCAAGCAAGATGAAGGAAAGAAGGTAATGGGGTATGTTACTCATACTCTACTGAAGGAGGGTTTACTGAATTTATTTATTCAAGTTAAGCTTTAATTTAAAAGTTCCCTTTTAGAGCAAAGGAGGAGGTGGCTCCTGGGTGATGTTGGAATGTGACCAGGAGAAGGTGGCAGTAGTGACACCCATCTTCATTAACCTTGCCAAATCTCAGGAATTCATCATGGATAAAGTACTTGTGCCTGTAACTGAAATTTAACCTCCCACCCCAACTCCTGCTGCCAGCTCAAGGGGATCATCGGGATAGTGAATGGTACTCAGTCTTGTGCTTTCTGACCTGGAACTTTGCTGTAAATAAACCCTGCTCCATGAGAAAGCTAATCAGGGATGATGTGCAGCCATTTAAGTTTCCAGATGCCTGAGGAGTTTTGAGATGTTAGTTTATGTTGTTACCACAGCAGAGCCAGTAGTCATACTCCTAAAGCACCGGCTCCTCTATCAGCTTTCATCTTGTAGGCCTCTAACCTCCAACTCACGATGCTGTTTACCACCAAAGTCCATGTCTCTCCCCTTCCTGCACTTCCTCGCCCCCTTGTGGTTGAGTGTGGTCATTCAACTCGTTCTGGCCAATGAGTTGTGAGTGGAACTGATGTGGATCATTTCTGGCATTGAATTGCCAAAGTGAGACCTTCTTTCCCTTGGACCTGGCAACTGACAACATTCGTGATATGGCTTTTCTGCCAACCTGAGACTCTGAGTGACTCTGATGGGAAGAGCCATCATGCCTGCCAACCCACAATGGACATGTACTGAAAGTGGAAAATAAACCTTTGATGTTTATAAATCACTAAAATGTGGGGGTTTGTGTTATTGTGCCATAATCTAGTCTATCCTGGTTGATATGCTTACTTTATCCTATTGAAACTTAGTTTCAGAATAAAGACCTGCATCTTAGTACTGTAGGGAGGAGACAAGAGAATTAAAAATGTTAATCGAGGCACAATTAGAGACTGCAATATGCTGATCAGCCCTGCAGCCAGGCCAGGAGGACACCTTCAGAACAAAGCTAGATTTCTGCTGGATTACTAACAACTCAATCTTCACACCTGTGAAAGAGAAACAGGAACCAAGAGTCATTCCCTATGGCTATAACCATGGGGAACCTGTGTATTAAAGGCAAGAACTGCCAGCAGGTCTTTCACTCTGCATATTCTTACCTTTTCAGCTACATACTCTTCCCTTTCCTCACTGTATGTCCATATCAAAGGAAATGGAAACTAAAGAGTGATATAAACTGAATTCCCTGAACACTCAGGGTCCCTCTCAGTGCCTTTACTTTGTCTCTCACTGTCTCTCTCACTATCTCTCTCACTCTCTGCCTCTGAGATGAGACCACACTGTGGAGTGTTATCCCTTTTCTAATAAACTTTCCTTTTCACTTCAACTTTGGCATGTGTTGAATTCTTTCTACACTCTCTGGCAAAGGACCCTCTTCTTTCAGTACAGGGCTTGGTCTTCCAGTCATTTGGGGAAGTTTGCCCTAACCTGTATCATTAGAAGCTAGATCTTCTCTTATTGTTGGCAGATCATCCAGAAAATATTGGTTCTCATTGGCATTCATCTTACCAGATGTACCAACATGCTTCAGGTCACCAACTGTCTATCCTTGCACACTCCTTCATGAGGTATATAACAATATTAAAGAGCTCAAGAATATTTTCCTGTGTATTCAGTAACTCAGGTGAGTCTTGTGCACTAATTAATACCATGGAGCAAGAGCAGAAAGTGGAAAGCAGCTTCCGCATGGAGAAATTCTTTGTATCGGTCTTGAGTTTCTGTGGCAGGGCAGATTTTTATTCCATCAGTTCATGTGGCTTCTACACCCTATACCTTTTATTGTACTTTAATTGTGACTGGACAGAGGTAAATGATCACAAGAATTCAGGACCGGCAGGAAATGTAAGATCAATTTAGAAAAAAAATAAAAATAGTGAATATGAATGCTTTCAATCTTTTCTCCAATGAAGTGAACTCAGTTTGGTTACTTCAGCCCTGAAAGTAATGTGAATTATTATAATGTGAATTATAGTGCACTGGTAGAGAACCTGTAAAAACTTCTGCCACCTTAAAACTTCTGCCAATGAAGTGAACTCAGTTTGGTTACTTCAGCCCTGAAAGTAATGTGAATTATTATAATGTGAATTATAGGGCACTGGTAGAGAACCTGTAAAAACTTCTGCCACCTTAAAATCCACTATGAAAATCAAGTGCTGGTTTTTTAATGTATGCAAAACCTGAGATAAGTCAGAGGGTATCAGTCATGTCTCCAAACTGGAGGCATCTGTCTTCTCAGGGCAGTTCTCCTGGTTTCTGGCCTCCCTCTGCTTGTCCTTGACATCTTGGACCTTGGGGATCAGCCCTCTCTTCCTAAGCATTCAACCCCTAATGCCTCACAAGACTTTGCACAGAGGAATGGAAGAGCTCTGCAATGAGCTTTCAGGAGTTCCCTCTTCCACACCCTCCTTAGGCTCTGCATTGCTGGACACTGCTCCAGGGTAGGCCCAAGGTGGGGTGCTCTGGGAGACCCAGAGTTCTAGGGCTAGAATGATGTGAAGAGTTGCTCAGTGGGAAGGTGAGGGTCAGGAAGTGTCGGAGGCAGGGTAGATGGGGCTGTTTTAAGGAAGGAACATAAAACCTCTTAAAGCTACTTTTCATGGAAGGAACGGTAGGGGAGAGTACAAACAGTTCTGCTGTGACTGGTGAGTAACTGATAGGAAGAGGCTGCTAAAGCCTTGTAGGCCAGATTGTCAGAAAGGGTTGAAACAGTTTTATACTTTCAGAGACAAGAGGCCCTGGACTCTAGATAATTCTTGGCTCTGGGCATCTAGGCTTATCTGGGCGGGTCTCATCCCTTTCTTCCAGAACAAGAAGGCATTGTTTACCTACAATGGACTTTGTTAAATATGAACAATTACCTACGCTTTGCCCTGAAAATAGGGTTGGAGAGTGTCAGTTCAGAAGCAGAGTGTAAATCCAGACGCTAGGGCTGTGTGACCTTGAGAAAGTTAACCTCACAGAATCCCAGAGTCTTCATTATTAAAACAGGAATAAGAGCATTAAATAATGTGTTTAAAGTGCATGTAGAAGGCCTCAAAGTTGTGGCTGTACTGTTGCTGACCTGGACCACATTTATGGGTGTGTGACCTGTACAGTCATATGGAGAACAAAGATCAGAAGGATCCCACACTTGGTTTAATATTCTGCTCTTGCCATCTTGCAGTTTTTAAGTTTTTCAAGGAAGAACCCATATTTTTATTTTGCACCAGGCCCTGCAAATTATGTAGTCAGTCCTACTACCAGGGGAAAATGCCTCCTTTACATCTAGGACCCCGGGATCCTGTAGTCTCAGGACTTCTCTGAAGAATTCCAGTCAGTAGCCAGACGTTAGGAGTGCCAGTGCTACACACTGGGTGAGGCGGATGTGGCACTGTATTTCCAAGGCAGTACTGAGGCTGTAAGGAGAAAGTCTGAGCTCCCTAGCTATGATAGGCATGTCCTGGCCACTTGTCCCAGGAGAGTACTTTAAGCAAGAGGCCTAGAAACCCTAGGATTGGCTCACTCAGTAGCTGAAGGCCACAATTTGAGTCTTCCAGAGGTTGATCCCTTGGGGAAACTGAACATAGCATGTAATCCAAGAGTGGCATAAGCTACGTGAATTATATTAAATCAACCACAGTTTCCTTGCAAAAAAAACCCCAAAATGTTCTAATTTTTAAAAATGCTTTTAAGCGTATATTTTGATTATCAAAAGGAAAAAAAAAAAGAAACCAATAGAAAATATGTTTCAACCATTGCTAAGGCTGCCTTTAACTCCAGGAAGAGATTTGTGATTTCCATTTGATGTAAAATGTTACCTCTGCTCATGGCCATCATAAAACATTTATTTCCTCTTGGTGAAATGAAGCATTCATTTAGCAAATCAAGCAATTTGTCAGGTAAAAGTGGTTATATGTGAACTATGTGTGGCAGTTGAAACATGCTATTCAAAAATTACCATGGGTTACAATTGTGTTCCAACATTCTGCTTTTCTTCTTTGGCAATTAAGCTAACACACACACACACACACACACACACACACGTGTGCGCGCGCCCTTCTCAGAGAGTCATGTGACTCTAGTTATTGTGAAGACTTGTGTAATAAGTGGAGGAGGAACAGAATAAGCCACCTCAAAATGTGCCACCTTGGCATGTGGATTGTTTTAAGCTGAAGGCAGTTAAGAGCCAGTAGACTCAGGAAAAGCTTTTTACCTCTCCCTTAACTGCCTAAAAGAATTTAGATAGGGGGCTTGTTCCAGGAAGAGAACTATTACTAAAGCTAACCTTGTACATCAGGAAGATTTATCAGTGTGGCATGGCAAACATTTGCTTACTAAATGTTTTGCTCTTCTCTTCTTGTGAACTGTATTCCTACCCTTTGAAACCCAGACCACTACCCTCTTCTTAGCGCAGGATGGTATAAAAGCCTCAATGGCCTGACTGCCTCAGAGTCTGTCTTTGTGAGGCTCCTGTATATACATATATAATTAATTTTTTTTCCTGTTAATCTGACTTATGTCAATTTAATTATTAGACCAGCCTACTAGTCTAGAAGGGAATTTTTTTCCTCCCAAACAAACTTAATCAAGCTCCAGAGAAGCCCCACTGAGCACTCTGAGAAATTTATCTCAAAGAATTGGAATTTGTAAGGAGCCATCAGTTTTGGAAAGAAGATACATTGCTTAGGGTAGGTTCCATTTTAAACCGTGTGGCATGAAATATAAAAATTTAATAAATGGGCCAGTCCTAACTATATTGTGGTAATCATTTCACAATATATAAGTGTATCAACTCATCACATTGTATACTGTTAAACAAAAACCTTTGCAGCTGAAAGTTTTTCTGAAAGAAAGGGTTTATTGAGTCATGTGCTAGCCAGAAAAATGACCAAGTCCTGGGACATACAGTCTAAACCAGTGGTCCCCAACCTTTTTGGCACCAGGGACCAGTGCTCCTATGAGTATCTAATGTCTGATGATCTGAGGTGGAGCTGAGGTGGTGATGCTAATGCTGGTGAATGGCTGCAAATACAGATGAAGCCTTGCTTGCTTGCCTGCTGCTCACCTGCTGTGCAGTCTGGTTCCTAACAGGCCACGCACCAGTACCAGTCCATGGCCTGAGAATTGAGGACCCCCGGTCTAAACCACCAGTAGCAGGGCTAGATGGAAAAGGCAAACATGTCTGTTGTACTGAGGCTGACAGAGTTTGGAGAAGAAAAATGAAAGTTATTTTAAAAGAATTTACATTGGCTATGAAGTGGGGCTGGTTCTGGGATAGGTACATAGTCCGTAAGGAGGAAGTGTTTGCTCTTTATGATTGGTTGTGGGCAGGAGTCCAGAAAGTTCATGCCTAAGCAGGATGAAGTGGCATCAGGTAGTCAGTTACTCTCTAGATAATCCTGAAACTAGCCACCTGCAAGTTAATTCAAAATGTCAACATATATTCAGGAATATAAGCAGTCTTGTTGGTTTTCAACCCATAGCTGTTAACTAATTAACTTCCGTTGTCTCTTCCTTTCACCCTCTGGCCTGCTGTAATTTAATTTAGGAAATCTCAGAATTTTCTCCTTTTTAACACCTTACACAATGTTATATGTCCATTATATCTCCATAAAGCTGGAAAAACAAATAAACAACCCTATCCAACTAGTTTAAACAATAAGGAAAATTTTTTATTTGACATAACAGGTGATCTTAGGTTAGGATGGCTATAGGATTGGTGTATAGATCACAAGTACCCTGTGTTAATTTCCTAGGGCTGCCATAACAAAGTCACACAAATTGAGTGGCTTAAAACAATAGGACTTTATTGTCTCACAGCCTGGAGGCTAGTAGTCCAAAATCGAGTTGCCAACAGAGCCATGCTCCCTCTGAAACCTGTAGGAGAGACTCCAATCTCTGCCTCCATCATCACATGGCTGTCTTCTTTTTGTGTCTCTCTCTTCTTATGAGGACACCAGTCATATTGGATTTAGGGCCCACGCTACTCCAGTATGACCTTATCGTAACTATTTACATCTGCAACAATCCTATTTCTAAACATGGCCACATTATGGGATATTGAAGGTGAGGACTTCAATATGTTTTTTTTT
>NW_006440638.1:25599166-25615421 GCF_000325575.1 Pteropus alecto
CCGTAACAGATCCTTTACATCTTTCTGTTCTTCAATTCTCAACCTTCTGGCTTGCCCTTAGGCTGCTCTCCTCAGGGTCAAACCAGACTACAGTAGTCCCAGGCATTACATCCAACATAGTAGTAGAGATCATCACTTCTTTCTATCTCTTTTAGATGCAAAGAGACTTTTCCTAGACCGCCTTCCCCAGCAGACTTCTTCTCATTTCTCATTACAAATATTTCATCACAAAGGCATGCCTAATCCCATCACTGGGAAGGGAAATAAGACCACTCATCTTGATTGGCTTAGACCATTGGTTCTTAAATTTGACATGCATCAAGATCACCTCGAGGGCTTGTCAAAACACAGATTGCTGGGCTCTGGTTCTAGTGTGAGATTTGAGAGTTTGGATTTTTGACAAGATCCCAGGGGAGGCTGACGCTGCTAGTCTGGGTCCATACTTTGAGAACCAGTGGTTTAAACTAATCAAGATTTATCTCAGAGGACTGGGCTCAACTCTTGGGCAATGCTTACCACTTAGAGGAGGGAGGATATGTCAACAAAATCAGGATTCCAACAGAAAGGAGCAAGGGGAGAAAACTTTTAGGTAAGTAACCACAGTGTCTGCGGAAGAGTGGCCAAATAAAAGCCAGGAGGAGATTAGAAGGAGTGTGTTCAGACAGGCAAGAAAAATGTCAGAATGGAATGATATCAAGGGAACCATGAGGAAGAGTTTCAGGGAGAGAGTGGTCAACACTCTTAATGTGACAAATAGAGCCAGGAATGTAAGCGCTGAAAAGTGACCACTGGATTGGAAAACTATGTTAACCTAAAAATAAAAGGCCAAAGTGAGAGACAATAAACATTTATTTATCTGAAATTAAAAAAGAGTAGCGATTCAGGAAGCACTGATTCAGGCAGAAACCCAGTGTTCTGATTAGGAGACAAAGGCAAGGGGTGTTTGTGAGAAAGAGAAGGAGAACTATTTTATCAATGGAAGGCATTTTTATTCTTGCAGATAAGTTAACAGTGACATTAATTCTAAACAATGTTTTAATTTTCAGTCTGATAGTTGTTGGTTTGGTAGTTATAATATCTGCTTTCCTGATATCTTTGTAAATAATTCTTTGGGACATAATGTTGCTTTAGGCCCAATCCAAAAGTTATTTTGTACTATTTTGCTATTACAAAGGTTTGAGGCATAAGACATGCAAGTTAGTTCCTCTGGGATGGCAACTCTTTTTAAAGTGATTCCATTTATATTTTATATAGTTCCTCTGGGATGGCAACCATTTTAAAGTGATTCCATTTATATTATTATAAAATATTGTTCCCCTTTTGATTAAGATCTTTTCTTGAAAGCATTGCTGACTAATCATTGGAAAAAGAAACACTGATGAGCTATTAAAAGCATCACTAGTCCTCTATTGTCAGGATGGCTCATTTTCGATATGTTATGCCATTGTTGGTCCCTTGTTGGAAGGAAGGCTCATTCCAAGTATATCACAGTCAATGTAGGCGGAAAAGTGTTTCTCATTTTTTTTTTCTCTAGGAGCCTCAGGCTGTATTTGAGCAATAAGAGTGCCAGATCAGAGGAAGGCTTTACCATTATGTTTAAGAGCAAAAATATTCTGTAGTTTCTTGAGTTTTCTTATATGAAGTCTCATAGGCCTTAGCGATCATCACAAAACACTAAACAACCATTATTAGAATGGTGTTTTTATAACATCAAGCTATGTGAAACAAAGATTTATAACAGCAAAAATTTCTATAATAAACAAAATATTAAGTCCAACATGAAGAATAGATTTGAATCAGGAGGCAATGTCTAAGGGCATTTAAGTGAAGATATTAAAGAACTGTGATGTGTTAGGGGACATTGTATTTAATTACTTGGCTTGTTTCTGGATTTTAGTCCATCTTTATTTTATTAGAGGTGTTTTATCCAATTACAACAGGAGGTATTAACAATAGAGCAAACCACCTTTTTCAGCTAGGATATGGTTGAGAACAGTTCTATTGTCTAATGTAACTCATGCAAGGGAATGAAAAGATTTTTCTTTGGTTGGCTATTGCTGTGGTGGTCTTTGCAACACTTGCTCAAGGAAAAAGTATTATTTTAAAATCTGATACTTTTACTGGGGTCGACATCACCAGGCATTAAACATCTTTGACTATGTATAACTACTTGCATGTCTTGGTCTCTCATAATATTTGTGAGATAGAAAGGAACTGAAGTAAGGAAAGAAGGAGAAATGAAGATATAGGTTATATAGGCCTGGTCCAGATTCTTGGGTTAGTTGTCTATAACAAATATTATCTGCTTTATTTCTTAGTAGTTTAAAATTTTAAACCCTCTGTTGAATAGTCCAACAAGAGCTTTCTTTAAATTGGGAAACATAAACACAAGAGTCAACATCTTTAAATTTGGCCATACATGGATTAGTAAAGAATACCTGAAAATTTGGAGAGATTGGGTAGGAAAGTAAAGATGTTTTAATTTTGTTCATAAAGGTATAATTTACCAAATTGCTGTAGATCAGAGATAACTTAGGAGAAAAACATTCTTATGAATAGAAAACAAAGATAGAAACCCAGTAATATTTCATATAAAGGTCATAAAAATCATAATCATCTTTATCAGTTCATTTAGTCCCATGTTATGAATTCTTGTTTATCTTGATCTTTTCATTAGCAGTTTTATAAATCCTGTTTTTTTCTTATAGTTCTTTAAATCTTTACCCAGTTCAATGTTATATTTTTAAAGTTATCAGAAACCTGTATTTTATTTTTTTTTAATTATTTATTATTATTATTAATACCTATAGCACCTGGTCTTCCTAGGTGGTCTCCCATCCAAGTACTAACCAGGCCCAACACTGCTTAGCTTCCAAGATCAGACATCAGGCTTGTTCAGGGTGGTATGGCCATAGACCATGGACTGGCTGTGTTTCCACTGGGGCACAAACCCAGAACCTTCTGTGTGTAAAGCAGACGTGCTAACTGCCACACTATGGAACCAAATCTCAGAAACCTGTAGTGTACTTTTCAGGGTTTTTTTTTTTTTTTTTTTATGAATGTCTTTGAAGATAAAACACATTTATAGAAACATTTTTTCTCAAAACATCAAAATAAAATAAGAATTGTAAATTACTTAAAAATGGCCGTGGTTAAATATCTAATGAGAGTTTACATATATACTCATATAAATAATACAATTGACTTAGTTTTCCATTTCAGTCTCAGTAAGCTGGACCATATATAAAATTCTTTCTCAAGATCCCTTTTCCATTCACCTTCTATAACTAACATTTTTTCTCAAAACATCAAAATAAAATAAGAATTGTAAATTACTTAAAAATGGCCGTGGTTAAATATCTAATGAGAGTTTACATATATACTCATATAAATAATACAATTGACTTAGTTTTCCATTTCAGTCTCAGTAAGCTGGACCATATATAAAATTCTTTCTCAAGATCCCTTTTCCATTCACCTTCTATAACTTCTATAAACATTTTACAACATCCATAAACCTTCTGTAACTTTTCAGCTTTTGTCCTATCTTTTTCTTCCTTATTTTGAAATAAACATTTTTTAAACAAAATTATTTTTTTATTTACCAAAAAAACAAAGACTTATGTCTTTTATATCTTTTTTATCCCAAAAACATATTTTCTTTTCCTTTAATAAAAATATATCTCTATGCTTTGTATCTTTTTTATTAAAAACTTATATCTTATTTTTCATAATAGTCATTTTATTTTATCCTTATTATTTTTCTAGTTGTTTTATTTAAAAAAACCATAATCCTTTTATAAAACAATTTTGGCAAGGGAACTTATACAGCAGTCTGTATTTTAAAAAGGCCTTTTCTTCCCCCACTTCTGGTCTCTATGGACAATGTTTTGGTTAGTTCCTGAATGTTTACATTTCAAAGACATGATGAAATTTATGGATGTAAAGAAAAAAATGTAAGTTTTTTAGCATTGGACCAAGACAGGCCAGAATTTTAGGAACTTTATATAATTTCTAGAATATTTATATTAATAATATATCTATATAAATATAATCAAAAGTTTAATATTATTTATTTGACAATGCTTCTCATATAATTTAACATACCAAATAAATCTAATTTTGTTAAGATTTCTCTTTTGAGATGTTTCAGGGGCCCTTTAAAACACCCCAAAATTATTCTTAGGTCAGTAAGACTTTATTTAAAATTTAATTTCTGGAGGTTTGTCAAATACGTTAAAATTTAAAAATATTTGATTAACAAGATCACAGATCATTAGGAAATAATATTTAATTATCCATTTAACCAAAATGACAATAAGATATTTAAAGACAAATACAGAAGGCTACATAATTATAAACAAAATTTTAGTTCTTATTATTGAGAGGACTCAGTTTACTCAAGGACCTGATTAAGACAACATGAAATATAGAACTTTGTTTTTTCAGGCAAAAAACTTTTTATACAATCTTATCAGGAACAGACCAATAATAGGAAAATGTTGTCCTTTTAGTAAATGAAAGAACTTAAATTTTAGCTTTACATAACCACGCCATTGATATTAAAGCTTAATTAATTTTTTAAAATTCTTATAATAACAATTTAACTTTAGCCAGCTTAATTATAAGAGGTAATATTTCCTCTTTCTCTCTTCCCCTTCTAAAACTACCAACACAAAATTATTTTTATTTCCTTTAGGAAAACATATCTCCATACCTGATATCATCTTTTATTTAAACCATGTATTAATTTCTTCTCTATTAATTAGATTTTTTAACCCTTAGAAATCTTAATTTAGTGGCAACTAAAAATAAGCAATTAGTATTCTTTAGATTGGTAAATTTATGAATACATTTCATTACCTCTAGATATATAGGCTCTTTGACTCACAAATATATTTCATAATTTTTAGAAACATATACTTTCTTAATATAGTATTAGACATTTTTAATAACAGATCCAAATATATTTAATTTTTCTATATTAAGAAGCCTAAAGTAGGTAAAGTTAGATTTATTCAACAATATTTCAGTATTTTAACTTATTTGGAAATGATCTAGATATTCGATTATTTTTATCTTTTAATTTAATTTAATAAAACGATAAGGTTTCAAGTTACTAAAAGATTTTGGAGAATTATTTTTAAGTACACATACCATAAAACAATTATTTCTGGAAAAACTTTTATTTACATGTATTTAATTTATTAATTTTCAATAATTGCATTTGGATTACTCATGAAAATTTTATGAAACATCGGGAAAAGTCAATTATTATCCTAACATATTTTCCTGTTGACAAATCCTATAACAGAGATAACACATTTTTTCGTAAAACCAGATAAAATTAAAATATTATATTAAAAGTTGATAACTCCAAAGACATGTCTGTTTTAATGAAACCAACAAACTTAAATTAGCTTTACTATTAAATAATTTCCCAGATCATATGATACTGAAAAGTATTTGTGTTAGTTTCTGTTATATTCCTTAATTTATATAAATATTTAATTACATTAAGCCAATTAGAACTCTTTTTATAAACCAATTCTAGTAATTTCCTCTGGTGATAAACACACACACACACACACACACACACACACACCGGAGTTCCATTTTTAAAGCATTTCATCCATGAGACCAGTGCAATAGGCAAAAACACATTAATTTATAACAATTGGAATAAGTTATTGTTCAGATGGCTAAGGCTTTAACATTTTTATTTGTCCTTGATAAGCAATTTTTTAAGGAGATGGGGGCTGCTTAGGCAAGGGAAACTTTTCAGCCACTTATGCTTTTAAAACAGCTTTCTTTTCCCATTTTTTTCCCTTTGGTTTGTTTAGACTAAGGCAGTGTAGGCTGTGTTTACATTCCTGGTTATCTGTAAGAGGCCCTGGTGGTTACTGAGGAGGCTTAAAAAAATAACTCTCAGACTTTTAATTTTTCCAAATTTCTGAACATAGAATTATTAAATTCTTTGAAATATCTTGTCAGGTTTCAGGCAGGACAAATAATACAAAATTTTAAAGTGTCTACTCAGATGGCCAAAGTTTATTTTAGGATTCTTTTGGAGAAAGTACTATCTTTTGGAAGCTTCTGTTTACTAGTCAAAAAAAAATGCATTCCACATCTTCTTTATCCAATCGTCTATCGAAGGGCACTATGATTGTTTCCATGTCTTCACCACTGTGAATAATGCTGCAGTGAACATCAGGGTGCATATATCTTTATGGATAAATGTTTCCAAATTTTTGGGGTAGATACCCAGAAGAGGGATTGCTGAGTCATATGGTAATTCTATTCTTATTTTCTGAGGACTCTCTGTACCGTTTTCCATAGTGGCTGTACCAATTTACTTTTTCACCAACAACATATGAAGGTTCCTTTTTCCCCACAACCTCTCCAATACTTGTTATTACTTGTCTTGTTGATGATACAATGGAATATTACTCAACCATAATAAAAGATGAAATATTGCCATTTGTGACAACATGGGTAGATCTTGAGATTATCATGCTAAGTGAAATAAGTCAGACAGAAAAAGTTGAGAACCATCTGATTGCATTTATATGTGGGATGTAAAACTGAAAGGAATAAACGAATAAGACAAACAAAAACTCATAGACACTGACAACAGTTTAATGGTTACCAGAGGGAAAGTGGGGAGGGGGAAGGTAGATAAGGGTAAAAGGGGTCAAATACATGGTGATGGAAGGAGATTTGATTTTGGGTAGTGAACATGCAATGCAATATACAAATGATGTATTTTTAAATTGTACATTTGAAACCTATATAATGTTATTAACCAATATTACCCCGATAAATTTAATTAAAAAAAAAAATGTATTCCATTGTCCCAGGAACTATTTGGGTTTCTGCCTGAATCAATACTTCCTGAATAGCTATTCTTTTTCAATCTAAATAAATGTTTGCTGCCCCTCACTTTGGCCTTTTATTTTTAGGTTAACAACTAGAAGATCTTTATTGATCTTAGAAAGAGAAGTTTTATTTTGAAGACGACACATGGAAACAGTTATACAAAATACAAAGTTATTTACATATCATTATCTGCTACTGATACCAAGTGGTAGAACTAATTCTTAGAGTTAGAACTGGTTTTTCTAGAATACAGGTAACTAGGTGAGTGGTAAGAAGAAGCAAAGGGGTTTTGATTTACTGCTGAATAGTGAAATAAGTTTGCTGAGACAACTTAGTGTTCTGAGTTCATATTTAAACACAGCCACATCTTGAGTCTTAAGTTACAGATAAGAGGTCATGCTTGTGAGGGAAATAATCGCACATTCTTATCTATTTGCCAGTCTAAACATCAGTCTCCACATATATTCAGAGATGTCTACTTATCTATCAATGCCCACCTATTCCTTTCTATCTATGCACATCTATTGCCTAGCTTCACTTATATACATAGTTATTTATGGACAAGTCCAGGTTCTGCCACTTGCTACTGGAATACCTATCTAGGCCTCCATTTTCACATCTGTGAAATAGAGATGATAATCACATCTCTCATAGAATTGTTGTGAGGATTAAATGAGCTCACATGTATAAATAAAAATGTGTATGTATGAATGAAAATTGTTACTATGACTACACAGCCTTTACTTTCTCCACATGTAACATCACCAGCTAGCAGTCGATTCCTAAGTGTTGGATGAGTCCAATTTTAAAAGTATATTTATACTATATGATTCCAATTATATGACATTCTGGAAAAGGCAAAACTACGGAGATAGTGAAAAGATCACTGGTTGCCAGGGGTTGGGGGAGGAGGAGGGATGAATAGGAGGAACATAGAGAATTTTTAGGGCTGTGAAAATACTCTATATGATACCATAATGAAGAATACTTGTCATTATACATTTGTCCAAATACATAGAATCTACACAACCAAAAGTGAACAGTAATGCAATTAGGGTAATTATGATTTATTAATGTGGATTTATCTATTGTAACGAATGTAGCACTCTGGTAGAAGATGTTGATAATGGAGGAAGGAGGCTATGCATGTGAGGGGACAGGAGATATATGAGAAATCTGTACCTTCCTCTTAATCTTGCTATGAACCTACAATTGCTCTAAAAAATAGTCTCTTAAAAAAAAAAAAAAGTAGAAAAAGAAAAGAAAAAGAAACTATAAATGGGCCAATCAAATATCTGGAATACTTTAGCTAAATTAATTTATTCAATTAACAATATATATTGAGCCAGACTCTGGCTTGGTTCTAGATACAATGGGAAGGAAAATTACTTTATAAACAATAATGTGTAGCTATTCAAAATGATTGTATAGTTCTGTATTTATTGACCTGGAAGATATTCATAGTATTATATGAAAAGGTTAGGTTATAAATAATATTATATTGTGAACCCACTAAAAATATACTTTAGAGGAAAAATCTGAAAAGTTCTATATTCAAATGGTAAAATTTATGTTATATATATTTTTTTACCATGATAAAAACAAATATAACAGTAGCTACTTCTGGATACTATGTTTTTTATTACTTATTTGTATTTTTTCCATTTTTCTGCAGTGGATGTGTACTTGTGTGAAAAACTAAGTGAATAAATGAAACAATGATTAAGAGTTTAGTAACACAGGTTAATAACATGAAAACAATAACAAATTAAGTCTGATGTTCTTTAAGACAATCTGATTCACTTCTGACTGCAAGCTTTCCCCTCCATCCATCCCCCACTGGAGCCAGCCTTCCTGGGTCACTTTTTAAAGTCCAGCCTTTAAGGCACTGTTGGACTGGAATAGGAGAGTCCCACTATAACAGGGCAGGGAGCCAGGCTAGGAATGTGAAACAGTGAGAATGTGAAACAGGCTGAACCATTTCAGAACACTCTTAAAATATGAAAAAATGACTTTTTCCATTCCAAAAATAATTCAGGAAGTCAAGTCTTGGAAGAAAGCTTTGGTCTTAACAGTGAAATCTGGGAAAGGTACAGGAAGTACAAACTTGAAATATACCCTGTAAAGATTCCTTTTGGCTGACAACACAGTAGATTATGGCTGTTTCTGTGGTTATTTTTGTAGGGACCAAAATATGGTATCTCAATGGGTTCACTTCCCAACAGTACCAGGACATGGCACCATATCTGTCCTTGTTGCCACCTAACCATTCAAAGCAGACTCAATGTCAGCCTTTCTAGCCTGTGAAATAAAGAAGCAGGAATTGCAGGGAAGTGAGTGCTCTGAGGCACCAAGGACTTTTCTTCCACTGCTTTGCAGTTTGGAAAGTTGCCATTCATTTGGGTTTCACTCAAACAGGCTTTTTCCAGACCCCAGAACAAATTGTAACCAGAAGCTCTGCTCTTTGTCAGGAGGCCAGTTGCATCCCAGACTTAGCCAGGATTGTGCCCTCTACCCTCAGAAAACTGCTTTTCTTTGTTTTTTCTCTTTTCTCTTTTTCTTTTTCTTTCTTTCTTTCTATCTCTTTCTTTCTCTCTCTCCTCCTCCTCCTCCCTCCCTCATTCCTTTCCCCCTTCCCTTCCCTTCCCTCACTTTCCCCTTCCCCTTTTCTTTCCTTCCTTCCTTCCTTCCTTCCATGCTTCCATCCATCCCTGAAAGCTCTTCATCTACTGCGGGCGATGCCACTGACGCACATTCATTTTGCCCCGGGAGCTCGTCCGCACCTCTGAGGTCACACAAGGCCGAGCACCTTCCGTTTGAGCCAAACTGACAACATATACCAGGGAGTGAGATCTCAAATGCTCTGGAGAATAACAGTTTGGCTGCTTCTTTTATGTGGTTAAAATTAAGGACAGAATGAAGGAAGATTACATGAAGGTGGGGAAAAAGCAAAGCAGGGATTGGATTAGAGGATAGTTAACAAGATTATGTACTCTCCTGAGGGTGGTTACAGTTTATTTCAAAACTGTTAACCTAGATGCACAGAAACAATGGACAGGGCTTGCTTAAGGTAAAGACCAACTTTTTACTATAAAGTTATATGCCAGGGACTTGACTATCCACTGTGATCTGCCCAGTTAGGAATTTACAATCAGATCACCCTGTGAGGTTACTTTCCATAAAACCCTTAAAAAAAAAAATCCATTTCGGTCATAAATCAATCTGAAGGATGGACCGATGACCAACCTCTTGGTTGGATAGTGTGGTCTCACAGCACTAGGAAAGCTCATTCCTAGAGGTCTCTGTATTGGGGTTGTCTTGTTGATCGTTGGGAATGGGACAATACTGAGATCTGAGTTGAGGCTGAATTTTCTCAAAACAGAAATGGCAGGTAAATGGAAGGCAGTCAAGTCTTATGGCCTTCATTGCAAAAAAACACTCGGGATCATTTCTATCCTGAGAACTATTGTGATCTGAGTTTTGCCTTCTGTCTCGTTTTTCTGTATTTGGCATCTAGTATAACATTTACATAAGTCATAAAAAGAGTGTTAATAATTACCTTATACGTGTTCAGTAATCTTTTAAACAGTTGGACTATATGGAAAACCCCAAGAAACAAGTATAACTATTATTATGACTAATATCATTAGCTGACAGGTAAAGACAATCAAACAAAATGGATTCTGAGTTCAATATCAATTTATAGGTATAAAAGCCTTGTCAATGTCTTGGGATAGCTGTTAACCTCTGATGCCAGTGGCTTCTCATTCTAGAGGAGTTTTTGATGTCCATAAACAGGAGTAGATGTCCATTTGTGGTTATAAGTTCTCTAATGAGGTTGTGTGCTGGCTGGAAAATTACTGCTTGGCTATCGCCCATGGGGACATAGGTTATCACCCAAGGGAACATGACATTCTAACAATAAGCTTTCTGCTTCTGTATGCCTGTTTGTACAACTGACCTGCGAGTTGACAGTAAATAGAAGAAAATAGACTTTTGTGTTCAGACAGAATGAGGAATGGGGTTTAGGGCTTAAAAACCCTGTACCTCTACATTTCGGGGCTGCTTAATTTGGGGTCTGTGTACCCCTGGCAGACCCAGCTGGCTGAATAAAGAGTGTGTTTCCTATAACTCACTGATTTCTGTTGGTCCATGTGTCTATCGGGGGCTGGTGGCTACAACAGCTGGAGAGGGTCTTTTATTTGATGTCTTTTCCAATAAACAATATCTAAAGTCTTGGTCTTCTATGACTTTAACAATACCATGAGCTTGCTGTGAAAGGAAGTGGTTATAACATGACATTTACTTGAAGTGACTCTATCGAACCTCGGCAATGGTATAAGATGTCTCTTTTCGATGTCAGCTTGTAACTGGAGGGCAACTGAGTCCAGGGCTCGTGCTGCCTGTGTTGCTCAGCCAATAGACCAACATAGGAGTTGGGCTATTTAGAATAAGTGTTTATTGTCAGAGCACCCAGTGATCTGAGAAGGAAGCACAGGTTAACACCTTCAAAAACTGCCTTATTTTCTCAGTCCAGCTTTGGGTACTTAAGGGAAAATCTGGGCATTATTCTAGATGCTACATGGTGGTTCTGGGAGGGTCTGTTGTGCTTCACAGAGCCTTCTCTCTGGCAACATGGTCCTCTGGTGGCCTTAGCAACCCAGGAACAAAGGTGGGAGTAGACCGGAAAGAATGCTAGACCATAGGTTGTGATCAATAAGCATAAGGGCATTAATCATAAGTTTCAGGGCAACTTTCCATGGCAGAGGATGTTCCAAGCTCTGAGTCAAGCTACAGGGGACAATCTATTATTAAGCTTTGGGTAAGGAAAGGTGAGGCTGGGGATACTGTGAGACCTCTACTACGGGCGTCCCAACCAGGCCCTTCTTCAAGTTCATAAGTTCTTTCATCTAACTGCACTGGAATGCATGAAGGAATGTAAAAACCAAAAAATGGGGAGCCAGGGTGTAGAGAAGACCCAAGTGGCCATCTTGGATTTCCCATAACTCTGACTAGTCATTTAATTTACAACCAGTGTTTACCCATACAATATACTATAGAAGTTTTTCTATATATACTGAGATTTTTAACCCTTAAAACCTCAGTGTCTAATGAAAACTAAAAAGTAATCAATTAGCATTCTTTAACTTGGACATTTTATAACTTCTAGAAACATTTTTCATAGACATAAAGGTCTATTATTAATAGGGACTTATCCCCAGGCAAAAAGACATGTCTGTTTTACTTATACCAACAAACTTAAGCTAGCTTTTATTTACTAATTATTAGTATTAGATCACATGAACTTGAAAAGCATTTGAGTTAGTTTCTGTATTTCTGAGAGTTTTAGACTATCCAATTCTTATACGTACTTGCCTTTAAATTAATTTTAACAATACCATCTGGAGGTCGAAAATTATCTAACATTTATAACATACATATATAGACACACAGACAGACAAAAAGACCAGTTGGATCCAATTTTTGTTTTGGAGGCATTTACAATTTATATCTGTCCTTGGCAAGTCGAGTTCCAAATGACCTTTCTCCTTTTAAAATAAGGCAGCCATTTTTAATACCTCAAAGAATTGGGTTGATATCTAAATGACTCCATAGCTGGACCCATTTATCTAAATCTTCTTTTTGAAGTTTTGAGAGACCAATCAAACATGATTTGCATTCATTCTGTCTAATTTTATAGCTGGCTTTTTCTAATTGACATAAAAGATTCATTTAGAAGTATCAAAGGAACCTTATCTCAGCTATCTTAGTTATAAATGGGAGGCTGACTGTGTTATTGAACTCAAGGGGTTCATTTTTGCCTGCACGCATCAAAGCCAAAAGAGACATGAACAGGAGTTTGCAGCAAAGAAAGTAGAGGTTTAGTTAAGGAAATGGCACCAAACCCAGAGACACAGGTGAGCTAGCACTGGAAGACCTGGGGCCCTGATGGCCTCTAGGGGAAAGGTTATATAGGAGAAAACTCATTAGTTAAGGGAGTTGGGGTTGTGGGCTTGACTGATTGGTTGGGGCCAGTAAGAGGCAGTTGATCAATACATCAGGTCCTGATGTCAGTCATCATTCTCTATGTTTTTAGGGGGATGCTGGTAGGGTTGTTCCCCCCTCACGGGTATAGAACTGAAAGGTGTTGTCTTTAGTTTGACCAAAACTCTTTGTTGTCAACAGACCTGAGGCTTTGTTCCTAAGACTGCTTGATGCTGACCTAAGGGCTTAATGATTAAGGGAGTGGTTGTGCAATGTGTAGAAGGATAAGGAAAGAAAAGCAAAATGAGCCCAAGGCCAGTTTGAATCAAGGAAAAAAAGAGAAGAGAAAAAGTCATTTTAAAGAAGTGAAGATTCGAACAATTACAGCTGTGGTGGGTCTTGTCTTTTGGGAGGCACAATTTCCCATGTCAATTTCAAGATCTGTAGAATCTGACAAACTTCCAGGGAAAACCTTCCCTTACATGCTCATCTCCAGATAAGCCAAGTGACATGGATATCCCTTTAGGACTGCTTTATGCCCTAGAGGAGATTTTTCTTCAGGCAACACTACAAAGATTCTTAGTCAACTAATACCCCAGCAAGGACCAGTGAGAACTTATGGATGCCACCAGAACCACCGGAACCTCTGGAACTTTGAAGGTTTGCTAGGAATGGGCCCCTCCCTTGGGGTGCACCCATTCCAGGATGCCTGGCCCTTCTCCTGCCTAGCACTTCTCCTTGGGGCTCTCACCAGCTTCTCTGAGATTGGCTATGGTGCCAACACTGGAAGACTCCGGCACCCATCTCTGCCACTCTGGATTTGGGGATCTGAACAACTTATCGTCACCCCATTGGCTATTTAGGTTGGGGAAGCAAAATGTTCTTTCTCTTTCAGAACTAAAGAGAGTTCAGTCTCTCATTTATCCAGCAAAGATTTTGTTCCAATTCTCAGTAAGCAATCCAATTAAAAAGCTGAGACTAAAAGTAGCAATGCATTTCCCCCTTTCCCAGGGTTATCTCAACCCTATCCCCCTTGAGGAATTTCTAAGAACAGCTCAAATAGTTACAGCCTGCTACTTTAAGCAAGGAGGCCCACAATTTCTAGAGAAGCTCACTCAAGTTCACCTGATGCGAAGCAGGGAGCTAGTGGGGCATAATGGGCTCTTGCTAGTACCTAGCATTGGGTCCGGGTCTGCAGGGTGGTCTTGGGTGGGATTCTTTGTGCTGTGGCCTGTATAGAATAGACCAAACCAAGTATGCTCTCAAAGGCTGTTTATTAGCCGGCGGCTGTCCTGTACAAAGGAGCAGCCCCGAAATGCCAAGATACAAGGTTTTTAAGCCCTAAATCCCATTCTTTATTCTATCTTAAACACAAAGGTCTATTTCTCTCCTATTCACTACCTGTCAACCCACTGGTCAGGTGTGCAAGCAGGGAGTACAGAAGCAGAAAGCTTGTTGTTAGAATGTTATGTTCCTATGGGTGATTGCCTATGTTCCCATGGGCAATAGCCAGTATTCTCATGGGCGATGGCCAAACAGTAATTTTCAGCTTATATACAATTGATTATTTTTCATGCCATGCAAGCAAGCAGGGTTACACAGGCTAAAATGGGCAGTTAGCATATGAGCTCATTGTTACAAGTTCATGATTAACAGAATGTAGTTAGGGGTTCCAGAAACTAGGCCTAAAGTATAGACTTCCTTTGTCCAGTTTCAGGTTTTAATTATCCTTTAACCCTTTCACATTTTAGCAGGCTATCACATTTGGAATCCTGCCATACTATGACAAGTAAATGTTGATGTAAAGAAACGTCCAAACTTGTAGAGAGTTTTTATAAGAGTTTATTTGAGCCAAACTTAACAACATAAGCCAGGCAGCAAGATCTCAAATGCTCCCAACTTTTCTGTGCAGGGCTCTTGGCTCTTCTTTACCTAGAGGATGGGACACAGCACCTAGTTCTTTCTAGAGTTTCTTTCTAGGAACCCAACTGTCCCAGCGTTTCTGTTTTCTTTTTACCATTGTCCAGGTTATATTTGGATCTCTGGATATCACATCTTCCTAATAGCGGTGATCGAAATGTTTCAGTGGTTCCTTTTCATTTTTCTTCCTCTTTGCTTGAAGCAAAATAAATAGGCTCCATCTCCATTGTTGGAGACTCCAGGCAATTAAATTTTGAGGAGCTGCAGCACAAGTTGGAGATATATGAACCCTCATAGGTCGCACCAAGTTTAACCCCTTACACAGGAAGTTAAAGCCAGGGCTCGTGGTAACTATTCTGTGATTAGATATTGCTTTCCTTTGTTAGGGGTCAACTTTCTCTCCTTTTGAGGCAAAGAAATCCCTTATTAGAAACCACTGAAACAATCCTGTTGACTACAAAAGGTAATGAAACTGTTCTATACCTTGAATGTGGTGGCGGTTGCACAATTGTACATATGGGTGTCAAAACTATTGATTAGAAAGGCTGATTTTTACTGTACATGTTATACCTCAATTAACAACACCAACAACAATCTCGTTTAGTAACATGGAAAAATGTAGTCAATACTAAAGCAGGGGGGAATACATGAATATGGAGGAGGAAATCAGGAGAATTTAAAACTGCGTTTTGTTGAATAAAGAGATAATTTTCCCCTTCAAAAATTTCTTTGTGATTGATGCTATGAATTTTGGAGCTGCAAACACGTTTGAAAACTTAGATGCGCGTTTATAAAAATGTGTGCAGCTGTACACGTAAAATTAGTTCACTTTATGCACTTTGTTATATATCTGTTAAAAAGTTTTAAAAGAAGCCTTAAAGTTCTGGATGGTGGTCAGAAGGGTGTATATCCAAATGAAAAAAAATCCATCCACTAAAAATTTGTGGTCTACCGCATATTATACCCCAATAAAAAAAAATACATAAATTGAAACTATGTTGCCTCTGTCCTGAACAGGCGGTCAAAGACCTCCAGCGATTGGTTCACTGACTCCCAGAACAGGCCCCTGGCAAGGAATATATAGGAACTCAGAAGGACCTGCTTCCGCGTGGCCTGCGGTTATGCCGCCTGCTCTGGGGCCCGAGTCCTTCGGGTAGGGGTAAGGTCCTGCGAACCTGCACAAAGGCCCACGGCTCCTGGGTACTAACGGTGTTCCCGCCCACGGAGGAGTCGTGGACATCCCCGCAGCCCATCTGGAAATCGCCGGCCCTACTCCACTCCTCGCCTGCACTACTGACGTCACCGCCCTGCCTTCCCATCTCGCGCCGCCGTTTCCGCCCGCTCCCCCTTTCCCGGCGTGCGCCGCGGTCAGGCCCCTCGCCTTCGGCTTCTGCCTGCCGCCCCAAGATGGCGGACACAATGAGCCGGCGCCGCGCCGGTTGGCCCTGAGGCGACTGTGAGGAGGAACGGT
>NW_006440638.1:25615580-25619039 GCF_000325575.1 Pteropus alecto
CGGGGCCCCGCCCCGGCCCTGCTCCGCTGCCGCTGCCTCCAGCAGCCGCCGCCATGAAGCTGACCGACAGCGTGCTGCGGAGCTTCCGCGTCGCCAAGGTGTTTCGCGAGAACTCGGACAAGATTAACTGCTTTGACTTCAGCCCCAACGGCGAGACGGTCATCTCGAGCAGCGATGACGACTCCATCGTGCTTTATGACTGCCAGGAGGGCAAGTAAGTGCGGCGGTGGCCCTGGGCCCGGTTCTGAGACTCTCTCGTGGTTTGCTCCCCTCCCTGACTCTGGCCCCCCGCCTATTTTGCACTTGATTCTGCCAGGGCGGCTTTTGCTCCGAAGCAGTCCAGGAGACCTTTTTCCCCCCTTTTCTTTAAAAAAAATAATGGTAGTATTATTTTGTACATCTTCGGTCTCTTCTGAGAGCATTTCTGCTTCACGTGCCAAACCTCACCTTGACCTTGACCTTTAAGCGCCTGGTCCGCCCATCCTGGCCGCAGCAGGTAGCTTTTCTGCCACTCGGACTCTGTAAAAGGTGCCAGTCGGCTCTGCCCCCAGCACGAAACTGCAGAGGCTGCTCTCTCCTACCTCATCCAACAGCGTCAGCTCGCTCTCTGTGCTCTCTCCTCGGTGACCTCGATTCAGCTCTGGCAGTCCGCCCAACCCTTGCCCCTTAGCTTCCCGCGGCCTTTCTGCGTGAGAGCCGCGTGGGTTGCAGTTCTTAGCTGTCAGGATTTATTTGTTGTTCCTCTTTGGGCCCTGTGTCCTTTCTCTTTCAAATCATGCTCTTACTTCCTTGGACCCGATGCTACTTTTTAGCAACATCTGAAACTTACTTTTTGCCAGACACAAACGAACTTGGCTGTCCCAATTCAGACCTGAATGTGAACTTCCCATTAGAACAAAAAGCATCCTGTAACAATTTCGTGGTCCCTCTTATGCTTTTAAAGGAAATTACACTTATGGTACATTTAGAATTATCAAAATGTCGAGTCTAGTCTGACCATGAAATTTTCTGCGTTGTTCCAACTCATCTCAATACCCACCACTCCTGCATCCTTGCAAAATGTTACAAGGACAGTATTTTGCTTTTTCCCCCTGGGGACCTTGTCAGCTTCACCTCACCCATGTAAGACCTAGTCCTTGATAAACTGTGAGCACTTTCAAAGCAGAAACTTACTTAGGCTGCGATTTCCCCTCAGCCACCTTCCCCAAGCAGGCTTGCAGAAGTTTGCTTTAATTCAGTGGCTTCTGGTTTTGTCAGACTTCATTTTGTTTCCTTGTTCCAGATCTTATTTTTTGAATCTTTGGGTTTTTCTCTACCTTCTCCAGCTGTTCCTTTTGCCTTTTTAAAAAAACTGATGTCTTCCATAAACTTTCTTTTGTATCTTGTCTCTTCATTTGTGAATTTGGTTATCTAAAGTAATGCTGTTTTGGCCCGAGCTGTAATGTTCTCCCCAGTTTTTTTTTCCCCGCACTGGGGCTATTGAAAGTATTATGTAACTGGCTCTGGATCTGACTGCAGTATGTGAAAGAGTGGTCTATAGTGGTGGTCCTAGGGGAAGAGAGATTGTTATTAGCTAGATGGATGCTGAGTTATTTGAGTCAATGTTATTCATTTAGCATATGAATTTCTGTCCACGTCTGGCCACTTGAATCAGCTTGGAAGAGAGTAACGTATAAAGCTGGGGCGCAAGTAGGTTGTGGGGTCCTGGAGCTATAAGAAATTTGAAGCTGGCTTACTTGAAATGTTTAGTGCTTGTGCACAAATTCGAACCTTTCCCTGGAACCTGAGGATAGAAGTGTATATCCTCATTCAAAGGAAATGAAGGTTGTGGTAGCATTTCTTCATAGTTTGTCCCTTCATTTCGATGTTTGCGAGAGATGACAGATTTGAAGTCTTGTTAAAAGTAAAATGTTAATTTTATGACATTATGCAGTTTATTCATTATGTAGCATTTTTACATAGTTACAAACACGTAAAAGTTACAGCAATGTTTCAAAAACTTCTATGTAATCCAATAATTGGCTCCATTTGCTCCATCATTCTCTCTGAATGTATTTATGAGTACATTTTCTTCTGAAGCATCAGAGTTAAGTTGGAGGAATCAAGCCCCTTTTCCCCTAAACACAGATTCCTCACAACGCTCATGTAGCATTTTTACATAGTTACAAACACGTAAAAGTTACAGCAATGTTTCAAAAACTTCTGTGTAATCCAATAATTGGCTCCATTTGCTCCATCATTCTCTCTGAATGTATTTATGAGTACATTTTCTTCTGAAGCATCAGAGTTAAGTTGGAGGAATCAAGCCCCTTTTCCCCTAAACATAGATTCCTCACAACGTGGTTTTCCTAAGCACAAGGATATTCTCTTATATAACCAGAGCACAGTTATCCAAATTAGGAAATTTAATATTGATAAAATAGTATAAGGCATGCTTTTAAAAATTTTATCAATTAATTGTGACCTTGTTTCATTGTGATCTGTGGTGGGAGAGTGACCTGGTAGTTCGGAGACTGAGTTCTAGTTTGGCCTTGTGAGCAGATATGTGACTTGGTCACATCACTTCTTTGGATATTACATGATCTTTTTCGCCTCCAGGAGTCCATAATCCTAAGTGATTATGTGAAGAAAAAATTTGCCTCTAGTAGTGTAGTCAAACCATCAGTGGAAGAAAAGTGATGTTTCCTTGTAAGGCATAGTAAGTATCTTTACTAGATGGTAATAATGTTAGCATTTGGGAGTTTGAAAATGGCTAAAACAGTATTCTCTTAATATATTCTGCTTAATATATTTTTTCAGTTTACTGTCATTTAAACTTTCTTTATAATGGAGTTCATCCATTGAATGATTTTTCAACTTGGAAGAATATGAAGGATATCTGTGGTAGGTGATGTGATGTGAGTTATTCAAAGCAAGGTTTTAATATTATTTATTCATACTTGATCACCAGAATCATAGTTTATGGTGAGAAGCTTACCAAGTATTTGTGAAAGAATATTGTTCCTGGGCTTTGTAAAGATCCTCTGAAATGGATGTAATATGGTGACATCTTGCTTTCAAACTAGGAAATGATATGAGGTAAAATGTTTCTATTATTAAGAAGAAACCTCAGGTGAGTGTTACAAATTTGAGACAAATAGACCATATGTGACAGGCTCTGTCTTCACTATTGTAGGTATTCTGAGGGTAAGTTTGTCTTTCCAATGGTAGAGGCAAAGTCAGCTATCTTTTGAAAGCAAGCACATGTGTACACAGTCATATTCACTCATTCACTCATTGGTTACCACACAGTAACCCCGATGCAGAACCCAGGACAGTGGACTAGACAAAGTAGACTTTGAGCTGATCTTTCAGGATTGGTAAGAATGTGGATAGACGATGAGCTGATCTTTTTAGCTGATCTTCCGATTGGTAAGAATGTAGAAAATTCAGTACATTTGAAGTGAGAAGTCTCGTTTG
>NW_006440638.1:25619070-25631292 GCF_000325575.1 Pteropus alecto
CTTTTAATCTTCCTGACATTAACAAAAATTGAAACTGCAAATGATTGATGTTTTAAAGCTTTTTACTGAGTCATCTGATTGGTTAGCATCTAGGTTCCAAGAGGATTTTGCACTGACAGGGTTAAACTTAAGTCTTTCTTTTTCATAAATTGGAACTCTTGGTAAACATAGGTACAAGATTTATGAAATCCTCCTACACCTAAATGTAGAACATTATAAGTTCTTGGTTAAATATTTTGATGAGTTCAGTTTCAGCTTGATCTTCAAGCTTCTATAGAGGGGGACATTTAAGGAACTTTAACGAATGGATTGGTATCCTGTAGCTTAGAAATATGTAATTTTACATTAAAGTAAAAAGAAAACAACCAATGGCTGTTTTGCTAGGGAGAGTTAGTTAGGCTTACCTTCCAAAAGGCATAGTCTTTGCTTTGGACCTGTAGGATAGGGAGGATGGATAGCTTCTGCAACAGTATATTACATTAGAGTGGGCAAGCAGTTTTGCATCTGGTTTTAGTTTTGACGAATCATTTCTTCTTGAGGAAAAGCCTAAGTGAATGGCTTAAGGAAAGCTCTGGCCTTGTTGGTTTGACATAGTCCCATATCCATCTTTTTAAAATAATTTATGACCTGTGTTGTTTTGTGTGCCTTTTTCCAAATAGATTGTATTTTTTCTCAAAGCTTACTTTTGAACATTGTAGTGAAGACTGAATTGAGCCCTCAGAAATACTTCCATTTCCTAATCTTGGCATTTGGTGTTCAGAGGTGAAAGCTGTTGTACTTGATTGATTCCATTTGTTTCTTCCTTTTTGGAAGAAATTTTCTTTCCAGTGTTACAGCTTACTAAGAATCTTCACCCTTGCCACATCATTTAAGTTCTTCTCTTTTTATGAAGATTCCAGATTTTGGTGATGGAGGATTTTGATGGTTTTCTTTCTCTGTCCATTTCCTCATCAGACCAAAGAGAACCCTGTACAGTAAGAAATATGGCGTGGACCTCATCAGATATACTCATGCAGCAAACACAGTCGTTTACAGCTCTAACAAAATAGACGGTAAGCAAGCCTTCTTTTTAGGAAGTTATGGCCATGGTTTCTTTTGTTAAATAGTTCATGGTATCTTTGTGACTACTGTTTTGGTGATAGTTATTTTAATTTAAATATTTTCCTATGATGTTAGCAGTGCTAACATTGTTATGACTGAAGAGATGCTGGAAGCAAGCCACTAGTGTTTTGAAGGACTTGAAACAGTATGAAAGGTCTCCAGTTTAGAGTGGAAAGTGAGAATAGGAAACAAATTGTATATATGGTTTGTACTTCTTGAAACTTGAAAGAACACTTTTAGAACAAATGAAAGAATCCTTGACACACAGTAAGTGATAAACAATAGTACTTCCTGTTCAAAATATGTAGATTTGAGAAAAGTTTTCACAAATGCTTGAGCTATCATAGGTTAGGGACCTTAGAAGAGTTTTTGGTGTATGCCCAACCTTTTATGGTCTGTGTCATAAAGGATCGTATACTGCCCTTGGTTATCTTTGATTCTGGGGACATTTTTTGATCTGAATTTTATTGCTTTTTCTTTTTTACTTTTAAATAAAGCTAATGTCTTTGAGGGGTAAAGAGTTATTTGTAGAAATTAAACTTGTGAATTTCTTTCTCAAATAAATGGTCTCTGTTTTTACCTGCATTTCGCCTGGGTGGGATAAGTCATTCTCGGTTGACAGATTGTCTTGGTAATTGAGCAATAATATTTACTTTCACATTAGGACTCCTTTTTTTTCTTTTTTTCCCCCCATTTAACTTACCTTACTGATTTATTGATTGTTTCACTTTTTATAGTAAGATTTTCTAATGTCATTGGACAGAGGTTGCTTAGACTGCTATTTTGGCTATGCCTATCTCAGAGCAGGTGGGCAGAATTCTTTTATCTTTTTTTAAAATGAGATTTTTCTGCTTGTACTTGACTTTTAGTAAGTATATCATTTCTACTTTTAATGCCTCTATTTCAGAAGTGGTTTTCTAAGTAAGCATGCATTTGATGCTTTTGGACAAGAATATAAAACAGTAGGATCCTGAGGAAACATATCTGTATGATCGTCTGCATGACTGGTATATTTCTTCTGGTGGGGTGTTTTTCTGGGTGATTAAATGAGGATTGTCCAAACATGGTGCAAGATGAGGCAAATGTGTGGCACTTGCAGCTTTGCTGCCAGGCCTCTGCTGTTGAGGATATTGCCTTTCCTGTCTCGAGTGCATCCTGAAGAGTTCCTCCAACGCTTCGTTTCCTTTTGCCTGATTCCAGGCTGAGGTAGTAGTTTGTACAGTTTGAGGGTCTATGATACCACCCGGTACAGGAGATAACTGTACAGGCCACTGCCTTGCCAGGAACAGCGCGCCAGCTACCGAGTGGGGCGGAGAGGATGGCGACGCCCTGCTCATCTCTGAGAAACCAGGTAATGGGAGGAAGCCTTTTTCTGCTTAGGGCAGGTGAGTAGTTCCTAGCAATAAAACAACCAGGAAGACTTTGTAGTTGTCATTCAAAAAACTTGGAAGATGTTTTCAAGGAAAACCATGTAGAGTTCAGTTTTGGAACATACAAAGAGTACCCTTTTCCTTCTCCCAGGTTAAATGCCCTCTTATTAAAAAGTACCCCTGTAAATCACTGGGATGACTTGGTGTGTTCATCCTCTTAGTTCCTGTGTTCTTTTTGCCTCCAGAATGTTCTTTCTATGCTTTCTTTTCTGCATTTTGGCACCATTTTCTATCATCCCTTTCTCAACAATTGTTCCTTATTCATAGTCTTTTCAGGGGCATAGTATTTCCCAGCTTTATTCTTTATGACACTTCATTCCCTTCCCACCACCATTTTTTTGTTTGTTTACTTTTTCAGATAGAATCATTTGGTTTTTAAGAGTGTCTCATTTTACCCAAGCACAAATTTCTGATTATGCCTTCTTTGTTACGTCAAAATCTCACTGCTGTGACTTGTTGGTACAGTTCATGAGTTTGGTATTGAAATGTCTTTAGATCTTTTAAACCCAAATTTTCTTTTTATTTTGGCATTATTATTATTATTATTATTATTATTATTATTATTTTTAAACAACTGATGCACAAGGGACCAGTGGGTAGTTGGTGAATTAGAAAAGAAGTAGTAGGACATTACTTCTCTTTCTATTTTGTTTAATTTTAATGTAAATTGTATATCCATTTAACATTCAGATGAGGTCAGGTTGCATCAACATGCCTTTGGAGAATCCTGGACAAAAATATGCAAGTCCAGCCTGATTCTTAGCTTAGTGTGGCTGCTTAATTCTTTGAACCTTTTTCCTCAGCAGCCAGATGTTTTTCTTTAAGGCTTGCCATTCTGTAGGCACTAAAACTATTGGGTTTTTTTGGGGGGGTGGGGCAGGGTATATTTGCAGAACAAGTTGCATTGTAACTATGCAGAAGCCAAAGATGGATAGTTAACAATGATTTTAAACATTGCTCTATATGCTGTCAACTTAAGAACTCTGCTTTTGAATTATATCAGATCTGTGGTGCCCACTCTTCAGTTGTGGGGAGAAATTATTCACCAGTATTTATTCACACCTGGCTTGGGTTATGGAAAACAATGAAGTCTTTGACCTTTTCAAGATAAAAATGCAAAGTAAATTCCTTTAAAAATAGTAGGGTATCATCATGCCTTATTTGTCTTCTTACAGATACTATTCGTTACCTGTCCTTGCATGACAACAAATACATCAGATATTTTCCTGGACATAGCAAAAGGTAAGACCCAAGTGTTATAGAAGTAGATCTTTTATCCCTGAGGTTATTCAGACAATAGAAGAATGGAGAGATTTTATCAGTGAACTAAAGCTAATTCCTCACTGCTGTGTAGTATTCTTCTTAGTCTTGTTAACCCCCTTTAGTAGTCAGCTCTCGATTAACTGAGGTTGTGGAGGCAGGGGTATAACTTCATAGATAAACCGAAATTTTAGTTGAAATGTAATTAGGAAAAAGGTAAAGACATTCAATGGAAACCTAGGTAGTAAAAAGTATACTTAGCATTTAGGAATCCCAAATATCAGCTATCCCTTATATATATGAGGCCTTCTGGTACAGGTGGCCCCCATTTCAGCAGGCCCCTGCTATACATAAACTATGTGAAGATCTTAATGAGGATGCAAAAAAGAATTGTTCTTTGTTACTTTTGAAAGTCAAGCTTGTTTCCTTTTTCTGTTTTGTAATGTGAGCTGCTTCTGTCTTTTACCCCAATCTCCCAGTATTTTTTCCTCTAATTTTTCAAGTTTTGGTTGAATGTTATTTCATTGGATGATATTTTAATCACAAGGGAGAGGGGTATTTCCTCCTGCTTTCATTTGCAAATGTACAGAAACCCAGTACTCTTAGAGTGGTAGAGAACCCTAACAGAAGGTTGGCCAAGAGCACCCTGCACTTCTGATTGGGCAGGGCATTTCTGTGTTGGTGAAGATAAGAGGTGGAAGCTGTTGGTTACTGTGTAGTTCACAGAAAGAATGGCTTGTGACAAGTAGATGTTTTTGCTTGTTTGTAATCAAATGAATGTTCACAAATGTACTGTCTGTAATTAACAGTTGATTGCAATTCAGAATTCTTTACAATTTTCTCAGTTATCTAGCCTTTGACCTCCTGTTTCTTAGATGACTTTGTCCCTCCTTTTTTTTTAGAAAATCAAAGCCATCCAAAAAGGTTTTTTTTTTTTTTCAACTTTTATCCCTTCCACCTAAATTTCTCTCAGAACCCTTTCCTTGAGAGAGAAGTAGCCTTTTTTCCTTGACAAAACCAATCTCTTTCTGCTTGCTTCCATTTACTTAACTGTACTTTTTTGTTGCCTACAAACTTACTTGGCCTTCCTTATCTTAAATCTATCTTGAGACTATCACCCACTCCTTTTCATTGTCAAACATGAAAGAATAATCTGCATACTCCCATCTCCAACTCGGCACACTCATTCACTGTTATAGATCACTCTCTGTCTAGTCCCAGAGTCATCTATGGGACTTTTCCCAAGCTGTTATACCTGCCTCTACTGTCTCTAGTTAAAATCCATTGCCTTGGGCTTTTTTTGTGGGGAGCGTGTTCAACCTCTTAGTAAAGCTTTTTTTTTTTTTCTTTGGCAGCTGACTTTTCCCATCTTGGTTCTGTTCTTGCTATTGGCCTTTCTTCCTCTTTTGACTCTAAAATAAACAAGGTTCTATCCTTGCTTTTTCTCCTTTTTGATATTTTCTCAAATATCTCCACTGATTTCGCTCACCTCTACTCAGATGGCTTCCCAAATCAGTATCTTTAGCCCATATTTGTCATGAATTCCAGACTCAACTTCCACCTACAGATTTTATACATATTTATGTAGATGTTTCTTCTCTGCCTCCACCTGACAGGTCCTACACTCCCATCATTTTTATGTTCCTCCGGCGATCTCTTGTCTGTCTGCCTGATGTTTCTTCATCTCTTTCTCTTCCAGTTCTCCTGACTCAAAGCCTTTGTTTGTTCATTTCCTTTCCCTTGTCTTCACATACACATGTTTTGTTGATTCTACCTAGGTTTAATCTCATGTGTCACTCTCCTGCGTACTCCTTCCTTTGCTTCTGTTCTAGCTCATGTCCTGTCAGGTGGAGTATTGTCAAATTCTAATTAATCTCCCCATTCCTCACCATCCTGCATCAGCACCCTGTATTACAGCTCTGACCACTGCACAGCTTCCTCAGGAAGCCTTCACATCTGCCTGCTCCTTCCCTTTTGAATCAGGTTCTCTTCCCTCCGGCTGTGATCCATTTTCCCAGCGTTATCTCCCACTACAGTTCAAGTGAACCGAACATGTGCTTCATGCCTTCCTGTCTTGTACCTTTTGCAAAGGCATCTGTCATTGAAACCCTGTTTTCCACAGGTGCTGCTTCTTCCAGAAAGCCTTCCCTGACTCTCTCTTGTAATTGCCTGGACTTGGCAGTTAAGCTTTTGTATTCCCTGAACCTCTCAGCAAAGAACTTTGTGCCAAGATAGAATTCCTCTGAGCTTTTGATCTTGATACCATGGCATAAAATTACATGTCTATATGCTTTCTGCTCACTTTTAATATTGCCTCAGCATTCCCAGGAAAATTTGGCTTATAGTATCTTTTAAATTTTTAAGTTGAGTGTTAGTGCACATTAGTTGAGTTATATTGGAAGAATTTGAGGGGGGGCACTTTTTAAGAAAAAAAGTAAATTTTCTCATTTCCTGTTCACGGATTGCATTTTAATTCTTTCTAGTGGAACTAAAACCACCTGAACCCCTTTCAGTGTCATCCAAAAACTTGAACTTCCTCTATTTCTAGATTTAAAAAATCCATTAACAAATGAGCTTTGCAGTTTAACCACCTTTTTACTTCAGACTTTTCTGTCAAAATGAAACAGTACAAAATGTATATTTCCCTTCTAATCTTCATCTGTGATACCAGCTTCTATATTATGAAGTGTTTTGCAGCTGAGCCAGAATGTGGAACTACTCATCCATAGTACCTAAAAGGAAGAGCCATCTAAATGTCCATTTTCATTATACTAGTTGCCTTTGATCATTCCAGATTGCTTGTGTATATGTGTTTCTTAAAATGGCAGTTTTGGTAGAGTGGTTTAGCGTTCACATCCAATTTTTGCAAATATCTTGCTCAACTCCTATTTATCTCCATGCATTGCAGGGTGGTGGCCTTGTCCATGTCACCTGTGGATGACACTTTCATTTCTGGGTCTCTTGATAAGACCATTCGACTCTGGGATCTCCGGTCTCCTAACTGCCAGGTAATAGTACCTCACAGTTACAATTCAGGTGTTTTCTATGGTAGGCACTATCGTCATCATCATCTCTCTCTCAAGGAAGGAGGAAAGCAGTGGTTCCATTCTGGGATCCTAGAGTCTTTTTAAACTTTGGAGAAAATCTCTTTTCCTGATAGGTAGCTGGTAATTAAGCAAATGCCCTAATCCAGTGCATACTGCATTATGCTCTGTGGCTTACTGCTTTAAAAACAGTTTTTTGGGAGCCTTTGAGCTATAGCTTTTAGCCTTAAGGGATTTGTTTTTTATTTCAATTGTAATTGTACTATACAACTGTACAATTAAGGTTGATCTGAAATCAATTGTAGGAAAACCTGTTTTTTAAAAGCCTCATTTTAGTTAGTTTTACTTTTTCTGTTCTGTAGGTAGGCTGATCTATTTGTGTCCCTTAGTTTTCATTGGGAAAGGTTAAATTTGTAGTTAAAATTGGTAGGATCCTAGATTCATTAACTTTTTTTCTTATTTCTTTTTTTTAGGGTCTTATGCATCTACAGGGCAAGCCAGTTTGTTCTTTTGATCCAGAAGGGTTAATTTTTGCTGCAGGTGTCAATTCTGAAATGGTCAAACTTTATGACCTTCGCTCTTTTGATAAGGTAAATCTTTGAATCTTTAAGCAGTCTTGATATCATAGAAGTTTTGAAGGGCGAGGTACACATTTAAGAGCCTTTTCTATGGTAGAGGAGGTATATGGTAGGTATTAGAATGTCAGAACAGTAGTTTTTCTGCTTTCTCTAGTCAAAAAGGAATCTAAAGGGATAGCATGAGAGTTGGCTCTGGTGGAAGGAATTATTGATATGCCTTGGGCCTGGAGTTGTTACTTTTATCTTTTGCAGGGGCCATTTGCGACCTTTAAGATGCAATATGATCGAACTTGTGAATGGACAGGACTTAAGTTCAGCAATGATGGCAAACTCATCCTCATCTCCACCAATGGCAGCTTCATCCGTCTCATTGATGCATTTAAAGGAGTAGTGATGCACACGTTTGGGGTGAGCTGACATTTGAGCATGGCTGTTTCTGTGCTCATACCTCTTGGGCTGAGAATTGTGTTAGCTGGGGTGGAGACCAGCAGTTATCCCTGACTCACTCTTCGAGGCACGGACTTGCATTTTCTTCCTGCGCGTGAACTTATTTCTCATGGATTCTGAGATATTCACTTCACACCCAGTGACCCAAGTTTGGTGTTTAGATATAAAATAATTCCTGACTATAAACATTTTCTTGCCCTTTTGAATATAGAGTTGTTGAGGGTAGGGGGTGAATTATGAAGGATGGCAGACAGGTTTGGAATCTTGATGCTGCTGTACACGAGGAGGAGAAGGTTTCACAGAAAGGAAGGTGACGTGTATGCTGGGTAGTGTTTCTAGGCAATTGTTTTTGTTAATGGCCTTGTAAGAAGAGAACTGTTCTCCTTTTTTTAGGGTTATGCCAACAGCAAAGCCGTCACACTTGAGGCCTCGTTCACTCCAGACTCCCAGTTTATTATGATTGGTAAGCTTCCTTTATCCACCTTGGGAGTTGTTTCTGTGGTACTGTGTATTTATTTATATTATTTTTGTTAGTTTTAACTAATTAAGATGTTATCCTTTTGATAGACGTTTTCAGATTTTTGTGTAGCACAATATGTCAAAGGTATAGCGTCTTTAAAATTATGCTGACTTTACAGTTCTTTACTGGGAACTTGCAGTAATGTTAGTCTTCCCTAAATCGCATTATAGTTAAACTCTACAAGCACTATCTTACTAGTAATAGTAACTTTCTAATGTAACCCTGTTTTCAGTCAATGGCTAGCTGTTGGTAGTGTAGTGATGATATTCAGTAATCTTTTTAAATGAGAAAATGGAAGTTAGAGGGGAAGTGACTTGCCCAGGAACAAATAAGTGCAGACAACATTAATTCCCCAAGTGTCCTCTTTTCTCTGCCTCTTCTCCCTCTCAATTTCTGCTGAGTGCTGGGTCCTGAAACTTGGCCTCTTTCCAAATGTCAGTGTCTTTTTCCCACTTGTCTTTGTAGTGTGCCTTGAGCTGTTGTATTTTCCTTGATCATTCTCTCAGGTTCAGAGGATGGCAAGATCCATGTCTGGAATGGAGAGAGCGGTATAAAAGTAGCTGTGTTGGATGGCAAACACACAGGCCCTATTACCTGTTTGCAGTTCAACCCCAAGTTCATGACCTTTGCCAGTGCATGTTCCAACATGGTATGTGAACCAATGGGAAATGTCCTCCATCTGGCGGCCCTCTCTGTGGCTTTTGAGCATAGCAAGCTGTGTTCTAAATAGCTACATTACTAGCAACAGATTCATGCTTCTCAAATGGTGGCTTCCCTGTTTCACCTCTTATTCTCTGATCTCTGGTTGGGCTGGTCTTTCACTTTTACTCTCATTTCTATGATCTCACATCACTTATGAGCTCCCAGGAGATCTTAGGTCAGTTTTTGCTCTGGCTGGCTTCTGGTTTTATGTTCAAACTACCTGGGCTACACTTGACAGCTTTTTGGCTTCTTAAAATATTTTCTTTGAACAAGGCTTTTGGTGGCTGCAATCTTTCAGTTTTCCATTCCTCTTAGTTTATGCTGAATTCCTCAGAAATTCTTAAAGTTGATTATAACTCACCACCTAAGAATTTCCTCCAGGCTCCTGTCTCTCTCTTGACAATACTAGCAGAACAAAGCATCATGAGTCTCTGCCTCTAGTTTCCTCTTGACATCTCCTAAACTCACCTGGGTATTTGCTAGCCTACCCAGAACATGGTGCCTCACTCCCATCCTTTTTAAACTAAGAACACAGTGTCAGAAAAAAATGCAGCAAAACCATCCATTCCAGTGCCTCTCATTTTTCACAGCTCAGGAAGGAGAAGGCCTGTCTGAAATCACCTGGTGTATTAGCAGTGAGGCAAGGTTACCCAGACCTCCACCTCCCAGACAGCATTCCTTTTTTCCCTTACCCCTGGGCCACTATGGTGGAAGGTAGACAGTGTGAGCAGGAACCAACCAGCTGACTTTCACATAGGGTGGGGAGTATTTCTCCCTAGATAGCCAGTCGATTGGTCAGGAGGGAGGGCCACCAGCCATAAATCCTCCATCACGGGGTGGAGCTACTTGATGCTGTGGGAAGGGGTAAGAAGAACCCTCAGCAGTTAAGAGAGAGGTTTGGCTTTTTAAACTTGATTTTTGTTCTCCTTCCAGGCCTTCTGGTTGCCCACCATTGATGACTGACCTTAATGCTGTTCAGCTGTTTCCGAGGGTGGCCAGCAGGAAAAAACTCAGAGGGGACTGAGATAATAGTGGGATTGGAATATTTGACTGGACTGGAGAGCATCCTTCCACATGGCCCTCCCATGGATGTGCTGTACATCTGCTCAAAAGAAAAAAAATACTTTACTGAGCTTCTTCAAAAGGACTCTTGGTGCGGCAGATTCACACGGGACTCAGATTTTCCAGCTGTCATTGCACTGAGCTCCTCCAGAGGAGTGACCAGACTCATGATTAGGGTATAGTGGGGCCCTTAAGACGCCTTCAGTTTTGAATGTATTTGCTGCTAAGGAGCCGTTGAAGTTGTTAATTCTGCACATCCCCAGTTGTTAATTCTCCCACCCCCATAAATGCATGGGAAGCCACAGTTCTGGTTTTGAGCTGCTAAGGCAGCTCAGTGCCCCTTGCCCTTACCCTGCATGTCTTGTTACTGGGTCTCCCTGTGTCATTGTGGTATAATCCACAATCATCATGTTACTTAGGTGCCAAACATTTACAGAAATAAGTCTTCATATATCTTGGTGTCAGAAATGGACAGATACAGAAAGACCTTGCTTTCCAAAAAGCCTTGCAAGTTAGGTGTTTGAGGGTATGTGATCTAGGCATGCCTCAGGCTTTGAGTGTTGGGTGGGAAAAGGCCCAAGAGGATGAAAGAGAGGGAGGGTAGCAGGTGAGAGTTCCTAGGGCTGGGAGGTTTAGCAGCGACCTAGTGTGGGCCCTTGTCATCAGTACAAACCCATGGTCCTTCTGGTTGCCTACCCAGTTTGGTTGTATACAAAAGCAAGGTGGGAGTCTATTTTTGTACATGAGATACAAACATCACACTTTCCTGTGGGCCAGTATTGTGGAGTGAGTCTGAGTTGTTTACACTGATGCCTTCCCTGCCCTCCACAAATTGTGTATATAGTCTCATGATATCACCCCTTTCTCAGCTCCCAACCATGAGCTGGCTCTAGGCCTGTGTTATATGTTATATTTAGCTTTTTTATATATGACCTGGGATTTCTGTTGTTTGTATTTTAGCACAGTGTGTACACCTTCATTTAAGTATATCTGTGTGTGCATACATGTATTTGTATGTATGCATATATATAAAATACCTGTCCTTTCTCAGTTTAGCCAAAGGACATGGATTCCTACAGCCCCGGGGAAAGTCAGCATCCTTGCTAATAGTGTTTGCCACAAGTGTTAGTGAGTCTTCTTTATTACATTTTTCTTTTCAGGAGACTGAACGAAGCATAGCTTCAAGTGTTTGCTGTTCCTGTGGCAGCTAAGTGAGGGTCTTGGGATAACTCCCTTGTGTTCCTCAAGCCGCACTTTGGGGCCCTCTCTGCAGTATTAGCCCCCTTTTTTTGCCTGGTGATGGCTCTGTCTTGTGCCTATATATGTGTGACAGTCACTTTTGCATGACTTTTGTGTCTGGCTTGCAGTATTTGGGGACAGGATGCTAGAACCAGGGCATTTTCAGTTTGTCTGAGGCTTCTTTACCAATTACAGGTCACTCCTGTTTACCAGGTATGTCTTTCTTGTTTTTTTTTCCTTGCCTTCTCTTGGGAGAGGGATGGGTCCTGATCAGGGTAGAGATGAGCTGTGTCTGGTTCATGGCCTTTTCCTCCCCTGCATGGCCTTCTTAGAGCAGGACGAATGGCATGTTATTTCACTGAATTCTCAAACATTAAAAGCAGATAACATTCCTTGCAGATCCAAAAACAGACTCAAGAAGGTGAAGACTTGCCCAAGAGTACATAGCTGCTAGGGGAGAATGCAAGTCATTACTGCCTCTCTTTAGCAGCTGGAATAGGCTGTGAATTGCTAGCAATTACTGTTTTTTTTTTTAAGCAATTTTACTTTTTGACTTGCTCCTCAGACTCGAAGGGCAAGGGGCATGCATCTTTCTCAAATGTAGACTAGAATCGGCAGCTGCTGCAGTGCTGCCCATTGTATAGCTCTGCCATCTCAGAGTGGAGGGACTTTTAGAAACCAAATGATCTGAGCTGTTGCTGCCTGCTCTTGGTTTTCTAGGGTAGAAAATTCATGGGAGGAATAACTGTTCAGAGAGTGCTTGGAATTGTGGGTTAATGAGAAAGGCTGTGTGATCAACATATCTGTAATCAGAGTGGCCACCCAGCATGACTTGCCTG
>NW_006440638.1:25631317-25655284 GCF_000325575.1 Pteropus alecto
TCCTGTGCGTCCAAAGGAAGTACCATGCCCTTTGAAAATATGCACTGCATGGCCTCTTATTTATGGGGACCTGTGGCTGCAGAGCTGGCTCTTGAGGAAGGAAAGGGAAAAGATGTAGCTAGAAGTGACTGGAGTTGATGTGGTGGTGTGACTAGGCAGAATAAAGGAAGAAGTGAGGCTGTAGGCCAGAGGCTGAGGGCTGGGGCTATAAGGATGCTCTCAGTGGGAGCCAGAGGTGCTTGAGTTCTCAGGGGGGAGGGGGCTGCCCACCATACTCTCAAGAGGTTAAAGCCACCTTTTTCTATGGGACAATACCGACAATACCATATTGCTCAAATGACCAGCCATTGGGGTTTTATTTTAGAAAAAACTTTCCCATTGAAATTGTAATTAATGCTTATTAAGGAAAAATTGGGAATTTAAAAAAGAATCAGTTTGACTTTCAAATGCTACCACTGTTAATCTTTTGGTGTTAAATGTTCCTCTAGATATTTCTGTGTGTAGATTTTTGGTGTGTTTACATAGTTGTCATTCTACTGTATATACAATTTTATGTCCCTTTTGTACTTAACATATAAACATTTTTTCCATGTTATCTGTCTTAAACAGAATTTTATGGCTGCAGCCTCTTCCATTTAGTTTCTGTAGCATTGACTGGTGCCTAGAGTTGGAGGGAAGGAATGGGTTGTCTCCTGGCTCACACTGGGACTCGCTGTAATGCCGTGTATGGATGGATTGTTGGGCTCCTTGGGACTGCCCTTGATTCCCTGGTGACTAAGGCCTGTGGGCTGGTGGGAGGAACCCCTATACCCAGACTTCAGTGAACAGTTACCTGGGTCTCCTCAACCTTAGGCTCTAATAAGCAACCATATGGCCAGAAATGAGTAATTGGGAGAGGCCAGCTTGAGCCAACCTTGATCTTCAAAGACTGCATCTGGCATGTTCCTTAGGCTTCCTTTTTCCGCTATTACCTCAGCCCTTGATCAGATTGGCAACCTCTAGCTGGAATAAGGTTTGTCCTACAAGGCCTTGGCTTCTGCGGGGCAAGGCTAGTGGGGTCTCTTTGAGGCTCCTACACCAGTTATGGCAGATGGCCCGGCCATTTGCTTGGTAGTAACCCATCGCCTGGCTGGTGCATTGGTAACTCTTTGTGCCTTTTCTCTTCCTAGCCCTCAGACCTGCAGGACCTGCTGCTTCCTCTTTCCTGGCTCTCTGAACCGGAGAAGACAGACTTGGGCCTGTCACTTTGCCTATAGTCACTGGAGGTTGGCCAAGGACTCTGGGGCAGCAGAGGGAACATCCTAGTTTGTGAGTGGTAGGTCATGAATATAGGATAATACATTGTTCAAGGAGGAAGAGACCTCCTCACATCCTGGTCCGAGGGCTGCTGCAAGTGTTTGGCTCTGCTGAGAGACATAAACACATAGGTCATCGTAGCTGCCCCTGCAGCAGTTATTCCTAACAGTTTGTCTTGCTTGCTGTTGAGAAACCCACTGTACCTGCTCCCCAGGCTTCAGCCTTTGGTGTGAGGAGCACAAGAACAGGCAGTGGGCTGGGTCAGAAGCAAAGCAAGCAGGCTGTGAGGGTGAGCTGCTTTAGCTGTTTATGTGGGTGAGAGGCAGGCACAGGCCGCTGCCCACAGAGTGGCGGAGGGTGGGGGAACTGCTGAGGAAAGAGGAAGTAAAACTCCTGCAGGCTGGTAGGGCATACTCCTGCATTTGCCAGCTGCCTAACTAGAGTCCTGGAGAGGTTGCCCAGGGCTTCTGAGGCCATCTAGTTTGTCAGGACCCAGCTCTGGACAAGATGTAGGCCCAGAAGTGCTGGGCTGTGGAGTATGACTAAAAAGTGAGAAATTTTGTAGTTTTTTCTATCTCTTCCCTGAAGAATGTATAAGAAATGAAGTCTAAAATGAATTGATGGGCAGGAAAGAGGGTCTAAGAACCTCCTTAATGGGTTACTACATGAGTTTTACCATCGATTCTGAGGCCTGTTGGCTCTTGTCCTTCCTGGCTGCTGTCTAGGGCTGTGAGTTGCCTAGTAAGAACTCATCTCAGATGTTAAGTAGGAGAGGATCGGGGAGGATCAGGGAAGAGTTGGGTAAGGCTGAAATCATGAAGGTGGCTGCTTGTAATTGAACAAATACTTACCCAGCATCTTAACATTGGCAAATGCCAGAAGATGATAAAAATAGTCTTGTAGGAAGTTGAGGAACTAATAAGCTGTTTATCAAAACAAGCCCTGGAGCCCCAACTGACTTTAGCTAAGTCTAGCTTTATAGAAATTTGCATTCAAAAACAAGTTAAATGGCAGCCAGTCTAGTATCTCCAGCCCAGAGCTCACAGATGATGGTAGAGACCTTTATGTTTCCTGGACAAAAATTCTCACACTGGGGCGGGGCTCACCCCAGGCTTGGAACTAAAGAGGCCACAGAAAAAAAAAACAGTCTTGACTATGCAGGCTTGCAAGGTGAAGCTAAGACTGATTCTTTGGAAGGTAAAAGAGCAAAAGGTATACTGTAATGCCAAGCTGTACAGCAATTCATGATTCACAAGGATTCTTCTGCACACAAACATTTAATCATTGGGAGGTAATGGGGAACAACAAAATGAAGGCATTAATGAGGCATCAGCCTGGGGTGGGGCTGGAGCTTGGAAGGAACAATTGAGGCTAGGCCAGAGGCAGGAGCAGCAATACAAGAGCATTTCCCGCTCAGCCAACTGGGGCTCCTCTTGCCCCCTTTTGTTCTCCCCCAACTTTAGCCCCAGTGCCTGTGCCTTCCCTCCAGTGGTAGAGGAGAGTAGGGTAGGGCCTGAGCAGGTCTCTCCCCAGGGGCTGCTTCAGGATGACTGTTCAACAGATATGAGGCTGCCCCCAGCTTTTCATAAGGCATCCTGCATGGGCTTTGGGGGTTGTTGAGTGGATACCCTGACATTCATGGTTTGGAGACTTGGATCCAACACAGGCTATCTGCCCCTCTTGCATCTTTGGCCAATTCCTTTAGTCCAGCTGTCCTTATCTGGGAATAATATATTGGGCTGTGAAGAAACCTTGTGTGGGTATCCTAAGGTGTACAGTGCCTCTGCCAGAGGGTTGTCATTATTGATATTAGCACTTTTCCCCTGCCTGCCAAAGAGGGGACCTGGGGAACAGGGTTCTTACGCTCTTCAGCTCTGACTGCCTGGTATAAATGTTCCCCTTGAAATGGGTTGGGGTGGGGGTGAGAGCCCTGGGCTGTGTCTGGGAGCAAGGCAGGCAGGCCTGCTGTTGATCATGGTGGGGGGATTCCCCGACTGTATCTGACCCCGAGTGGTTCTGGGATGTGGTATCTGAATCCTCAATGGCCATTGCTTCCTTGGCCCTGGCTGTACAAAGGAATCACGAACACAGAGATATCGTCGTAGGACACCTGCCCTTCCTCTGTGGGATCACCGTTCTTCCCCTGTGTGCTGTGTATCAGCATTTGGGCCAGCTCCGAGAACCTGTGGGGACCATCCTGCAGATGTACTCTGGGGCCAGAGCAAAGAGGCAAGGCCAGCCCTCAAGGAGAACATGCTGCACTGGGCTAGACACTTGGGGACCCAAGCAATGCATTCCAACTTTGGGGCCAGGTAAGCAACGGGGCCAGGTAAGCAACAGGCCTAGGAGGGCCACAGGTTGCACCACAGGAGCCTGGACCCAGAGATTTTTGGGACCCACTCATCCCCACTCCCTAGTATTTGAGACAGCACCAATCCTGACCACCTGCCCTGAGCCAGGCTCATCGTCAGTACTATCTTCTTAGCCATAACTGCTTGGTGTTGCTGCTGGCAACAGCACAGGCCCAGGCAGGTACCCAGCAGTTATAGTACCTGTGTGGGTCCTCTTGAGTACCAAGAAGGAAGCTCCGCACCATCTGTGCCACCTGCTCATTGGAAAGGACGTCCCAGAGACCATCAGTTGCCATGACAACCACATCCTCCTCTTGTAGCTCCAGCTGGTCCATATCCAGCACTGTGACCTGCAAGTTAAGCCTGAGGATCCCTCAGCATTCCTTTCCCAGCTCCCACCAGCCTCACTGTATGCCTTTTGGGGCAGTTGGAAGCTGGGATGGGCTGTTGCCCCCTCACCTGTGGGACAGAGAGCAAGAAGGGCTTGAGCTGAATGTTTGTGTCCAGGACTCTGAGCTGATGGTCTCCCAGGCCTCGAGAGACGGCCAGTGTTCCCAGTAACCGAGCCTGGGGACAAGGGAGGTGTGAGGTGAGAGCAAACGGCCCCAGTAAATGCACAAGTAAAGCAGAGGTGGACTGTGGCCCTTGGGAACCCTGGGCTGAGGGAGAAACATACTGTGGCTTTGGAACAGACCCCAGAACTTCAGCCACAGCCACCAAGGGACAAAGTCACTCCTACCTCTGCATGGGCAACTGAAGAAAGATTCTTGAAGGGGGCCATTCACTGACCTGCCTACCCTGTCCGTGGATCAGTGGGTACTTGAGATCTGACTTCTCAACACACTTGTAGCTCCTACCAGGAGAAGATCCAGCATCAACCCAGGCCCTATTCCCTACCTCACCCCTGACCCTGCCCAGTTGAAGGAGACTGCCCCAGGCCACACAGCTGGGCCTGGACCCCAGGGTTCTCCCCACTGTGTCTCCCCACCCCCACCTTGCTCACCAGCCGTTCATGTGGTAATCCCTGAACAAAACCTTCTGCCCCAAGTCATCCCCCTTCAGTCGCCGAGGGAACTCCAGTCGGGTGAACTCACCAGCAAGGAGCTCAGGGTAGACAAAAGCCTGGGGTAGGGAGGTCATGTTCATATCAGGCTCCCTCTGATGGCCCTGGACCCAGGAATTGGGGCTCCACAGCCTTCTCTGTCAAGGGCACCTACCAGCTGCTGGATCCTCTGCCGCTCAGTCTCCGGGGTGAACTCAGAGCTCAAGGGCCGTACCTCATCTCTCCGTACCAAGATGGCCCTGATGGGATTGAGGAGGAAAGGGAGAGGTCTGTAGCCCTGCCTCCGACCTCATGGGCTCCTTCCTGCTGGCCCCTCCTTCAACCACCAGGGGCCAATTCTGCCCATGCCAATCCCTTCCTTGTTCAAAGCCTTTCATGAATGTCTACAGCCTGTAGGGTAAAGACTCAGCGCTTCAGCCTGGCATTTGAGGTCCCCACTCTCCCTGGCATCTGCTGTCCACCCTCCTACTCCACACATGCCAGGTATACAAACAGCTCAGCCAGTTAATCTCCATCCCTCCACTTCCTGCCCCCTTTCACTGTCTCCACTGCTTCTGGTGCCTGTCCTGCGCCACCCACCCTGCCCACCCTCCAGGGCTCACTTACCTGCTATCCCCTGCATTGGCCACATACAGCTTTCCCTGCAGGGACACAGCCACCAGGGCTGTGCATCCACCCACTTGGCCTGCTGCCTCCAGCTCCCGACCGATCACCTCATCCTGGGGCAAACCAAGGCCACTTGAGGGGCTGTTCCTGATCCCCACCCTGCAGTTCATTCCTCACCAGCAAGCCTGGCAGTCCCAGTCCAGTTTCTAGCTATGACTCTAGAATCCCTGTAGTTAGGAGATCTGGATGTATCGCGTGGGGAGGGAGGGAAGTCCTATTCAAAACAAGAAAGGAAACCAGGCCCTGCACCAAGAACCAACTGGATATGCAATGCGATGATGCAGATAAAAGCACCTAGAACATAGTAGGAGTAGGCACTGGAAAAATGGGAGGGATTATGATGACAATGATGACCATTAGTAAAGAATAAACCAATCCAATCTTGTCCTCCCAATTCAAAGATCCAGGGTGACCACCATTCTGTGCAGAGATGCCTGGGGACAAAATCTTCCCTTCTTTCCTAGTTAAAGGCCATACTTACACATTCCTGGAAGGCATTTTCCAGGGCCCCAATCACCAAGTCTTCTGTCTTAATGCCCTTTTCCTCCACAAATTGGGGGTCGCTGGGGCAGATGCAGCGGCCGCTGAGGTGCATGGGGGGCTGAGTAGCTACCATGCCTTCTACTATGGCCGCCAGCTGCCGGCGCAGACAGGAGTGCAGGGTGTTGGCAGCTAGGATAGCTGCAGCTGGACCGCCGTGCCCATCAAACAGTGCCCAGTAATGACCCGTCAGGAACTGTACAAGAAAGGCTTGGTCTCAGGCTCTTCTTCCTGGTTTCCCTAGTTGACCCCTGGCCTAGCATGGGGCACTAGGACAAGAACTTCCGCCTGAAGTCCTGGACCCCAATCTGTAAGAGGGGGTCGGACCCAGTTGTGCTCACCTCCTCTGCGCACAAGGTCAACCACTCCTGGTCCTCTTCAGCCCCAAACTCACATCTCTGGATGCATAGCTTCCCACAGGCAGCTTGATCCTCATTGAACTCAGATTTCTCTGCATTGATGATCCTGAGGCCAGGAGGTGGTCAGTGACCCTTCAGGGACACAACCGTGTCCCCGTGGGCACAGAGACCAGAGCTGGTGCAGAGAGGGAGGAACCTTCCCTCTGGGGCAAAAGTCCCTACGCCGTCCCTTATACCTCGATAAAGATGGTGTAATTTTCCTAACTGTTCAAAGACCTCCTGACCAAGGCAAAACTCAGGGCCCAGACCCCCCTGGAGCCTACCTGCTGACCAGGGCTGGGAGGTAAGGATGGGGCTGCCTGGGAAGATCTGGGGCTCCCTTGCCTATCCCCTGCCCCATCTCAGCCAGAATTCCTGCCTCACACTGCATATTCCGTAACAGGGTGAGGTGTGTACCGGGCTGGCAGGGAGGGGATGAGGTGGGTGGGGTGGTAATCTCGAAAGCCCAGAAAGTTGGCATTTTACCCCGTTTCCCTGTCTCATGTTGGAAGCCCCAGGGGTGCAGGTCCTTCTCGACTTGCAACCCTCACTGAGAGAGGTTGGAGTCCCAAAGAAAAGGCCGAGGTGGGATGGGGGGAGGTTGTCCAGAGTCCAGAAATGAGGACAAGAGGGAATTATCCACAAGGTTGGGGGAGTGGGTATCGCTCACTCAGTTTAGCTTGTTTTCTAGCTCGGCACAGGCCCTCAGGCTGGATCAGCAGGGGTCGGGGTCGGGGGTCCCGGGGCAAGGGTCGCTGGAGTGGAGAGTGTCGTATGGGGGTTGCTCGGGGCTGGGGGGACACTCACTCTGCGTAGCCTGCGTTCCAGGGCAGCGTGCGACTCCGCGCCGGGCAGCGCACGGGCCGGGCTTCCGGGAGGCTCGGCGCGTCGGCTGTGCCGGGGCAGGAGCCCGAGCCGCGCAGGAAGCGGGGCCGCCGGTAGGGTACAGGGCTGGTGTGTGGCCTCGGTGGCCGCGGCGCGGGCAGCGGACCTTTCGGCAGGAAGCGGCGCCGCAACCAGCCGGCTGACATCGTGCGGCCGCAGGGGGCTGCCCTCGGGGCGCCAGGAGGGGAGGCTCGGCGAGACACCACCCGGCCGCCCTCTCCTGGATGGAGGAAGCGGCCAGGAGGCGGGGCTGCGCGGAGTGGTGACACCCCCAAACCCCCGCCTCGCCCGGGAGTCCGTGCGCGCGGCCTGGGCCCAGTAGTGCTGGCTTGTCAAGCCTCATAACAACCGTAAGAAGCAAACGCTGTTACTACTCCACTTAAAGTGCCAGAAAATTGAGCCCCAGTATGGGAAGTCGCTTGCCCTGTGTCATACAGTAACTTGAGCAGGCTAACTGTTCACCCACACGTGTGGGGCATTAACCTTCGAGAGTGAAAAGTCCCTTCTTCCTACCCAAAGAGGCTGAGGGGGTTCAAAGCATACCCGGGGCCTCCAAGATGGGTCAGTGCCCATGGCAGAGCCTCGGGCTGCCTCCTGCTGGGCCCCAACCTTACGCAAGGGTAAGATGGGAACAGGATGTCCTTAGAGGTGTCAGATTGACTGACACGTTGAGTAAGAGTCTTAAGAGCACACTGTTTCCTCAAGTGTCCTCTATTCATCACCCGCCCCAGATGGGGCTTGGTGTCACACTGGCTTTACTCATTTTGAGACCGCTGCCACCCTTGGGCCAGTTTCCCAAATGGCTGCCACTCCAATTAGGATGTCCTCTCTGGACAGAGAGCAGGATCCTCAGAGTGTGAATGACTGGTGGACAATAGGAATCCATGGTTTCCAAAAGGCTCCAAATAGTCAGAGTTCAGACCTGGGATTAAAAGAAGTGAAAGACTTTCATTTGGGTTGGAGGCAAGATATTGCAGTCTCTGAACCCCTGGCAGTGTCCCCCGTTACATCTGCATGTTAACAGAGTGCTTGGTCACCTTCTATCACTTAAGCCCAACTCCCTGCACAGGACTGTTATTTCTATCTCATAACAAGGACTCTGAAGCCCACACAGGGGAAGTGTCTTGATGCCCAGTGCTATGCTGTTTCCATTATGACAGTGCAGCTGACTCAAAACCCACTTCCCCAGGGAATTTCTCTTCCCCTTTCTTCCTCCAGGAAGGAAGCTAGCCAACTCAAAGCCCCTGAGACCCACAGCCGGGGGCCCTCAGGGAGGGCTACAGGAGGAGTCCCTACCTTTGTCTCTGCTCCCAAGCCCAGCCCGTGCTCACTAGGCCTTACTTCCTCTGCTCCATTGGGAGTTCCCCTGACCCAAAAGGGAACATTCTTGGGGCAGGGAGCTGTGCTCCATGCCTCCTCCCTCAGGTGACTCAGTTCCAGAGAAGACTGGGGGATAATTTACTGAACCCACTCTGTGTACCAGGCCCCATGCTGGGTGCAGGAGCACAGCACTAATGGACATGGCCTCTCCTGCAGTGATGGTGGAGTCCTAGTGGATGGTGCTTGATCCAGCTGGCAAGGGGGTGGGGGCAAGGTTAGAGAAAGCTTTCCAAAGGGCACCTGAACTATGATTTGTCATTGGACAGAAATGAACCAGGGACCCAGGGTGGGGCAGTTCAGTCTGTGGGGTCATTTCCTCATCCCTACCAGCCAATGGCTCGGAGGCTTTTAAATTCTAAAATTAGAGGAAACAACACAAACACAGTCTATTTCCACAACTCATTGTCTTGAACTCCCCTGGGTGGGATGAAGGTCGTATTCTCTAAAGTGTAATCAGAGAAGCTCCTGGCAGCCAGGTGTCACAGGTGGTCTGTTGCCCGGCTTAGCCATTTTATGTTTTCAAAGCCATGTGGAGCCCTATGGCAACACCATCCTTCTTGTTTCTGCAGTGCCACCCAGACTCATCTGGCTCCCAAGGCTCCTGTGAGCCTCTGCTCTTGCCTGGATCCCAAGCCTGATTCTCTTTCTTTATTCCTTCATTTTGCTGAAGCACATTCTCTAACGACTTTCCAGGAAAGAACAACTGGAAGATAATTTCCTGGGTCCCTGTAAGTCTGAAAAGGTTTCTATTCTGTCTTTGCTTTTGATTGATATTTTGGCTCAGAATTCTGACTGCTCTGTTCATTGTCTTTTGCCTGTTACTGCTGCTGAAATCCAGTGTTCCTCTCATTCTCAGACCTTTGGATTGATTTGTATTTGCCTTTTTCTCTCTCCAGAAGCTTCCTGGTTCTTTGTCTCTCGTGTCTGAAATTATAGGTGAGGAGCCTTGGTGTAGGTCTGTCTTCATTCCTGGGCTGTCCCTCCCTGGAAGCCATGCAACTACTCATTCCCTAGTGATAACCCTTCTCCTGACACCCTTCTCTCAACCCAAGTATGCCTTCTCCTGGCTGGAAGGAAGCCTCTCCTCAGCTAACTCAGGCAAGCATGTGAGGGTTAGAGGGTGTGAGAAGAGCAAGCTTAGAAGAAGATTTTTATGCTACTTTTTTTGTTGAGTCCTATATCTGTCTTTAACAAGACTTATTTTTTTAAATTTAATGCTTTCACACGATTCAAAACTAAAAAGGTGTAAAAGTGTATTTAGCACTCAATCTCCCTCACAAACACATCCCCTGGCCACCCAGTTTCTCTGCCTGGAGACATCCAATATTACTACTTTCTTGTGGATCCTTCCAGAGATGTCAGGGGTATTCTGTGAAAATTCAAGCAAAAAAAAATTACATATAAGACAAGAAATAAGTGCTGGTGAGGATGTGGAGAAAAGAAAACCCTTGTGCACTGCTAGTGGGAATATAAACTTGTGCCGCCACAGTGGAAAACAGTATGAAGATTCTTCCAAAAATTAAGGGGATTAGAGTGCTAGTAGAGGGATGGAAAGAAGTGGATGGATTTGGGAGGGCTGTAGGAAGTGAAACTGAGGGCTGGAGAAGGTACTTGACCAAAGTCCCATAGTGACTATTTAAATTTATTTTAATTAAAATGAAAAAATTAGACATTCCACTTCCTCAGTGGCAACAGCCACATTATGAGTGCTCAATTGACACATAAGGCTACCTTATTGAACAGGCAGATTATAGAACATTTCCATTGTCACAGAAAGTACTGTTGGACAGTGCTCACCTAGAACCCAGGTCTCTTGAAATTCCTTGCCTAACTCATGGATGGAGTCCCTACTCATTTGGGAGCCTCTGAGTGGTTGGGGTCTGAGGTCAGTAACTCTAGATTGTGCTTACCTGGAGGTGCTCCGCAGCCCTTAAAACAGAGTGGAGTCCAGAGCAGCTCAATTATTTCTGCCCCTTCACTATAAGGTAGTAGTAACTGAGAAATAGGAAGCAGCTGTCACTAACATGTTCATATGAATTTGATCGCAGGGCCACCGGGGCTGTGTGGAGACCTAGAGGGGCCAAGCACGGACCCTTCTTCATGCACAACCAACACTCGGGTTTGGCAAGCACATTTCATGGCTGGAATCACCCATTTCTGAATTAGAAAACGTCAGAAGAAGAATAAAGTTACTTTTGGTGGGCACATATTGTCTATAACAAAGTAAAATGGGGATTGTAGCAACTACAACTCAATCTTCCATCTCAGAGGTTTATTAACTTGAATCTCACTAGAATCAATATCAGGATCTGAGGGTGTAATAAAATGGACTCATTTTCCATATTTTTTCTTCTCTGGTGCTGGTGCTGTAAATAAATATATATTTTTAAAAAAGAGCGCTTGTTTACATTTCCCCTGTGGTGATTATTATAATAGTCTTGTTGTTTTCACAGTAGTGGATTCTGCCTCACCTGAGTTTAGAGCCGGGCTAGCAAGTCCATGGCACAGGTCTTTGCTCTCTCCCTTGCAGGCATCATTAATCAGTCACAGAATTCTTTTCTCCTGACTCCAGACATGGCCTTAGAATCCTTCTCTGCCCAGCAGTCTCAGCAAGGGGAGAGAATAGATCAGAAACCTAGTTGCTATTCTTGGATTAGGGACAGACATTTTATCTGAAGTAGAGCAAGATAAATTTCAGTTCTCAAAATAACAATAGAAAATTGTTCAGGGCTGTCTACTTCTGGGAAAAAGGGAACATCCTTTATATTTTGGGGGCTATTAAGGAGAAATGGTTTACCCTAGTCAACCTGGCAGTAGCTAAGTGGTGGGAGTAGCATACAGAGCATAATAGGAACCCTTGGCATGATGATGAAAATATTTTTCAGCATTTCCATTAAGTTTTTTTTTTGTTGTCATTCCTGGAGAACTCATTTACCAATATTTTTAACACCAATATCTTACTGACGAGACCTGGGGCTGTCCTTCAGCCAAATTTGGCAGAAAGTCTGTCGTGTCTCATATCTGGTTCTGACTCCATTGGCTTTCTTGAAAATCGCTTGGCAGGTTTCTCACTCAAACAAGCAAACTGAGGTGGAATGAAAGAATTCTGGAACTTGGGGAGATGAAGAGAACACGTGTTAGTGAATGAATGTATAAATGAACATAGCCTGGTATTTCCTAAAATGGGTTCCATGGAACCATTCTCCAAGTTTTAATAGGAGTTACAGGTTAAAAGAGTTTCATGGTCAATAATGGTTTGGAAATGCTTGGTTAAATAAAGTAAAACAAGCTCTTTTAATGCAGGACTTTTCAGAACTCTGTATATCAGTGCATCTTGTGATTCTCCAAAAGGATGATCCAGTATGCTGCATGTTCCAAACTGATTTGATCACAGGGTATTTTTCCTTTTTTTTTTTTTTTAATCTATGAAATGTCTTGTAAAATTAGGACTCTAAGAAACACATTTTGGGAAACACTATGCTGGTCCAAACTCCTTATTTTACAGGTTATGAGAAATGAGTTTCAAAGAGGCTAGAATAAATTTTTCAAGGTCTTATAGGTTGGTGGTTAGGCTATGATTCAAACTTGTCTGAGGCCAATGCTTGGGCCACTACATCACGTCACTTATTGGAGAGTTGGAAGTACCTTGTACTTCATCATTTCACAAGAGATCCCGGATTAATTCCAGGAAGATTCTTAGTATATAATATAAACAGAGCTCTCTTAAGTGAAGTCTCAGGAACATGCCAGGTCCATCTGGTGCATGATTTGTCACTGGCAGAGGCTCCAGGTGAGAGTTCTTCTTTGTCCTTGCTGATGTCACTTTGAAAAACGAGCACCATTATTTTTGTTTCTGTACAGCAATGCACAATCTCTTCAGTTGATCCAAAATGTTTTCATGATCCTGACTATTCTACTTCTTGGCAACAATGAGTGTCTTAAATGGTGAGTTCCATGATGGCACAGAGGTGATTTCAGGCATCCTCTTGGCTGTGAATAAATCATTGCAGATGCTTATTTAAACTATATGCAAGTGTCATGAGAACCCCTCAGCCTTACCTAGGCCTGGAGACCCCTGACAACACTACGTAATGACTTTTTCATTTCTTGGGCAATTGAGAGAATTAATGAACTAGTAGCTAGTTTCTAACATTCTTTTTGTGGGGCCTTCTAAGTTCCCCAGAGATGGGGCTGGGTATCTATCTGCTCTAAGTAAGAGAATTTTTAATGTTTACAAATCCTCTTTTGAACACTCCTTTATTTAAAAATCATGCTTGCTTGTTATACTTATTCTTAGGCATGTTCTTATTCATATTAGGGAGAAGCTTATACTTTGTTGCCCCAAAATGGCTCAAGAAAGTTGGGATAGGATAGTACCATGGCCTTACAATTTCTTTCTGGGGAAAAAGCACTAAAAGGTATCAAACTACTCCTCTCCTAGCCTAATTATACATGCAAGAGTTTCTGTCCTGCCTCACTGCTGAGTGAGCTTTGTAAGCTCTGGGACACAGGGATATTCAAACTATTGAAGGAACCAAACTTCCCTAGAGCATAGGAAGAGTGTCAGACAATCTGGATACGGCTTAGCATGGCTTCTGGCAGACAATAATGAGAGACTAAAGTTATTTTTGCTGGTTGCTGATTCTTTATGTCCTACAATTTCTGTCTTGGTGTGATCAAATGGCCTCAAAATACTATATAGGCAAGAGGGAAGCAGCCCAAGTCTGGTCGATTTCAGGGCAATGCAGTTGGCTTTGCTTATACTGTACCGTTTTCTAGGCTTTAATAGAAGCTGTTGGCTCTCACCAGGTTCATAGGGCAGGTAGCATCCTGTCCTATTGTTCCAGGTACTATGGCTGTGTAAGAAGCTGCTGTAACACAGAGTAAGTTATGCTCGTGGATTCTGTGGGTTAGGAAATCAGACAAGACTTAGTGGGAATGGCATGTCGGGGTCTCAGATGGGAAGGCTCAGAGTTCGGTGGTGATGCAATGGCAGGGGGCTGGAATCTTTTGATGGTTCATTCCTGCACATATCAGGTTCCTGGACTAGGATGACTCAGAGTCTATACCTGGCTTCTCCATGCAGTGTGGCTACCTCACAGCATGGCAGCCTCAGAGTAATTAGACTTGAGGTGAAAACTGCCTCACTTGTTATGGCCCAGCCTCCAAAGCCATCTGCATCAATTCTGTTCTTCTCTTTGAGGTGAAGCACCTGCAACTCTGTCTGGATTCCAGGTTGAGAGTCATAGGTGAAGAGCATATTACAGCCATTTGGCAAATACAGTCTTCCAACTCTCTGAGGAGTCGAGTGTGAGGGAGGATAGTCTAAAGAAGGGGTGACATTCAACGTGTGAACTAGACAAGTGCCCATGTTACCTGCCAGTGCTGTGAATTTCTGGAGCAATGTTCCTTCTGTAATAGGTTTCCATTGGGAGTTGTGACTCAAGCCAGTTGGCACACTAGTTAGCAAGTAACATATTTTCCTAAATGCAAACTCACTGAGGCGGTCGTAGCATCTATGGGGCCTTTATATAAATTAGAAAAAGATGCCTTCTGGATGTGGGGGAGGGGCAAGCAGCGGACATACCTCACAACCAAATATAACAGTCCTTGTAACTGTTATTGTTGCAATTGCTTTTACCATTAAAAAAAAAAAAAGGTATTTAGCTGTTCCTATACCTAGGGTCCTCCTGGTTACCTTCTCCAGTGTCCATTCTCAGCTGTCCTTTTCAGTGGACCTATATTCTTGTCCTTTCTAATACCCCCACATTTCCCCAGAAACATGATGCTCTCTGTAGCAGTTTATGAACTTGGTGAGAAAGGGCACATTAATGGCTTAAGGGGACTTAATACGCATTTAAGATATTTCTAGGGAGAAAAATGGCATAGATGGTAGAGGCTCTGTTCATCCCTCTGGTGACCAAATCAAAGTTGTGACAGAAACAAGGAGCAAACAGCAAGGAAAAAGTCACCTGGGATCTAGATGAACAGGCCATACAATTAAAGAGATATCTAAGAAATCACCCTGCAACAGCAGAAGGTAGGATGGGGCGAGGATGCGAGGCTGCCCGGTCCTGAGTGGCTGAGTGAGACAGAGGCTGCAGCTGTAGCAGCGGCTACTGGCAGCTGCAGACGCCTCTTAAAGGGGCCCTGTTGGCGAGTGGACTTTTACGGTGTCAGACCTGCTCGCTCTGAGCACCAGCACCAGTTTGGCTGTGCAAGGGGCACCAGGGACTTACAGGGGGACATTGAGTTGTTAGAGTGAGGACCAAGGTGAGACTCACTCTTTACAGAAGTGCCAGCGGTATCTATTGTTCCTCTGTTGAGCCCTCCCTCCTCCCATTGTGTGGAGGCAGCGCCACCATAGCAGAGACATTATCTAACTGGATAACAGAGGTGGCTCTGCCCAGAGGATTCACTGAAACTCCGCCTCTCCCAACTCCCAGCCCCACCCAAGTCACATCTAGCTGTATCCTCGGGGAGTCAGGTGCTCCTTGCTGAGCATCGCCTACACTTTCATTGGTGGCAGTGTGCCTTGGTTTCTGGTGTAGCCTTTTGAGGCAACTATAAGCACAGCATCTGTGGATTGCTCGCCGAATCTTAACAGGTGGCCCCAGAGGGGCACAGGTTGGGGCTAAATTTGGTCTGCAGCTGAACCCCTCTCAGAACTGTGCTACTGGACACCTACCACACAAAGCCATGCTAATAAGACTGGGACTAAAGATCTTTGCTTAGTACATAGAAAAAAACACGGAAAGGCAGCCAAAATGGGAAGACAAAGAAGCAGAAACCATATGAGAAAACAGAACAGAGATCCAGAAATAATGGAGTCAAGCAATCTAACAGACGTAGAGTTCAAAACACTGGTTATAAAGATGCTCAATGAACTTATGGGAAGGGTAGATGAATTCAGTGAGAACTTCAACAAAGAGATAAAAAAACATAAAAAATGGAAATGGAAATTATAAAAGGGAACCAGTCAGAAATGAAGAACACATTATCTAAGATGAGAAGTATATTAAGTGGAATAAACAAAGTGAAGAAAGAAGAGGATCAAACGACCTATATAGAGGATGGGAAAGCCAAGGACACTCAATCAGAATGGCAAGAAAAAGGAAGTCGAGACTATAATAATCATTTAAGGAGCCTATGGGACACGAGTAAATGTAAAAATATCCATGTCATAGGAGTACCTGAAGGAAAACAAGACTTTGAAGAGCTATTTGAAGAAATGATGGAAAACTTCTCTCAACTGGTGAAGGAAATAGACATAAAACCTCAGGAAGCTCAGACAGTCTCCAAAACCAGGAACCCAGAGAGGCTCACACCAAGACACATCATAAGTCAAATGTCAAAGGTTAAATACAAAGAGAGATCTTAAAAGCAGCAAGAGAAAAGCAGTTACTTACCTACAAGGGAGCATCCATAAGACTGGCAGCTGATTTCTCAAAAGAAACCATGCAGGACAGAAGGGCTTGGCACAAAATACTCGATGTGATGAAAACCCAGGATCTACAACCAAGAATACTTTATCCAGCAAAACTATCATTTAGAGTCGAAAGATAGATGAAGAGCCTCCCAGAGAAAAATAAGCTCAAGGAATTTATCGTCACCAAGCCAGTATTTCAGGAAATCTTGGAGGGACTTCTTTGAGAAGAAAAAACATGAATCAAAAACAGGAATAAAGATGGTAATAACTACATTCCTATCAACAAGTACCTCAAGTGGAAAAAAATTAAGTGCTCCAACCAAAAGATAGGGTAGCTGAATGGATAAGAAAACAAGACCCCTACACATGCTGCCTACAAGAGACTCACTTCAGACCAAAAGACACACACAGACTAAAAGGAAGGGGATGGACCTAGAGGGCATTGCACTCAATGAAATGGGTCGGATAGAGAAAGACAAATATTGTATGATTTCACATACACGTGGAATCTAAGGAAAAAAATAAACAACAGCAACAACATCAAAAGTGGAAATAAACTCATAGATACAGAGAATTTTTAGAGGGATACTAGATGAGAGGAGGATTGAGAGGGACACAAAAAATGCAAAGGGATTAAGAAATACAAATGGATAGTTGCAGAGTAGACATGGAGATGTAGAGTGTAGCATGGGAAGATGGTTAGTAATGTTGTAATAAATAAAGGGAAGAGAGGTACGAGATTTAGAGGGGTGATCACTTTGAGAGCTATGTGGATCTCTGATCACTATGCTGTACAACTGAAACTGGTATATTATCATATGCCAACTATAATTGAAAAAAAAACATTGAATTGTACAATGTAAACACAAACAAGTAATTATCTATTATATTTCAATAAAAATGAAAAAATGACAAAATGTATTTCTGAACATTTAAAATTTCTAATTGCAAATGTGATATATAAGTGTTATAAAAATTCAAGCAAATAATGTGGAAAGGTAGAAAAGATAGTGACTCAGAACTCTACTTATGGAGATTTTTAGCAATATGGTGGACCAATGTGAAAGCAGGTTAGAGGTGTGCTTGTGTGTGTGTGTGTGTGTGTGTGTGTGTGTGTGAGAGAGAGAGAGAGAGAGAGAGAGAGAGAGAGAGAGAGAGAGAGAGAGAGGGCGAGAATAAGAAAAGAAAAGAAGTGGGTGGGTTTGGTTTGAGAATAGGTAAAATACGGGACCCTCAATTAAATTAGAATTTCGGATAATGAATTTCTTTTTAGTATAAGTATGTCCCAGATATGTTTGTCTGATATTCTAATTTAACTGGCACCCTGTATTGTATTTGCTAAATCTGGCAACCCTGTCTGACTGACGTGTGAGTGGGGAGGATATGGGGGACATGTACATTTTGTGTGTGTGTGTGTGTGTGTGTGTGTGTGTGTGTATTGTGTGTGTGTTTGTGTATTATGTGTGTGGGGTTACATGTTTGGGGGAAGGATGGGAGGGCTGGTCAGAAGAAATGGGAGATATAGGAAAACTGGCGATGGTTTAAAAAGTTTTCCCCAAATTGGCCTTGTAACATACAGATTTTTGTTTTTGTACTTTTAACATTTCATTGTAACTTATTGGTTTACATGTCCAAATCTTCACTAGACAGAGTCAAGAGCTGAGTCTTATTTATCTTGTAGTCCCTACATATGGCATAGAGCAGGCATATAGTAACACATGTGCAGATTTGGGTGCTCTCAGACTTCAGAACTGTTAGTATCTTAGTCTCTTCAGCCTGCTAAAACAAAATATCACTGACTGGGTGATATTGAACAGAAACTTATTTCTCATAGTTCTGGAGGCTGAAAGTCCAAGATCAAGGTGCCAGTATGGCTGGGTTCTGGTGAAAGCCCTTTTCCTGTTTCATAGCTGGCAAATTTTCGCTGTGGTGGAAGAGGCAGGGCTCCCTGTGGGGCCTTTTTTATAATGGTATTAATCTCACTAATGAGGTTCCACCCTTATGTCCTAATCAACACCCTAAGGCCCCACCTCCTAATACTGTCAACTTGAGGGTTAGGATTTCAACATATGAATTTTGGGAGGATACAAACATTCAGACCACAGCAGTTAGAGATTTCATTCTGATGTGTCAGTCTCTCTCAATATCAGCCACTGTTTGTGCTGAATACACAGCCTTCAGTATGTGACAGAGTAGCCTTTGTTCCCCAATATTGGACCATCAGTCACCTGAAAAGTTTGTTAAAAATACAGGTTCCCAGGCCCCACTCCTCCAAGAGGTTCAGGAAGCCTGGGGTGAGAGGGAATGATGTACAGGAATTCAATGGACAGTAAATGTTCACATTTAATTATCTCTTCTTATAAAAGGGAGAATCAGACCTGTGAGTCATGATATGAATGACTGACTGTGTGTATGTGTGTGCACATGCAAATTACACACATGCACAGGCAGAATAAAGCGTAAAAAGTGAACTTTGGTTCATTGATACTTTCTAAAGATTTTTCCTCTCTGAATCTATGTTAGTGCTACTGTAAATAAATCACTTGCCTTGAACAAATGTGAAGTCGTAAAGATGAGTGTGCACTGAGCTGTGCCCAAAAGATCTGTAAGGAAAAACAAGGAAACCAAGGTTTTATTTCCCAGCAGCAGACCCTCAGCCCTGCTTTTTGGAGCAAAGGTGCAACTTCCACCTAATGAAGCTACTTCTGTACTGACATTAGAGATGGAGAACTTCAGTTAGTGAAATGAATGCTTCCAAAAGTAAAACTAAAAATTGTGGGTGGAAGAAAAGTACGTATCGATTCTTTGAGTTCAAAGTTCATGAGATTAAAAGTTCTTGTAGATTTTTCTCTAAGGCTTTTCCTCCAAAAAGACCAACTCAAGACAACAGAATTGTGATCGCTCAAAAGAAAGTCAACTCTGAGAATATGGTAAAAACCATTGAATTGTACACTTTAAATGAATGAATTGTGTGTCATGTGAACTATATCTCAACAGAGCTGTTACGAATAAACAAAAAAATTTTTGAGAGGCCCAAATTACATAAGCACTAAGCTTTCTGATAATGAAGTCATTTTCACTGAAAATTAATAGTCAGATGGTAAATCTTAAGGCAATTATCTTCTAAATATGACCTGTTGCAGACTTCCCCAGGAAGATTTTGTAATTGAAGAACATAATAAAATTTTAGAAAAAGCAACAAGATGAATGATACTGTTAAAAATACTAAAAAGGTAGAGTTTTAGAAAACATTAATGATGAAGAGATGTCAAATTCTTCATTATTATTTTTCTTTTGTTATCTACATTTAATTTATTAGATGCTGCCCATTTGGGTTTGGCAGGTAGTGGCAGGGGTAGCTATGGATAAGAAATATTGGCCAGTTGGCTGCTGTTAATTTTTCATAAATCTCACTTCCTGAAATTTGTAATTTGAACACAGCTGTTCTTTGAAATGCTCCGGAGTTCAATCAATTTCTTAACCATGTAACAACAGTGGGAGCCATTGAAAAAAAGACATGGGTTGCAGAAAACTATTCATGTTCCTTTTGGTACAGGGTACCAAATAGGGAATTTGATGCCTCCTTCACAAAACCTCATCTAATAACACTGAAGCATCTGAGTGGCTGAGGGAGGGAAATAAAATGTATTTTTAAATGAGAAAAAAAAAAGTCATAAATGATTATTATTAATGATTATTATTAGATGAATAACCAAAAAAAAAAAATCAAGATCTCAATAGCATCTGATGAAAGGCAAATTATACTATTCACATTGATCTCTTTTTCTCCTTTTTTTTTCAAATGGTTTATTATCCTTTGATTTTACAGTCTGTTAGCTAGTTTACCACAGCATAAATATTTGATCTTGGCATAACACTTTTCTCAACTGCTTTTTGCTACAGCCAGACATCCTTGCTTTTCACCTCCATCTTTCTTTGATAAAAGTGAAGAGGCAAATATTAGGTGTGCAAAGAGAATTGCAATCATTGACTAGTAAATTGTCCAAGTGAGGGAAAGCCCCAAGGGATAAATAAAATATGGGCAGGGAGAAAGTCCAAAACCGTATTTCCCTTGGGGCCACATATGGGGTGTCTTCTTTTGGTTTGTTTTTTGTCTGCTTGCTGGAGACAATCAGGATGCCATGGAATTTATGTTGTCTTCAAATCACAATCTTTTTTGCTTTTTGGTAATTATTAAAGTAAGCTGTACAAGAAGGGCGTTGGATTTTCAGACAGTCATTATATGTGTCAAAATTCAGGTTGAACAGAGTGGCTGGGACAGACAAAACAAACCTTTAGTTGTTTGTGATACATCTCCAGTGCAAATTCTCCAGAAAAGAATGTCTCTGTGCGCACTTGGCATCCAGCACTCCCAGCAACTTGAGTTTGAGAGGACAGTCTGTAAGAGGGATCTGAGTGGGGCATTGAGCCTCCACTACGCCCACTGACTTGAGTTCTGCTTTTTGAGGCCAACAGCTCTAGTCTTGCTTCCCAAAGAGATAACCTTCCGAATCCTTGAAGATAGTCTCTTATCTCTGGCTCTGTGTTGCACTCTTCCCCAGATAACTTTGTTTTAACAAATGCTTGTGTAATATGGTTTAAAGGCTCACAATTCCCTTCATCACTTGCCCTGTAATCAATATTCCAGATTGAAGTATTGGCTTTTGTTTGAGTCTGTGTATGACCTGGTGATGAGGAGAAGCAGGTGCAGAGAGGTGATGGTACATCCCTTTCTTCATCTACAAAGCAGGGAGTGCAGCACTTCTTACCTTGTGAGGTGTGGGAGGAGGACATGAATGATGTTCATGGAGGGCTTAGAACTGTGCCTGGCACAAGACCTTCACTCTGACACGTTGGTTATTATTATAATTCTCTTTAAAAGAGTCATTTTAAATCAATCATAATGGCTGCTGGCCTTCTCCTTGGCCCAGAAAAAGCCTTGATTTTTTTGTTCTTACTGGTTCTGGTCCATTGCCTTGCTATGACCTTGGGTTTCAGAAACAAGGCTGTGCACCATAGCTAGACGCTGACGTGCTTCAGTATTAGTCAGTGTTGTCACTTGCCTTGGGCAATTTTCTTGAGCTCTGTGAGCCTCAGTTAACTCCTGGAAGAATTGTTCCTTCCTTGCAGAGTTGTGGGGTCAAAGGAGATGACCCATAAAGGGGCTGGCATACAGCAGCTTGATACATGGTAAAGGGTTACTATCATTTTCCCTCTCTTAGGCCCTCCTTCTGCTTTACATTTGTTCTTTGTTTGCTTTCTTTATTCTCATTTGCCTCAAATCTCAGTTCAAGAAGGCCTTCTTTGATCACCTTATCTGAAAGAGATTCTTTCCTGTTACTCATACCACCATTTCACCTGTAGTGACTTATTTACATTCTATACCTAGTTTTTATCTGTTTTCTCTACCAGATGGTTAAGATGCACGAGGGCAGGGACTTTGCTTTGCTTTCTGCAGTATACCTAATGCCTACCACAGAGTAGTACACAGTCTCTGTGCAGTTATTGAATGAAAACATAACTGTCACCACTGTGACAGAGAAGTCTAAAGCAAGACTAAAGTGAATTTTCTGTCACTGGAATTTTCAGACACAGCATGCTTAACCTTAAATAGCTTTAATCATACTCCCAAGTGCCACATTGTGTTTCTGTGACTACAAGGCTAAATCAGTGCTCATGAAAAGGGATCCACTGCATGGTGTCTTTTGCATGTAAACAGGTTTCTGACATTTTATTTCTACAACCCAAGTCCCTTTCCTACCAGTACACTCTCTCTGAGATTCATTCTTACCCTTTTCCCACCCATCCACCAGCTTTCCTACTAAAAATGGCTAATGTTTATTCAGCACTTATCATGTGCCACCCACCTGCACAGTGACTTAAATGCATTATCTTCCAAATCATTACTATCACCCTTGTGATCAAATCATGAGTATTCCTAGTTTACAGAATTCCTAGTTACAGTTTATTCCAACAACATTAGGCTCTGACCACGGATCTTGAAGAGAGAGAGCAGGAAGCTAAGAGAAAGCAAATATGGGCAAGAATAGAAATAGAAGAGAGGAGTCCCCAAAAATTGACAGCTGGGATAAAACTGATCAGAAATCAGTCAAAAAAGCATAAGTCACCAATGATAAATTCAAGAAGCTCAACCTGCTTCAGGAGCCCACCATTCCCAGAGACCAGGGTCAAAGAGAAGCAGAAGGCCACCAGTCCAGACAGTGGAGACACTTAAATCCATCTTCCCCAAGCACCATGTGACATGGAGATCTTAGTCATTTCCTGCTGGGGCACCCTCCTACAACCGGGGTCCCATGGCATGTCCTACCCATGGTTTGCCAGTGAAAATGGGGATTGAGGATGTCCATTAGGAGAAGTCAGGTAGAGGATATAAATAAATTGTGCCTGTGCATGTGTGTTGGGGGAGGATTATGCGGTAAAGGCATTGCAGATACAAAACACATTTTTAAAGGCGTCTTCACCAGGATGGCTCTTTGAAAATGGGACAGAAACCTTTCAAATGTCAAGAGATAGGGTTTTTTGCCAAGGCAACAGAATGCTGAGACTGCAAGGAAAGATTTTTATTACAAAAAGGTGCTAATTCTGGGGTGGGGTTTAATTATACCTGAGGTATTTCTGACTTGGTGTCTGTGTAGGAGGCTCTGCCTCTCTTTATTGCTGTTATTATCTCATGGGTCTACATTTAATTTTTTCCACTATGGGGCTCCTTAGTCATCTTTCCAATCCCCCAGCTCCCCCTGGAAGGCAGTTTCTGGCAAAGCACTCGACCGCCAATAAAAGCTGCCCCCCGAGTTGCTGACTATTAGCAATCAATTCCTGGCCATGGCTAATCATAAGGTTTAATTACATGTTAATCATTTGCCAGGATGGCGTGGGAGCAAGCTCCAGCTATTCCTAAAGCTGAGTCTGTATGGCACAGATATATTTGTTAGAGAAACGTGTCTACAGAAGGCCTTTTTCCTATTGCATGTGAGGGATGAGGAAAGTGGAAAGTGTGGTTGCATTTCAGGCTGCCTCATGTGATCTCTCTTTATGGAGTTGCTCTTCTAAGTTCCTGGTATATCTTTATTAATTTATTTTTATTTTCTTTTTTCTATCTTCAGCCTTATCATATATTTTTAGGCTTTATTGAAATATAATAGACAATTAGTTGCTTGTATTTACACTGTACAATTCAATGAGTTTTTTTTTCAATTATAGTTGGCATATGATAATATACCAGTTTCAGTTGTACAGCATAGTGATCAGAGATCCACATAGCTCTCAAAGTGATCACCCCTCTAAATCTCGTACCTCTCTTCCCACTTACATATTTATTAAAACATTACTAACCATCTTCCCATGCTACACTCTACATCTCCATGTCTACTCTGCAACTATCCATTTGTATTTCTTAATCCCTTTGCATTTTTTGTGTCCCTCTCAATCCTCCTCTCATCTAGTATCCCTCTAAAAATTCTCTGTATCTATGAGTTTATTTCCACTTTTGATGTTGTTGCTGTTGTTTATTTTTTTCTTTGGATTCCACGTGTATGTGAAATCATGCAATATTTGTCTTTCTCTATCCGACCCATTTCATTCAGTGCAATGCCCTCTAGGTCCATCCCCTTCCTTTTAGTCTGTGTGTGTCTTTTGGTCTGAAGTGAGTCTCTTGTAGGCAGCATGTGTAGGGGTCTTGTTTTCTTATCCATTCAGCTACCCTATCTTTTGGTTGGAGCACTTAATTTTTTTCCACTTGAGGTACTTGTTGATAGGAATGTAGTTATTACCATCTTTACTCCTGTTTTTGATTCATGTTTTTTCTTCTCAAAGAAGTCCCTCCAACATTTCCTGAAATACTGGCTTGGTGACGATAAATTCCTTGAGCTTATTTTTCTTGGGAGGCTCTTCATCTATCTTTCGACTCTAAATGATAGTTTTGCTGGATAAAGTATTCTT
>NW_006440638.1:25655792-25659126 GCF_000325575.1 Pteropus alecto
GTTTTTTTATCTCTTTGTTGAAGTTCTCACTGAATTCATCTACCCTTCCCATAAGTTCATTGAGCATCTTTATAACCAGTGTTTTGAACTCTGCGTCTGTTAGATTGCTTGACTCCATTATTTCTGGATCTCTGTTCTGTTTTCTCATATGGTCTCTGCTTCTTTGTCTTCTCATTTTGGCTGCCTTTCAGTGTTTGTTTCTATGTACTAAGCAAAGAACTTAAGTCTCCCGGTTATTAGCGTGGCTTTGTGTGGTAGGTGTCCAGTAGCACAGTCCTGAGAGGGGTTCAGCTGCAGGCCAAGTTTAGCCCCAACCTGTGCTCCTCTGTGGCCTTCTGTTAAGATTCAGTGAGCAATCCACAGAAGCTGTGCTTATAGTTGCCTCAAGAAACCACACTGCTTAAAACTTACTGGATTTCGTTAACCAATGTCACCCTAACAAAATAACTAACTAACTAACTAACTAACTAACTAACTAACTAACTAACTAATAAATAAATAAGCCAAAAAGAAACCACACCAGAAACTGAGGCCAGCTGCCACCAGTGTGAGTCTTGGTGCTGCTCAGCAAGGGGCATAGGACTTGCCTAGTACACACCTGGGTGTAGCTTGGGTGGGGCTGTGAGTTGGGGGAGGTGGAGTTACAGGGAATCCTTTGGGCAGAGCAACCTGTGTTATCCAGTTAGATGATGTCTATGTTATGGCAGAGCTGCGCCCGCATGCTGGTGAGGGAGGAAGGCTGGGGTGGGAAGGGCTCAATAGAGGAACAACAGTTACCACCAGCACTTCTCCCTGGGAGAGATCCTTGCCTCTGGCTCTCACTCTGACAACTCAGTGTCCCCCTGTAAGTCCCTGGTGTCCCCTGTGCAGCCGATCTCAGAGTGAGCAGGTCCGTCACCTTGAAAGTCTGCTTGCTGACATGGTCCTTTAAGAGGTATCTGCAGCTGCCGGCTGCTGCTACCATAGCCTCTGTCCCACTCAGCCAGTGTGGACCAGGCAGCCTTGCATCTTCGCCCCCTCCCACCTTCTAAAATTAGAGATTAATTAATTATTTCTCTCCTTAGCTGTAGTGCTTCTGTTTGTCTAGATCCCAGGTGACTTTCCTTGATGTTTGCTTCATGTTTCTGTAACAACTTTGATTTGGTTGCCAAGAGGGATGAATGAAGCCGCTATCATCTACATAATTTTCCCCCATCTTTTGCTTGTATATCTTTAATGCTGTATTTAATATGCTTTGTCTCTCAATTTCCCTGTTCTCCATTTGTTTTGCTGGGTTCTTCTGAACATTTTATAATTAAGTGTTTTTCAGGGCTGCTGGAGGTCACTGGGAACCCCATCAGTGCAGTTGCTTTCTCTGGATGTCAGTTCATCAAGCAGTGCTGAGCTCTCAGAAGCAAGTCATAGCCATGTTTCTTCTGCTCAGACCTTCCAGGGTCATCCCATCTCATGCATTAGAAATCCAATGGCCTGACCACTGCAGAGAACGCCGTGTGTTTTTTGGCCTCTGGCTAGCTCTCAGATTTTATCTTTTCAAAAATTCCCCTTGCTTACTCCACCCCTGCCATATAGACCTCTTAGCTATTTCTGTTAGTTTTCTGTTACTGCATAGTAAATTACTATAAGTGTAGCAGCTCAAACCACCCCTCTCCCCCATTTATTATTATCTCACAGTTTTGTAGGTCAGAAGTATGGGTAGGCTCAGTCACGTTTTCTGCTTAGGCCAAAATTAGCTGTGTGCTGGGCTAGGGTAGAGTCGACTCTCAAATTCGTTCAGGTTGTTGATAGAACTCAATGCCTTGTGGTTGTAGGGCTAGGATCCTGTTTTTTTGTTTTTTGTTTTTTTCCCCCCGGCTGTCAGCTGAGGGCTACTCTCAGCTCCTGGAGGCCACCCACATTCTTTGCCACATGGTCTCCACCATCTCCAAGCTGTCTCATGCTTTGAATTTCTCAGAGTTTCCCTTCTGTAGCCAGCCAGAGAACTCTTTGCTTTTAAAGGACTAATGTAATTAGGTTAGGCCCATCTGGATAACCTTTCTAACTAAAGGTCAACTCATTAGTAATCTTAGTCACATCAGCAAAATTACTGTAACATACATAATTATGGGAGTGACACAGAATTGGGGGGATATCATGGGATCCCTCTTAGAATTTTGCCTCCCACAGTGTTCCTCAAACATGTTGTGATCAGTCTTATCTCGAGATCTTTGCATTTGCTGTTCTCTCTGTCTGGACTCCTCCCTAGAGAGTCACATGGTTTTGCACAATTGATATATTATGTATTTACATGTTTATTTGTTTATTATCTCTCTTCCCTCACTGGAATAGAGGCTCCCTGAAGATGGGGGCATTAACTGCTTTATTCACAACTGCATCTTCAGTTCCTGAAATAACTTCTGGCACATAGCAGATGCTCTACATGTATAAATAAATGCATGCATAGATGAATCTTTAGCTTTCTCCACCCCTCTTCTTCTTTTCCTTCTCTCTCCCACTAAGATGTCTTTGAATTTTAGAATTCCCGTAAAATGATCATTATAAATGGGTTTTCCTTCTCTGAATACAAGCGTGAGTGATGAAAGGAGTCAGGGACGTCTGCTTTTCCACCTGATCTAAATAAGCTAGGTGTTTAAAGAGGAAGCCTCTTCTATCTCTGTTTATCAGTCTTTTTTACATTTTACACATTTGTCTCTTTTTTGCCTGGCATGTACCTCATGCATTTCCATCTTTATGCCCCAGCTCAGGGTTGGAAAGACTTGATGTTTGATTGTAGCTTTCCATTCTATGAGTGACTCTTCTAAACTGAAATATTCTCCCTCTTCTTGCCAAAAACATTCTCTACTTTTAAAAGTCCAGTTCAGGACTTACAAGTTCTGTGGTGTTCTTTGATTGGTATAGTTCATAGGAAGATCTTTCTTGAACTAATTAAATATCTGAACCAGAGGCCCTGGAGGCAAGGGCTGGATTGGGAGCACTGGTCTATTTTCTGGCTTGTGTGGTCATTTTTAAACGTAGAGCCATCATTTAAAGGAGAGCGAAGTAAAATACTGGAGTTCTCATTTCTCCTAAAAATAGATACTCTGGAAGGAAATACATGTTCTCATTTCCATGTTATGGTGGGAAGTCACATCCTAAGATCTATATGACAGATTAATCTCTACCTTGAACAAGTCCTTTCCATTATTATTATTATTATTATTATTATTTTATTTTTTAAAATTTACAGTACATTGGTTAGACATCTATATAGTTCATAAAACGATCCCCTCAATTGCATCCTCTCTCCCCTGACCCTCCACCTAGCCAACGTATTAATGCTAACTGCATTCCCTATGCC
>NW_006440638.1:25659365-25678598 GCF_000325575.1 Pteropus alecto
GAGTGAGTCTCTTGTAGGCAAAATGTAGGGGTCTCGTTTCCTTATCCATTCATCCACTTTATCTTTTAGTTGGAGCACTTAAGTCTTTTCCATTTGAGGTACTTATTGATAGGAATGTAGTTGCTACCATTCTTTATTCTTGTTTTTGATACATGTTTTTTTCTCTTAAAGAAGTCCCTTCAACATTTCCTGTAATATTGGCTTGGTGGTGATACATTCCTTTAGCTTATTTTTGTCTGGGAAGCTCTTTATCTGTCCTTTGATTCTAAATGATAGCTTTGCTGGATAAAGTATTCCAGAAACCGAAGCCAGCTGCCTCTTCCAGTGTGAGTCTCAGCAAAGAGCACCTGACTCACGGAGGCTATACCTGGATGTGGCTTGGGTGAGGCTGCAAGTTGGGGTAGGCGGGGTTTCAGGGAATCCTCTGAGTGGAGCGACCTCTATTATCCAGTTTGATGATGTCTGGGCTATGGCGGCGCTGTGTCTCTGCACTGGGAGGTGAGAGGGCTCAACAGGGAACAATGGATACTGCTGGCACTTCTTGCCTAGGCCCTCATTCAGACAATGTCACTGGTGCTCCTACTCGCAGCTGAATCAGCCCTAGTGCTCAGAGCGAGCAGGTCCATCACCGCGAAAATCCGCTTGCAGATGTGGCCCCTTTAAGAGATTTCTGTAGCTGCCGCAGCCTCCATTTTACTCAGCTGCTAGAGACCGGAAAGCCCCGCGTCCTCGCCCCGTGTCCTCACCCCGTCCTACCTTCTGCCGTTGCAGGGTGCTTTGTTGAATTTTTCCCTCGTTGTAAGGCTTGCTCATCCCAGGTGATTTTTCCTTGCTGCTGCTCCTTGTTTCTGTCACAACTTTCATTTGATCCCCAGAGGGAGGAACAGAGCCTCTATCACCTATACCACTTTTTTTTCCTCCTTTTTTCCCATTATTTTTGTGTATCTAAAATAACATACTTAAAATATCAATAATGATCTCTTTTCTAGACCTCCGAAGATAAACACCCGGTATGGGGAGAGGCAACCCCAATATTCCTCTTTATTATCCTTTACCCGCATTCTTCCGTAAACTATATGTATGTTAAATATTAACTATCCAGCATCCATCAATATGAAAGAAACATGTACCTCTCCGTTTTACTTTTCATCTAATCCTAGAGATTTCCCTGCTTTGCTTTTTCCCTGCCTCTTTAATCTGCTACCAATGGATTTCATGTCGCTTTTCATAAGTCTTCCCTTTGATTCTAATGTATAAAATAAACTGCAAAATTGCTGTTCCCTGGAGCATCATCTCAATCCCTTGAGATTTTGCTCCCCGGATTGGCCTCCAAATTCCTGGCTCATAATAAACACTTTAAACTTCTTTAGGTTTGGAATTTCTTTTGTCAACACTTATTGTGGCGACTACAGAAGGGATTTCAAAGAAGCCTATCCAGGTACCAGCAGGGGCTCACTGTATCCCACCACACATCTGCATCGGGTGAACTCAGGTGAGCTCTCTCTGGATCTCTCTCTTTGGTTGAAGATCTTGAATTTATTTGAGCTGTTCTTAGAAAATCCTTGAGGTGGCAGTAAAGGATAAGGAAAAGAAGGAAAGGGAGGCTTTTTTTTTTTTTTTTTTTTAATGTTTTGATTTTTTTTTTTTTCAATTGTGATTGCGCTCCAACCTTCGTTTAATGCACAAAACACCATTGGTTCTTAGGTCTCTGCTGACATCACTCAGTAAAGTTGTATCTCTTACCAGGGCTCTACAAGGTGATAAGGGAAGATGTGCAATAAGTGCTAACTAGTCAGAACAACTATTATTTTTGAACTTTAATGAGGTACCAGACAAGATAGGCAGTTGATTTCTATCTAGTGATCTGAGGTGGTCCTTGGAGTCATGCTATGGGGTACATTGCTTTTTTAAAGAAGGCTCTCAGTATTGTCTGACCATGTGCCCTAGTGAAAAGCCACTGATTTGATTCTGGGCTGCATACAATAGTCATTTTATAGCACTCAATTTCTAAACTATGAGGGGAGAATAGAAAAAAACAATGATTTATTTTAAAAGGGAAATCCAAATGGGTGAAGCCAATTCTGTGGAGCTTAGCTATGAACAATAAACATGTAAGCGTATTATAGGTTTCTTACGTAGCTGTCTAAGGAAAATCCCTAGATGACTTCTCTGACTATTGGCCCATTGTAGAAAGATGCTGGTATCTACTGTAATTCCTTTAGTTTCATTAGTTATTCTGGGCATCAAAAGACACTTTTTTATTGTCCATATATAATAAAACATACTGGATAACTCTAGGTGAATAAACTTATATTATTTATTTATTTATTAAAAAATTTTTTTGAATTATTTTTTTGGTGACATTGGTTAATGAAATCCAGTAAGTTTCAGATGTACAATTTAACAGTAAGGCATATATATATTGCATTGTGTGTTCCCCTCCCATAGTTAGATTTCTTTCTGTCACTACATATTTGACCCCATCTCTTCCTTCCTCCCGCTTCCCCCCACCCTCTGGTAACCACTAGTCTATTGTCCATGTCCATGAATCTCTGTTTGTCCTCTTTGTTTGTTGCTTTTAGGTTTATATCCCACATATAAGTGATATCATGTGGTTTTCAACGTTTTCTATCTGGCTTATTTCGCTTAGCATGATTATCTCGAGGTCATCCATGTTGTTGCAAATGGCAGTATTTTATCTCTTCTTATGGCTGAGTAATATTCCATTGTACATATGTTCCAATCATCTTTCATAGGACACTTAGATTGCTTCTGGCCACCGTGAATAATGCTGCTATGAACATCGGTGTGCAAATATCTTTTTGGATATGAATTTTCAAGTCTTTGGGGTAAATACCCAGTAGAGAGATTGCTGGATCATACAGTAGATCAATTCTTAGTTTTTCGAGGAACCTCCATACTGTTTTCCATAGTGATTGTACCAATTTGCAGTCCCACCAGCTGTGTATGAGGATTCTTTTTTCTCTCCATCTTTTCCAACATTTGTTATTACTTGTCCGGTAGATTATAGCTATTCTAACAGGTGTGAGATGGTATCTCATTGTGATTTTGATTTGCATTTCTCTAATAGCTAGCGAATGTTGAGCATCTTTTCATATGTTTGTTGGTCTCTTGTATGTCTTCTTGGGAGAAGTGTCTATTCAGATCCTCTGCTCATTTTTTGATTGAATTTTTTTTGTTGTTATTGAGTCATATGAGTTCTTTGTATATTTTGGATATTAGCACCGTATTGATGGCGTTGCTTGCAAATATATTTTCCCATTCGGATGGTTGTCTCTTTACCTTGTTGACAATTTCTTTTGCTGAGCAGAAGCTTTTTAGTTTGATGTAGTCCCACTCACTCATTTTTGCTTTTACTTCCCTTGCCTTCGAGGTCAAATTCTTAAAATCCTCTTTAAGTCCAAGGTCCTTGAGTTTAGTTCCTATGTTTTCTTCTATGCACTTTATTGTTTCAGGTCTTATATTCAGGTCCTTAATCCATTTTGAGTTAATTTTGGTGTGAGGTGATAGACAACTTTCTAGTTTCATGCTTTTGCCGGTGGCTTTCCAGTTTTCCAAGCACCAAGGAAGAGGCTTTCCTTTCTCTACTGTATATTTTTGGCATTTTTGTCAAAAATTATTTGCCCACATAAACACGGGTTTATTTCTGGACTCTCGATTCTGTTCCACTGGTCCATGTGTCTGTTTTGCAGCCAATACCATGCCATTTTGATTACTTTCACTTTGTAGTAGAATTTGAAGTCAGGCAGAGTGATGCCTCCAGCCTCATTCCATGTTCTCAGGGTGGCTTTGGCAATTTGGGGTCTTTTGTGCTTCCATACAAATCTGATGATTTTTTGTTCTATTTTTTAAAAAAATGCCGATGGGATTTTGATGGGGATTGCCTTAAATCTGTATAATGCTTTAAGTAATAAGGTCATTTTAACTATGTTGCGTCTTCCAATCCAAGAACATGGAATGTCTTTCCATTTCTTTGTATCTTCTTCGATTTCTTTTAATAGGGTCTTATAGTTTTCATTATATAGGTCCTTCACATGTTTCGTTAGATTTATTCCTAGATTTTTTATTCTTTTTGTTGCAATTGGAAAAGAAATATTTTTTTCTACCTTTTTTTCTGACAGTGCATTATTAGAATATAGGAATACTATGAATTTTCGAACATTGATTTTGTATTCAGAAACTTTACTGTATTTGCTTCTAGTAGTGTTCTTGTGGAGTCTTTAGGGTTTTCTATATAGAGAATCATGTCATCTGCAAATAGTGACAATTTGACTTCATCATTTTCTATTTGGAGGTGAATGAACTTTTAAACACCTGTGACTTTTGTTAGAACAAAGCCATGAATGGCACACAGGCCACTACTCCTAATTGTATAACTAAGCAGACATTACTAATTGATTGCTGCACATTTCCCATCATGTTTAAACATGACTTCAAAATTGTTCTCACCACAGTGGTCCAGGCAGAACTATCACCTGACTGGAGTTGTGATGTAAAATGAAGGCTTTTGCCACCCTGATGTAGATCATAATAAAGTTTTTTTCCCCCTACCTTATGGAAAGGCTTACAGATAAACAGCCTAGGCTTTGTCTTTCCAGATGAATCACTAGAAAGCTCATTGCTTGTTACGTAACTTTGCAAAGTAGAGAATTTGATGGGATTGTTGAGGTAAGGCTTCATTTGATTTTTTTAGTTTTTTATTCCATGCCAGACACTGATAGGAGTCAATTCCTAGAACAGAAGGAAAATTGTGTATTTCAGGAGAGAAAGCAAATGGGTTGCACTAAATAAGAATCCAGTCCTTTAGGGTGAGAAAATTTTATGTGATGGCAATACCAAATGACCCTGAAAAAACTAAGGTTTATGTCTATGTACTTGATTTCTTTCTTTCCTGTATCTTGACGTTGTCAGCAAAGGCAGGTAAATGACCACCCAGAACAAAAAATGTGATAGGAAGGAAAACTTGGGCTATAGATTTCAAAATTGAGAAATGAAATGGTTTCATTAAAAATGCATTATTCATAGAATGAAAAAACACAGTCCTCATCTTTGGTTGGCCCTTAATTATTATTATTATTATTTTTTAATATGAAGTTTATTTGAACTATACTGACAACATATGCTGGTGAGCAAGATCTCAAATGTGGTTGGTCCATAATTATTAAAATCTTCATGATTACTTGAATTTGTTTTGCAACTGACACAACACAAATGGCATCAGAGTTTTTTGAACCAAGAAAGCAATTTCAAAATTTAATATTGCAGGAAAAGGAAAACAAATAGGCTTTGTCTGTTAGAATACAATGGCCCTAAAAGTACACAACTGCAATTTCATGGATGAGCTGTGCTGTAATTTACTCCTGGTGGTTCACTTACTGAAATTTTAATTCTTGGGGCTCTATATTTGGCCAATAATGATCTATATGTTAAAACCATTACGTAGACTCTTTCAGTAAGGAAAAGGAAGACAAGGTGATGGGCATAGCTTTAATTTCTATGGTGTAGCTCAGGAGAGTGAAGGCTCTAGAGTGTATGAATCCTGGGTGTGCAACCTTGAGCAAGTTATCAGACTTCTCTGAAACTTAGTTTCTTCATCTATAGCTAGAATAATCACACACATCTTAGACTTGTTAGGAGTATGTATGGAGTGCCTAGGACAAAGCTCGTTACATTGAAAAGGCTCAATATATATATTTTTTGAGTTTAAATGCATTTTATTTTTAGACAACTCACATGACATGTTTTTCTTAAAAACAATGCTTCCACTCTAAATAAACCAAGGTCAAAATAAATGAAGAGCTCAAGATAGCATCAGTTCCATTTGTCCTACTCCTGGTATGTGGATGAAAAGCAGCAGCTAGTTATAATAATGACAGGTGATAGATCCAAATTGCTAAATTTGGTAACATTTCTCCATTTCTAAACCATCCCTAAAGAATATCATACATGGAGTCAAACCAACCTCATGGTAGTCCAGCAGAGTAACTATGGAACCTGGATTCATGTTTTCATCAATAAAGAACTGATAGTTTTTTGAAATTAGCAAGGATGTGCTTGATTTGTTTGGCAGCCCTGGTCATAAAAGGTTTTACTCTTTCTGGTGTCTGTTCTTCAAGTTTCCCTTTGATGGGTTTTATGTAATCTTTGATGTGGGCTTCTTTTGTGAAGTTGGCTTCCTGCAAATGATGGTTCATGACAATAGTAACACCAGTGATTACTGTGCTTTCCAGTTCCTTCCTCCTTGGGGGCTTCAGCAGAGGCATTTCCACCAATGAGCGAATCATCATCAATGTTACCTTCTGTCCTACTGTCCATCTTCCCCTCTACCTCCACGCATAGCTCCACTGCCATCTCCCAGATTTTGTAGGTGTCTGAGAATACCTCATCGTGGCTGATGAGGTCCTGATAAATGATCATGATGGTGGCTGGAAGGATCCTGTGACAGTGCTGGCTTAGCAGTGCCCTGGAGCTCTAAGCAAGTGCAATGAAACTGGAGGGGCACTCGTGGGCAGGGTGGAGCCGGGGTGGGGCGGGGGGTAGGGGGAGAAGCTCTCAATATGTTTTATTTGTTATTTTTTTTTTATGGCTTTGAATGGCAGCGTTAATTCTGGTTCAGAGAATATTTGGAAAAAATTATCTTGAGATTCTGGAATGGAACGCTTCTAAAATCACTTTTCCTGTGTTTAGATTTTAAGCTTCTGCCTATAGTACTTTTTTCATACTTGTTATGGTAGGTTACAAAAATGGCCCAGTTCGTTTTTTTAAAAATTAAGTTTATTGGGGAACATTGGTTAATACAATTATATAATTTTCAGGTGTACATTATGATTTGACATCTATATATTCCATTGTGTGATTACCACCCCAAATCCAGTTTCCTTCAGCTACCATGTATTTGATCTCGTTTACCCACTTCACCCTCCCCCATCCCCCTATATTTGACCCCATTTACCCCGTCAACCTCTCCCCTCCTCCCCCATCCCCTACCCTCTGGTAACCACTAGTCCATTGTCCATGTCCTGAATCTCTGTTTGTCCTGTTCATTTGTTGCTTTTAGGTTTATATCCCACATATAAGTGATGTCATGTGATTTGCAACTTTTTCTGTCTGGCTTATTTTGCTAATATTTCATCTCTTCTTATGGCTGAGTAATATTCCATTGTATGTATGTACCACAGCTTCTTTATCCAAATATCTATCGTAGGACACTTCAGTTGCTTCCATGTCCTGGCCACCGTGAATAATGTTGCTATGAACATCGGTGTGCAAATATGTTTTTGGATATGGGTTTTCAAGTCTTTGGAATAAATATCCAGTAAAAGAATTGCTGGATTGTATGGTAGATCAAATCTTAGTTTTTTGAGGAACCTCCATACTGTTTTCCATAGTGGCTGTACCAATTTGCAGTCCCACCAGCTGTATATGAGGGTTCCTTTTTCTCTGCATCCTCTCCAACATTTGTTATTGCTTGTCCGGTAGATTATAGCTATTCTAACAGGTGTGAGATGGTATCTCATTGTGGTTTTGAGTTGCATTTCCCTAATAGCTGGTGATGTCGAGCATCTTTTTATACGTTTGTAGGCCATTTGTATGTCCTCTAGGGAGAAGTATTTGTTCAGGTCCTCTGCCCATTTTTTGATTAGATCTTTTTTTTTTTTTTGTTATCGAGTTGTATGAGTTCTTTGTAAAAATGGCCCAATTCTTAATCCTCCCCTCTATCTATGCCTTTTGCCATGCGTCTTTAAAGCTCCTGCCGTTAAGAAGGGGTTCTATTTGCTGCCCCTTGTTTCTGAAATTATCATTTGACTTTCTTTGGTCAATATGATGTTAATAGACATGATACAGAGAAAGTTTTGAAAAGTTATTGAGTGTTTCTGCTGGTTCTGAGTCATTTTGCACCCAAATTCCAAGATCCTTCACAGTCCTATTGGGATTCCTTTGAAGGTCAGTTCCAGTTGGTGCAAGTCTCATGAAGTTCAGCATAGCAGTGAGTCACTTCGTTCAAATGACCTCATGCCATGTCTGCAGCCTGCTGAGAGATTTAAAGCCAAGGGCATCACCAAGAAGTATTTCTGGGTGAAGAAGCAGGGTGGCAGTTCATAGACCATATATCATACCTAAATCGTAAGACATATGTAGTTCATTTGGTCTTTGTGCAAAATTGTATTATTTCCTTGAGAAAATGGTTTTACCTTAACAAAAGGAAAAATTAAATTTAAGCATTCTTTAAAAAAATTTTTTTTATATTTTTATGTTTTTCAATTATAGTTGACATATGATATTATATTAGTTTCAGGTGCACAACACAGTGATTAGACATTTATATAAGTTAGGAAGTGATCACCTCGAAAATTCCAGTACTCATCTGACACCATATGTAGTTATTACAATACTACTACTATATTCCCCATGCTATACTCTGCATCCCCGTGACTATTTTGTAACTAACAATTTTCACCTCTTAATTCCCCCCTTCACTTATCCCCCCACCCCCCCCATTCTGAAAACCATCAGAATGCCCTCTGTATCTATGGGCTTGTTTCTGTTGTATGTTTGTTTATCCTGTTCTCTAAATTCCACATATGACATTTGTCTTTCTCTGTCTGACTTACTCCACTTAGCCCAGTACCCTCTAAGTCCATCCTTGTTGTTACAGATAGCAAGATTTCATTCCTTTTTATGGCTGAATAATATTCCATTGTGTGTGTGTGTATACCACCTCTTCTTTATCCATTCATCCATTGATGGACACCCAGGATGCCTCCATATCTTGGCTAATGTAAATAATGTTACAATGAACATATGAATTCACTAACATGTCTCTCCCTTCAAAGTAGTGTTTTGTCTTGTATAAGTATTTTGTCTCTTTTGTCTTGTAGAAGTCTTGCTACTCCAGCTTTTTGTTTTTGTTTCTATTTTCATGAAACATCTTTCTTCATACCTTTGCTTTCAGTCTGCGTGTGTCTTTCAATCTGAAGTGAGTCTCTTGTAGGCAGCATAGGTAATGGTCTTGTTTTCTTATCCATTCAGCTACCCTATCTTTTGATTGGAGCATTAAATCCTTTTACATGTAAAGTAATTGTTGATAGATATGTGGTTATTGCCATTTTGTTATTCATATTTTTTATATATATATATTTTTTCTTTTTCCTTCTTCTTCTTAAACAAGTTCCTCTAACAATTCCTGTAATAGTGGCTTGGTGATGATGAAGTCTTAGCTTTTTCTTGTTTGGGAAGCTCTTTATCTGTCCTTCTGATTCTAAATGATAGCTTTGCTGGATAGAATAATCTGGGTTGCAGGTCCTTGTTTTTCATCACTTTGAATATTTTGTGCCAATCCCCTCTGGCCTGCAAAGTTTCTGTTGAGAAATCCTCTGATAGTCTTATGGGAGCTCTCTTGTAGGTAACTAACTGCTTTTAAGAGTTCCTCTTTGTCTTTAGCCTTTGGCATTTTAATGATGATGTGTCTTGGTGTGTGTGGTCCTGTTTCAGTTCATCTTGTCTGGGATTCTCTGAGCTTTCTGGGTTGTATGTCTATTTCCTTCATCAGGTTAGCGAAGGTTTTAGTCATTATTTCTTGAAATAAGTTGTCAGTTCCTTGTTCTCTCTCTTTTCCTTCTGGTACCCCAATGATGCAAATGTTGGTATACTTGTTGTCCCAGAAGTCTCTTAAACTATTCTCATTTTTTGGGATTATTTTTTCTTTTTGCTGGTCTAATTGGCTATTTTCTGCTACCTTATCTTCTAAATTGCTGATTTTATCTTCCACTTTATCCAATCTACTGTTAATTCCTCCTAAGGTATTCTTCATTTCAGTTATTGTATTCTTCATTTCTGGCTGGTTCTTTTTTTCTGTTTTATATCTTCACTTTAACATTTTATTCTCTTTATTAGGTTTCTCACTGAGTTCATCTACTCTCCCCCAAAGTTCTTTGAGCATCCTTATAACAAATGTTTTGAACTCTGCATCTGGTAGATTGCTTGTCTCCATTTTGTTTATTCTTTTTTTGGAACTTTGTTCTGTTCTTTCACTGGGTACATGTTTGTCTTCCAATTTTGGCTGCCTACTTATGTTTGTTTCCATGTATTAGGTAGGGCTACTATGCCTCCTGGTCTTAGTAGAGTGGCATTATGTAGTAGGTGTGCTGTGGATCCCAGTGTCACAGTCTTCCTTGGTTACCTGAGCCAGGTGCTCCAGCTATGTCCTTTGTGTGGGTTTTGTGTGATTTCTTGTTGTAGTTGAGCCTTGGTTGCTGTTTACTCATCAATGGGAATTGACCTTTGAGCTGATTGGTTGTGACGATTGGCCATGACCAGTGGAGGAGCTGTTGTGCATGGACTGACCCTACAGAGCAGGATTCACTTTAGTAAGGCTCTGGTGCCTGCTCTGTCTGTCCTTTGGGTGCGTTGTTCTCAGATCTGACCCTAGGTGGTGCTCCGGCTCAGACTGGCCACAGGGCATGCAGGCTGGGGCCTTGCCTCCTGGGAGGGTCCCTGCTGCTGGCCAAGTTCAGCTGCAGCCTGTGCCCTTCCTGGGGCCACCTAGCATGAGCTACCAAGCAATCTGCAGGTGGTCACCACCCACACTGGACTTGGAAGTGCCTCAAAAGGCCAAGCTACAAACCGAGGCCGGCTGTCACAGTGTCGGGCTTTATGGTGCTCAGCAAGAGGTATGGGGCACGCTGAAGCCAGATGCTGCTCTTTTAGGTTTTGTGAACCTTTGAGAGATTTTAGGAAATTCTGGCAGCATGAGCCAAGATAGGCAGTTTGTAAGGAAAATCCTCTGGAAGTGGCTTCGGTGGGCCTGCACGTTGGGAAGGGCAGAGTCTCAGGGAATCATTAGGGTGGGGCAACCAATGTCAGCTATTTGATGGAGATTCAGATATGGCACCCACCTGTGTCTGTACATTGTGGAGGGGAAGGGCTCAACAAAGGAACAATGCCCTCTGCCAGCGCTTCTGTCTGGGAGAAAGCTGCCCCTCCAGTTTTTCCCCTGAAACCACATAACTCAGTTCCTCTTGTATGTCCCTGGCACCTTTTAAGATGCTTCCCCAGTGCTGGAGCTCAGAGTGAGTGAGTTCGTCAGCGAGTTAGTCTATGTGTAGGCCCCTTAAGAGGAGTCTGTGACTCCCACAGCCCTCTGTTTTCATTGCACCACAATCTCCGCTGGTTTTCACAGTCAGAAGTTGTGGGACATCTCTTCCCAGCACTGAAACCCAGGGCTGGGGAGCCTGGGGTAGAACTAGAACTCCTCGTTCTTCCAGGATGATCTCTGCAGCTAAGATATTTCTCCCAATTCTCAACCGCCATACATGGAAGTGGGACCAGTTCGTATAGTGTCTCTGCCCCTCCTACCAGTTTCAAGATAGCCTCTTCTGTGTGTCCCCAGTTGTAGGACTTCTGTTCATCTAGACTTTGGGTGACTCCCAGTGGTGGCTATAGTTTAGTTGTAATTTTGATGTAGTTGTAAGAGGACGCAAATGCAGTATTTACCTACTCCACCATCTTGACTGGAACTCTCAAACTTAAGCATTCTGTAGTAAAAAAAATTACACATCTGCCATCAATATGAAAATGCCCAGAGAAGTCTGCTGGAGGATGAGAGACCCATGGAAGGGAGCCAGTCATTCTAGCCAAGAGAACCTGACCTCCAGTCAGCTTCCAGATGTTAATCAAGTCCAACCAAGAACAGCAAAAGTACTTAGATGACCACCCTGGATTCATGAGCAAGTAATAACTGTACCATGCCACTGATGTTCAGTGGTTGTTTGTTATACACCATTATTTAAGCAATAGTTAATGGTTACAGTTCTATTCACATTCTCTTGTGTTACAATTATGGCTTATCTATTAGGCTCTCCAAAATGTATTGGTAGCTCTTTGAGAGTAGGGATGGTATCTTATTTATCTTGTATCCCCAAGGCCCAGCACAGTACCTGATGGACAATAAATATTTGTGACCAAAGTTCTGGCTTAATAAGACATTTCTCTACTCCTTGGTTTATTTGTTCCTACCTTAATTGTTTCACTATTGAATGCCTACTGCATGCCAGACACTATGCTGGGTGCTAGAATTACAAATGTGAGGAAAACTGACATTAGAAGAGTCCCATAATTAGGAATGCAAACTGTGTCTGCATACATGCTTTCAAATGTGAATGAATGAATAAGTGAATGGATAGATAAAATAATCACTTATCAAATTCATGCTATGTGTCAGGCCTGGTGCCTTAAGGGGAGGGAACTTGAGGTAAAAGAAATGGTGAGAGAAATAATGGGAGGAAAGATATATTAGTTAGTAAAAGTTGAATGGAAGGGTTTGGGCTGGAGAGTAGTGAGAGAAAGTTTTGAAATATAGTTCTGGATGGCTTTGCTGATAAGCCACGGGATTTCAATTAGGGCTGAAAGCTGGAATATTTACATGGACCAGGCGGGTAATATAAATGATTAAAGAAGACGAAAGTGAAGGAAGATAGACTGGTGGGGACCATATCAGTCTGGAGAGCACATGCCTATCTAAAAACCTTGTCTAGGTCTAGCTCAGTGCTTCTTCTATTTTTGTGTGCATAGGGGTTCTGGTTATCTATCTCTGGGGCTGTAGTCTTGGGAGGGGACAGTGGGAGGCTGAGATTCAGTATTTATAAACAAAATCACAGGTGATACCATGCCCACGGTTTCCTCATCCACTCTCTGAGAAGAATCTGGTTGATTGTTGCCATGTGACAGTGTGGGTCCAGGTTTGCCTGCTCATTGGACCTTTTCAAGAAGACAGACAAACCTCTGTTTTATCTGAAACACCCTGATTTTTCGTAGTACTAACTAATATTTGCAAATATAGGAAACCTCTTTTTGACTGCTTCATGGAATTATGAACACGAACTATTCTGACTCCCAAGTCATGGACCAGTACTAGTCTGTGGCCTGTTAGGAACTGGGCCACACAGCAGGAGGTTAGTGGCAGGAGAGCAAGGGAACCTTCATCTATTTGCAGCCACTCCCCAGCACTAGCATCACCGCCTCAGCTCCACCTCAGATAATCAGGCATTAGATTCTCATAGGAGCACCATTCCCTTGTGCCAAAAAGGTTGGGGACCACTGTGCTAGGACATCACCCCAATGGATTTCACCATACTTTGGACTTTGCATTTCATGCATTTCCTTTTGCAGTTTTGTTTTGCATTTCTCTAGACAGATTTTAAGCTTTTAGGGACATGAATGGGATCTTATTATTTTTCCATCTGCTAAAATATGTGGCAGAATTTTTCATATCTAGTGGGAGGTCAATAGATAGTAGTAACTAATGGAGATAAATGGTATATTTCATAAAGCTGGGATGGATTTTCATATATTATCAGTAGGAGTTTTATTTTGGAGTTGGCAAGCACAAAGAATTGCTTAATTTTATTAATCACCCTCATTTTATAGAAAACATATGAATAGCATCAGGAAGTCTTGGTTTGCATGGGAAAAAGTTTAATATACCAAGGTAGTTATGATGGCTTCATAATTAGGCCATGAGAGAGGGAGGGCAGTGCTGTCATTGTGAAAGCAGTTGAGTAGTTAAAAAAAAAAGTCAAAACTCAGGAAAAAGCCCAATATTCTTAATGGTTTATAAGCTAATTCTGAAGTATAAAAATGCAGATTTTCTTGTAAAACCTAATAGGACTGAAGATGACACAGTGGAGCAGAGTTCTTGGAGGCAAATACATTTTACTTTAGATTTCTGAATATCTTTGGAGAGTCAACCTTGGGCAGATGCCATTATGAGTTTGTCAGACTCTTAAGGATTGGTTCTGAAAACCATCAACTCTTCACTTAAGGCACAGCACCCCTTTATACATGTATGGCACTTTAGAGTTTTACTGTTTTATTAGCCAAATTAAACCCACAACCATTTTGGTAGCTCAGATGGAATATAGTATCAAGAAATTATCCAAAAACTTGAAAATAGTCAAAAAGGAGGATGTTTTTCTTTCAATATGAGCACACACTTCTTCCAAGGATTATTTACATCTACAAGGGTATAGACTATCCATTGCAGATTTCTGTAAGGCACTAGATAGTAAATATTTTAGGCTTTACAGAATATATACATTACTTGTTAAATATTCTCTACTTCCTTCCTTCCTCCTTCCCTCCCTCCCTCCCTCCCTCCCTCCTCTCCTCTCCTCTCCTCTCCTCTCCTCTCCTCTCCTCCCTTCCTTTCCTCTTTCCCCACCCCCTTCATAGCTTTCTAAAAATTTCAAAGTGATGTTCACTTTGTAGGCTGTACAAAAACAGGCTGTGGGCTTGTTTTGACCCATGGGCAGTAGTTTGTCTTGCTAGTTCCTGAACTAGGCTATTTATAACTCTGTAGGGATGGGAATTTACTTGTAAAAAAGGAATAGCATTGCAAATGATTCTTGTCTGAGAGAAATGCAAATGAATTTTTTTCCAGGAGAGATGCAATTGATTTCTACGTGGTGGAAAAAGAAACCCCAGATATTACCATTTATTGCCTTATAGGGTGTTAACCAGTTTCGCACTTATGAGCAAATTTATTTTGGCATTCCTTTAACTGTCTAAAATATCTCTGTTCCTCATGTTCTCCTTTGAACCAGTCATAATATCTTACTGGCTCTCTTATTAATTAATGACTTGACTAAAATATTTCACATGTTTGTTTTATATTTGCATGAGTATCATATTTTTAACTGTTTGAAACCCTGTAGCAGTAATATTATCCTCTCTTAACAGATTCGAAAACTGACATTATGAGTTGTTAAGGGGTTTGCCCAAGTTAAACCAGTACATGGCCCAACTGGAACTTTAACATACCTTTGGATTCTTAGTGAAGAAGAGAAAAAAGCAATGTCTCCCTCAATCTATCTCTGATCTACCTGGAGAAATTAATTTTCCTCATCCTGAGAAAAGGGTTTGTATTTTTAGAAGAGAAAGTTTTACATTTTAAAAAGGCCTTGCGCCTCCAGATAGGTCATGAATTAGGAACTTTCCAAGAGCAGCCATGAATAATTAGGCAGTCACAAGCAACAGGCTCATGGAATGGCAGCAGATTCCTCAAAAGCCTTCTTCCTAGATAATCCATGAAAAACAGGGAGATCCCATATTCTGTTATCCAAGAAAAAATCTCCTGGAGTCTGTCAAAATGGATCTACATAGTATGTAATCTGAATTGTGATTGACAAATAGTAAGTTAAATAATTAATCACTCATTTTCTGTATTCAATGACCTCCTTAAAATAATATCCAGCTCCATTATATGCAAGTAAAAACTCTCACACCACAAAATTGTCTATGAATTTTTTTTAACACTAGTCTAGTTGTCTCTTTCTTGTACCCGTCTAGCCATCAATCAACCTGCAATTTAAATTTACTGCAAAATTGCAATGCTCCAAGAGGCAGGCACCCTGAGAATCAGAGATGGATGGCTCTGCCCAGAAATAAATATAACAAATAAAAACAATTCAGTATGTCTCTTTTGTGTAGATGTTGGAATGTTGATTGGTTTGAAGTTATCAGTGATTTGCTCATCTTTTTTTACTCTAATCTTAGATGTAAAGTGAGAGTAATATCTATGACCTTTAAGGGCAAAGCTAGGTATTGGCCAATAATATTAGACACCAAGACATCAAAGCTGATAGGACCAAATTCATAAGTAGGACTGTATGTATAGGTGCCCATCCATGTTGGTACTACAAATGTCAGTTTTGAGATATTTTAAAGTCAAATTTTGGGCATATTGGAGGTCTAAGTTGGCAGACATTAATACACATGGAAACTATAGTGGTTTTATTCATCTAGACCAACTTCTGAGGAATCTTGCTGGGACCAGAGAGTCACTTTCTGGGAGTTCTGGGTTCTCCTTTATGGCCACCACCACACAGCTAGACCTGGTAGCCACACACCTTTGTTGTTCCAGCCTCTCCCTCCACTTCTGAGGCTGAAGGAAACATGACATCACAGTGCATGAGTTCTGTCTTCTTGAGGTATATGGAAAGAACCAGATGATCCAGTCCAGAAGAGGAGAGAAGTTAATTGCCTAAGGAGAGAATGCTGGCTATCCAAGGAGGAGGCAATGTAGGGTAAAATTTCTCTCCTTCCTTCCTCCTATAGATGGCTTAAAGGGTGGTTTATCCAGAGAGCCTATCTGAAGGTATCCTGCATTGCTGAGTGACAAGCAACTGGATACATCTTTTTTTTAAAATTTTTTTTTAATTTTTTTAGGTGAGGCAACACTTGGTTGACCTCACAGATTGCAAAGACCTTGTCCACTTACAATCCTTTATTTTTTATTTATTTTTTATTCCTGCAGCACCTGGTTTTCCTAGGTGGTCTCCCATCCAAGTACTAACCAGGCCTGACCCTGCTTAGCTTTCGAGATCAGATGGGATCGGGCTTGTTCAGGGTGGCATGGCCGTAGACTTGGATACATCTTTTATGACTCATTGTGAAGCAATGACCAGTGTTGTTTCATCCTTTTCCATTTTACATTCTTTTGCCCTATTTTCACTGTCCTGGGATAGCACTTGTAAATAACCATCAGCACTTAATCCTTGCCTCAGGGTCTGTGAAGACAAGAGTTCACTTGCCTCAGGTGAAGACAAGGTTCATTCTCAGGATGGAGGCTTTAATGCCCATTTTGATTTTAAGCTGCAAAAAAGAAAACCACAGAACTACAACTATGATACTCTTTGTACTTATTAGGATTAAATTTAGTTCCAAGTAACAACAATAACAACAAAACACAAAAATAAATGAGCTTAAATAAGATAGAAATTTACTTATCTACCATATAAAAGTCTGGAGTTATGCAGGGCAGGCTAGCATAGTGGTCCTTTTCCACAAAGTTCTTAGGGATACAGCATATTTTCAGTTCATTGTAGAACCTCCTTTAAGGCATGGCCTTCAGCTGTATTCCCCAGGGCCACATTTACTTCCTAGGTAGCAGTATGAAGCAGAGAAAAAGAGAATGGCCAAACCTGTGCGCTAATTACTTTTTGAGGAAATTCCTGAAAGTTGCCATAAGCCATTTTGGTTTTTATTCCATTGGCCAAAATCTAGTTCTACAACCTGCAATCTAGCGCCTAAAACCCGATGCAAGAAAGTCGGGGAAATGTATTCTTTATTCTGGGTGGCCATGTACTAAGAATTCTGTTTCATTTGAAGAAGGAGAAAAGGACTATTTGGAAACAACTAGAAGTTTATCACATACTTCTGTATCGATTTCACTCTTTTTCCCTAACTCTCTGGGATCTATTTGACAGTGGTGGATATTTTCAGAAGATGGAGTATGCAGTGGTCCCCAACATTTTTGGCAACAGGTATTGGTGCTCTTATGAGAATCTAATGCTTGATGATCTGAGGTGGAGTGAGGTGGTGATGCTAGCACCGAGGAGCGGCTGTAAATATGCTCCCTTGCTCTCCTGCCGCTCACCTCCTACTGTGTGACCCAGTTCCTAACAGGCCATGGACTGGTACTGGTCCATGGCCTGGGGATTGGGGATCCCTGTACAGGATAGAAGTGAGGACAGATGGTGCAAAAGTAATAGGCATTCAGTAGAAACCATATTTTGAATTTTGAATTTTGATATTTTCCTGGACTAATGATAAGCACCACAACACTTCTTGTGAGGCTGGGCAGTGGCAGTGAGATAATTTTGCCTAACTGTAGGCTAATGTTAGTGTTCTGAGTACATTTAAGGTAAGCTAGGCTAAGCTATGATGTTTGATAGGTTAGGTGTGTTAAATGTGTTTTGGCTTATGATGTTTTAAACTTATAAGAGGTTTATTTATAAGCCCATTGTACACTGAGGAGCATCTGTATTTCCTAATTAAAAAATTTTCCTTGGCAATATACTATCACCCAGCCATTTTTTTCTAATGTCCATATTAAAAAAAAATTTAAAATAAGATAGGCCAAAGGTCCATATCATCTCATTTATATTTGCTATTCAACTTATTTTCATAATATTGTGATTTTCATAATATTATAATAATGTGAGTAATCTTCCTTACATGGCTGGGAAATGTATCAATTATAGGGTTAATTAATGTTGATGTTGAAACTTAGAATAGGTTCATATTAATCAAATGCTTCTATTTGACGGGGGTTTTATTAATTAAGTTCTGAAAATCTCTTCTGATAAATTCCACTCCATGCTAATGAACTCCATGGATCACCTTAGTAAGCTGTAACTGTTGGTACCTTTTCTGCTGCATTACTGAGCCATGTTTAATTTGTTTGCATAGTTCCCATAGTCAATGAAAAGGCTTTTATTTTTATACCATGTAATCGGGGTTAGGAATATCTACTTTTATTTAGTGCAATGCTTGCATAATGCATGTTATGGAAGACGATGCTTAACTAGAGCATTGTTAAAAGAAAAAAAAATCAAATTGGCATTAATGAAATGTGGGAATAATGTAAAGCTAAAAATGATATTTATAAAAAGAGTCAATAAAGCTTTAAGTTTAAAAATGTTAGCTATAAAGTAGCAAAGGGATAGATATTAGAAGCATTAAATGACATTTCTTTCTTCTGCATCTTTTTAAAAGTAAATGTATATTTTTTATTGGGATTTAATTTACATATAGTAAAATTTATAGATCTTGAGTGTACAGTTTGAAAGGTTTTGAAAAATGGTGCACCAAAGTAACCATAGTTCCAATCAAGATAGAGAACAATTTCAACACCGCAGAATATTTAAAATCTTACAGAATGTACTTTATTCTGTCTTCCTGGATTCAACTTTTTTTTGAAGTTCATCCCTATTGTTTTATCAGTAGTTCTTTTTTTTTCTTCTGAATGATAATCCATTGTATGCATATGCCACAATTTGTTTAGGTATTCTCCCGTTGATGGATATTTAGATTGCCCCCACCCCTACCCCCAGGTTTTAGCTTTTATAAATACAGTTGCTGTGAACATTTTCATATAAATCTTTTTAGGGGTATAAACCTAGAAGTGAAATTGCTAGGTCACAGGATAGGCATATATTTAACATAAGAAATTGCTCAGTAGTTTTCCAAAATGCTTGCACCACATTTGGTATTGTCAGTTTAAAATTTTTGTAATTCAAGTACGTATGTAGTGGTATCTCAGAGTGTTGTTAATTTTAAATTTTTTGTTATGACTAATGATGTTGAACACTTTTTTTGCTTATTGGCCATTTGTACACAATCCTTTGTGATGTCCCCGTCCAATTCTTCTCC
>NW_006440638.1:25678630-25703893 GCF_000325575.1 Pteropus alecto
TCTCTTTCTTCTTTACATTGGGTTGGCCTTTTATTCTTGATATATGGAAGTTTAAATATTCTGGATATGTCTTTTGTCACATACATGTATTGCTAATATTTTCTCCCAATCTGTGGCTAGCTTTCTCATTTTCTTAATGGAAATGGGAAGAAGTTTGATGGGCAGAAGTCTTTCATTTTGATGAAGTTGAATTTATCATTTTTTTTTGCAGTACACCTTTTTTTGTGCCCTTGTCAAAGTATCGCCATCTACATCAAAATCATGAAAATATTCTTTTATGTTTTCTCCCGGAAGTTTTACAATTTAAAATTTTTATATTTAGGCCTATAATCAATTAAATTTAGTATGTGGTATGAGATAGAGGTCAAGATTCAGTTTTTCAATATAGATATCCAATTATTTGAACACCATTTGTTGAAAAGACTTTTCCTTATTGCATCACATTGGTGCCTTGTTTTGAAAAGCAGTTGACTGTATAAGTGTAGCTCTATTTATAAAGTCTAGGTTCTGTTCTATTAATTTATTTGGTTATCTTTAAGCCAGTACCACATGATTTTGATTACTATAGATTAACAGTTTTTCTTAAGATTAGGAACTGTAAGTCCTCCAACACTTTTTCTTCATTTTCAAGTTTGTTTTGAATATTCTAGGTCCTTCTATATACATTTTAGACTTAGCTTGTCAATTTATGCAAAGGCATGTTGGAATTCTTATAAGATGTAAGTGAATTATAAATACTGAGTTTTCTAATTCATTAATATGGTATGTTTCACCATTAATTTAGGTCTTTATTTTCTCTCAGCAATGTTTTGTGGTTTTCAGTATAGAGATCTTTACCATTTTTGTTAAGTTTATTTTATGTATGTGCTACTTCTTGTGTCAGTTTTGGCACTATGTCAGATAAGCAGGTATAATCTTTGGGTTATTTCACTTAAGATTCAGATTTCATGGAGGATTTCTTTTTTTCTTAATAATTTTTTATTTTTCAGTTACAGTTGGCATACAATCTTATATTAGTTTCAGGTGTACAATATGGTTATGAGACATTTATATATCTTATGAAGTGATCACCCCAATAATCTAGTACCCATCTGACACCATGAATAGTTATTACAATATTAACTATATTCCTTATGCTGTACTTTACATCCCTATGACTATTTTATAATTACCAATTTGTACTTCTTAATCTCTTCCCCCTTTTTTCTCTTCCTTTTCCTCCTTTTCCTCTTCCTTCCTTTTTTTCACCTATTCCCTAACTTCTCTCCCATATGGCAATGATCAAAATGTTCTAAGTATCTATGAATTTGTTTCTGTTTTTGTTTTTATTTTATTCTTTAGATCCACATATGTGTAAAATGATGTGGCATTTGTCTTTCTCTATCTGACTTACTCCATTCAGCACAATACTGTCTAGGTCCATCCATGTTGTTGCAGATGGTAAAATTTTATCCTTTTTTTAATGGCTGAGGAATATTTCATTGTATATACGTACCACCTCTTCTTTATCCATTCATCCATTGATGGACACCCAGGATGCCTCCATTAGTAATTACAGATCTATAAACTCACAAAGCAATCATTCCACTAAATCTAATACCCCTCTTCCCCCCTACATATTTATTACAACATTATTAACTATTTTCCTTATGCCACACTTTATATCACCATGTCTATTTTGTAACTATCCATTTGTACTTCTTAATCCCTTTGCCCTCAGACTATTCTCTGTATCTACGAGTTTATTTCCACTTTGTTGTTTATTTTGTTCTTTAGATTCCACATGTAAGTGAAATCATGCAGTATTTGTCTTCCTCTATCCAATATGTTTCATTCAGCGCAATACCCTCTAGGTCCATCAAGGCAATATTGTTTCCCATCCCCTTCCTTTTAGTCTGTGTGTCTTTTGATCTGAAATGAGTCTCTCGTAGGCAGCATATGTAGGGGTCTTGTTTTCTTATCTATTTAGCCACTCTATCTTTTGGTTGGAGCACTTAATTTTTTTCCACTTGAGGTACTTGTTGTTAGGAATGTAGTTATTACCATTCTTTATTCATGTTTTTGATACATGTTTTTTTTCTCTTAAAGAAGTCCCTCCAACATTTCCTATAATATTGGCTTGGTGATGATAGATTCCTTTAGCTTATTTTTGTCTAGGAAGCTCTTTATCGGTCCTTCAACTTTAAATGATAGTTTTGCGGGATAAAGTATTCTTGGTTGTAGATCCTAGGTTTTCATCACGTTGAGTATTTTGTGCCAAGCCCTTCAGTCCTGCATGGTTTCTTTTGAGAAATCAGCTGCCAGTCTAATGGGTGCTCCCTTGTTGCTTTTAAGATTCTCTCTTTGTATTTAACTTTTGGCATTTTAATTATGATGTGTCTTGATGTGGGCCTCTTTGGGTTCCTGGTTCTTGGGACTGTCTAAGCTTCCTGGGGTTTTATGTCTATTTCCTTCACAAGGTGAGGGAAGTTTTCCATTATTATTTCTTCACATAGCTCTTCAAAGTCTTGTTTTCCTTCAAGTACCCTCCCATAGCATAGATATTTTTAGGCTCCTTAAATGATTATTACAGTCTTGGCTTCTTTTTTCTTGCCATTCTGATCGAGTGTCCTTGGATTCCCCTATATCAGTGGTTCAATTCTCTTTTTTTATTTTTATTTATTTTATTTTTTAAAATTTTTAAAAATTAAAAAATTTTTTTTTTCTAATTCTCTTCTTTATCTACTCTAATATACTCTTCATCTCAGATAATGTGTTCTTCATTTCTGACTGGTTCTTTTTTATAATTTCCATTTTCATTTTTATGTTTTTTATCTCTTTGTTAAAATTCTGACTGAGTTCATCTACACTTTCCCTAAGTTCATTGAGCATCTTTATAATCAGTGTTTTGAACTCTGTATCTGTTAGATTGCTTGACTCCATTATTTCTGGATCTCTGTTTTGTTCTCATATGGTTTCTGCTTCTTTGCTTTCCCATTTTGGCTGCCTTTCTGTGTCTGTTTCTATGTACTAACTAAGCTGGCTCAGCAAGGAGTACTGGACTCATGGAGGACACACCTGGATGTGGCTTGAGTGGGGCCACGAGTTGGAGGAGGCAGAGTAGTGACCTCTGTTATCTAGTTTGATGATGTCTCAGTTATGGTGGTACTGCATCTGTACACTGGGAGTGGGGAGGACTCAACAGAGGAACAATGGATGCCAGCACTTCTGCATGGGAGAGAGCCTCACTTCCAGCCTTGCCCTGACAACTCAGTGTCCCCCTGTAAGTCCCTGGTGCCACCCAAGCAGCCATCTGGTGCTGGTGTTCAGAATGAGCAGGTTTGTCGCCGCAAATGTCGACCCACGGACACGGCCCCTTTAAGAGTCATCTGCAACTGCTGGCTGCCGGCTGCTGTTGCTATGGCCTCTGTCCCATTCAGCCTCTCTGGACCAGGCAGCCTTACATCTTCACCCTCTCCTACCTTCTACCATTGCAGGGTGATTTCTTATTTTTCTCCCTAGTTGTAGTGCTTCTGTTCATATAGATCCCGGGTGGTTTGGCTTGCTGTTTGCTCCATTTTTCTGTCACAACTTTGATTTGGTTGCAGAGGGATGAACAAAGCCTCTATCATCTACGCCATTTTCCCCCCTCCTCAACACTGGCCATTTAAACATTGTTCTTTGCTATGCAGAGAAAACTGAACACTATAAGGACTTTTGTTTAAAAAAATGTGTAGTAAGTTTCCCCTAAGAATGTTATCATGACAGTGGTTTAGCTGGGCTCAATGTGTGAGAGATGGAATGGCACTGCGGTTGACCTCTCCATGTAAGCTGGTTTAATTTTGGTTTAAAATCTAGGGTCCAGGAAGCATTATTTTAAACTTCTCAATCATTGGTAGGATGGTCAGTTTGTAATTATCATTGCTGATCGTGAATATTTTCCCCAGGAACTGAAAAAGACAATAAGCATGTAGGCTTGTACTTACAATCACTGGATCATTCTTTGCTGGAGGAAGAAATCTTTCAAATCCTTTTTGTCTAGACAGCATCTAGGGAAATCAGACTATAGACTCCTATAGACTCCTTTAAGCACTAACATCGGTGGACTGAGGTTTACAAAATGGCTTCCCATACAGCTTTAGGGTTAGGAGAAAGCAACAGAGGGTTGATTGGTTACCTTCCTTAAAAAAGAAACAGCACCTTAGGTGAAAACTCATTTGACATGCTAGTCACCAGGTCTGCCTTTGTCCTATGCTAATGTGCTAGTCTCGTGTGAATCTATGATTTCATTTCTTCTTCAGTATGTACTGTAATGTAATTCTCAGTCTCAATTTTATGAAATAATAGGGCAGAAGAAGATATAGTGAGGTTATTAAGTCCTTTCCTAGCTTTAAGATAGTCTTAATTTTTACTCTTCTTAACTCATCAAAGTTATTTATCTGTGATTACTCAGGTAATTCGAACAACATATCTATTTCCTTACTTTCACTATTTAGATGAGTCTGTGACTGCCTGTTTAATGAAAGGCAGTAAGTTTAACAATTCCATTAAATTTAACACCTTATAAAATACACAAGACATTGGAGGCATGAATGCCGCATGAGAATTTAACAACAGGAACTAATGCTTTATGGCACTTCACAGTTTATAAAGCACTTTCTATTTATTATCTTATTTAAGCTTTGTGATATGGGTGACATTATATCCATTTTAAAGATGAGATAAGTGAGAGTCAGAGTAATTGGAAATCTAATAGATGTTAATATCTGTGATGACAGACCTAGTTAATGCTGAAGCCAGGACTTGTAACTAATTCCTTCTCCTTTCTTTTATTTTGTATAATATAGGTTTTAATCCAGACACAGTTGTTCAGGCAGTTAAAAGCAAGGACCATGGTAACTGATTTGTTCCAATTGTGGAATTTTAAAGCTGGTTGGGACCTTATGAATCATCTAGTCATATCACTTCATTTTACATAATGAGGTTGGAAATAATATTGCTTCCCACAGTCCTTTGAATACTCCAGGCTTAGAGACATCCGAGCTTATAAAGACAAGTGCTCTGGCCTCTTTTATAGGGGCATGAGGATCCTGGAATTCAGAGAGTGTGAGAGGCTTGCTTAAGGTCACATAGCTGGCTTGTGGTAGAGCTGGGAGTTTAGATCTAGATCTCATAACACCCAGTCCCAGGCCTTGTGGCAGATTTTTACTTAGAGAGAATTTAACTTAATCAGTTTACTTCAGCACTCACATAAGCTTTTTAAAAAAGTAAATCGGAAAAAAAGTTGATTAAATAGCAAGAGTAGATGGTTTATAGATTTCTGCACAACCCTAGAGTGATCTCCAGAACTATAGAGTTGTGTTATCTGTGATTCTCTCTGAAGTAATTAAGTAAACAATGAAAGATGTATAGATATTGACTGTCATATCTAGCCATATAGCACTCTCAATAGAGTCTCCAAATTAGAACTAGGCCAAGCTATATTTTTTGAAAAATAAACCTGGAAGAAATGAACAAATAGAGACCCAAGTAGGCAGAAACTTTACCAATTGGAAATTATAAATATCTTTACTGAATAATTCTTGGGTCAAAGAGAAAGCTACATTTGATAACTATTTAGAAAATATAGATACCGAAAAGCCACATAGAAAAAGTAATGGGATATAGCCAAAGTTGTATTGAGTGGAGAATTCATAATCTTAAGTATTTATGTTAAATGAGAAAAAAAGAAGTATTCACAACAAGAAGTTAAGTCTAACAAAAACCTAATAAAAGCATAAATATGGATTTTGTATACATTAATTATATATTATAAATTAATTATAATGTAATTAATTAGAAGAAAGAAAAGGTAGAAATGATACATCTAAAAATTGGTTCTTAAAAAACCAATGAAGAAGTCATTCAAAGCTAATAAAATCAAAGGGAAATAGTGAGAGAAAATACAAATACATAAATTAGAAAATCAGATAACCAAAAGAGCACCTAAAAGATTACAAAAGGATACAGCCAATAAAAAGCAAAAATGTGTTAACACTTTCCAGAAACAAAAGATAGTGTGCACGTGCATGCGCGCGCACACACACACACACACACACACACACACACACTATAGAGTTCTCTTGTATGTTTGTATGAAGTGTTCTAAATAAAATATTAGCTAACCAAGTTTTACAGATAATAACCAAGTTTTACAGATATATTAAGATAATAACACACCAACAATCAGGCAGAATTTATTCCAGGAATGCATTCCCTCTCCCTTATTCTGGTACTAGTATCTTAGTATTGGAGAGAATGTTGAACTAAACCAGCCTAATTGTTTTCTTTCATCTGGGAATTTGAGTTTAGACTATAGTGATGCAGAAATGAGAAATGATAGGTGCTCACTTGTTTGGGTAGCAGAGTTCCAATGAGACTAACCACTAATTTCTGTTACTTAATTTCTTTGCAGTTTCTCTGGTTCCTGTCTTTCTGAGGCTTAATTTTTCCAGATTTTCTTTTGGTTCTGTGAACTATTCCACACAATTCCAATAAATTCTTTCTTTGTTTTAGATAGTCAAAATAAGTTCTGTTGCTTTCAAACAAACATCCTAACTGATGCAATACCATGTAGATAAGACAGCTGTAATTAGATAATCATTCTCAATTTCTCAGATCTCTCACCCCTTGTAAAATACATTCCACCTCATTAATGCCGAGGTTGGCCATGTGGCTTCTTCTGGTCAATCAAATGGCGGATAACATGATGTGGGCAGAGATCTTTAATGTACTTATGTGGTTTGTCTTGGCCTCTTGCACATCTGCCATTCACCGTAATAGGCACATGCCTCAGGTAGTCTCAGGTCCAAGAAAAATGTGGAAACATGTAGAGAAATCCTTATTCTGGAGCCAAGCCCAGTCAACCTGCAACCTGAAGCAGAGCTGTTTCACTGACTCTACAGAACTATAATCAAAATGCTTGTTCTATATACTGATTTTAAACTTTTAATTTTAAACTTTTAATTTTAGAGGAATTTTAGATTTGCAGAAAAATTACAAAACTTTAGAGAGAGTTCCCATATACTTCACACATCTTACTTTAGAATGGTACATTTATCACAATTAATGAATCAATATCAATTCATTATTAAAAGCTAAGGTCCATATCTTATTTAGATTTCCTTAGTTTTTTCCTAATGTCTTTCTTCTGGTCTGGAACCCTATCTGGACCAGAAAAAAAACATAAACAATCATTTCATCTATGAACAAAGATGGTGTGTTTCTTCTTCTCTAATCTGTATATATCTTTTTTTTTCTAGTCTTATCATGCTAGCTAGGACTTGTAATATGATATTAATAGGATTAGTGAGATAGGGCATCTTTGTCTTGTTCCCAGTTTTGGCAGTGAAATCATCTAGTCTTCCACCATTGGGCATGATATTAGCTGTAGTAAGCATTTTATAGAAATTCCTTATCAAGTTGAGGAAGTTCCCTCTATTCCAGGTTTACTGAGTTTTAATATGAATGGATGCTAAATTTTGTCAAATGCCTTTTTCTGTGTCAATAAATAAAATCAAATAGCTTTTTTCTTTTAGCCTGTTAATATGGTGGATTACATTTATTTTTCAATGTTGAACCATTCTTACATACTTGGAATAAATCCCTCTAGGTTGTGGTATGTAAACCTTTTATACATCTTCACCATGAGAACCTGGTGAGGTTTCTGGATTTATAATGTGGGCCTCCCTCTGCAGGACTGTGGGTCCAGGAGTTTATCACTCTCACACTGGTCCATATTTAGCCTCCAGCAAGTCATCTAAATTAACCATTTAAGTGTTCCTGGAAGTTTAAGGCTTTAGTGGTTTCTGCTCCAGCTAAGATGTGAGCAATGTCTTTCTTTCTGGATGAGTGTGTTTCTCCAGATTTCCTGAAACCTTAGTTTTTTGATGTGTTCAAGAAAAATTGTTCATTCTTGATTTCTCCAGTCTTTCAATCTTGTAAGGTCGGGAGTGGTAGCTTTCAAGTCTTTTATGAGTCAGGGCTGAAACCGGTATTCTATCCACTGATTTAAAAAAAAAATTTTTTTTTTTTTAAATTTTTTAGGTGAGGCAACCTGTGGTTGACCTCACCAATTGCAAGGACCTTGTTAACTTACAAGCCCTTATTTTTTTTTTTTTATTTTTTACACTTACAGCACCTGGTCTTCCTAGGTGGTCTCCCATCCAAGTATTAACCAGGCCTGACCCTTCTATCCATCCATTTTTAAATGAGCTTGTTATGCAGTATGACTAATATGAAAGACTAAAGAAGCAGGGCGTAGCTTCATCTCAGTAGATGCTCATAAAACTCAGCTTAACATTCACTGCTGATATAACTTCTTAAATAAAGTAGCTATGGAAAGCATCTTCGGTATCAGGACTTTAAACTGATAACTAGAATCATGTCTCCTTCTAAAACACTAGAATCTTTCCTTTATCTCAGAAGTGATACCAGATGCCTGCTCTGACCTCTGCTTTTGAACATTTTTCTGAAAGTGCTAGTCAATGTGCAGAAGAGAAATAAGTAAGAGAAATTGGCTTTGGAAAAAAAGAGGGAAAATTGTATTATCATATAATCTTACAATGTAAAACAACAACAATCAAAATCAACTAACAATTCCAGAAACAGTAAATACAGTAAGCTATACAATAATAAAAAAAATGTACAAAAAATAATTTTGTTTTAAACACCAACAGCAGACAGCTAGAGAATGTATTGGATAAAAAATTCTTTTTAATAATGCTGTTTAAAACATAAGTTATTTAGGCATAAAGTTCACAAGAAATGCTCAGGATATTGATAAAGAAAATAATTAAACTCTGTTGAGTGACCACAAAGGACACCTTGATAGATTAAGAGAAAATTATTTTTTTTGGGGGGAGAGGAAGATTTACTATTATAAAGAACTAAATTATCCTTAATGTAATTTATAAACACAAAATTCACTAACATTACCATGGAACTTTTTTCTGAATTTGGCAAAATGATTCCAAAGTCTATTTGAAAGAATAAACATGTCAGATTAGCCAGTTAATTGCTGAAAAGCAAGTGGAGTGAAGGAGAACATGTTCTACGAGACATTAAAACATAAAGCTACAGTAATTGAACTATTATGCTAACGGCATAGAAATGGGAAGAGTAAACAATGAGATATAGAATACAGTGTTAGCTCCAAAAGGCAGTTCAAATTAATGGAGGAAAATATTCAATAATTGATGTGAAACTGATTTTTCGATGTGGGGAAAAAAATAAAGCTGGTTCCCAATTTCGTTCTTTATACCAAAATCAATTCCAGGTAGATCTATGATTTAAATATAATAATGAACCTAAAAATATTACTTGAATTTATGGGTGCAGATTTCTATAAATTAGAATAAGGGAACTTTCATAATCAAAATAAATCAACAATAAAGAAAAAATTTGTAGATTTGAGTATGTAACAAAACCAACAAACACACATACACACTTATACAGAGAAAAGAGTCATAGACAACCTTGAAAAACTTATAAGCACCAAAATAAGTATTTATAGAAATCATTTTAATGTTTACATTGTGGGGGAGTGTGAGGGGGAACTCTTGGTGGCATGAGTATGCCATATAGATTAGGTATAACAAATGCGTGGTGATGCCTGGGTGTCCCATGGCAGACATTAGTAATCAACTATGGCTCTTTTCCTTGCTGAGCCTGATGTGGCCTCAGAATCTTTGTGGTTTTTCAGAGAGCTATTATCAACTGATCAGAGGTGACACACATAAGGAGGCCCATGTTGTCCTCATAGAATCCAGCTGTGATTAACAAGGTGGAGAGTGCAGGAAACATAAGTTCTATCCCATTGGTGGAACCAGCATAGGTTTTCTCAGCAGCAAGATGAAGAGACCTGCAACAGCGGATGTGCAGTGCTAATAGGAAATCATAGCAAATATTAGAACTAGGCTTAGTAGCAACACTTGAGGAGGATTAGCATCTCAGTGACTTGATGAATGCTTTTGAGCAGGGAGATGCTGGATGAATTGACTAAGGGAGATGGAAGGCATTGTCAATACACATTCATTGAGGGTTTAATATGTATAAGGTTTTGTGCTAGGTATATTGAGAGACACATGAATAAATATACAATAGTGTTCAATTTCAAGAGGTCTTGAGGCACAGCTTAGACATGAGTGCAGGGGAAAAGAGTCTCATTTAGAAGAGGTTCTCGTAGGCTGTGAGGACTCCAGTGGGTTTATTGCATCCAAGGGTTGAGCCCTCAGATTTGCACTTTTAGAAATTCTAAACTATCTATTTTGTTCATACTTAGGCTGACTCAGGGGGCCTGTACACACTAACCAATCTCAGTAAAGACTGATGGTTAACCCAGAAAATCATTGCAGTACTTTGAAATGAGAAGCACATCAAGTTTCATCGAATCTAAGAAACCATCTATTGTAAGATGTGCCATTATTTTATGTACTACTAAATAGGTTCTGATACCAATTAGAATGTGTGTGTGTGTGTGTGTGTGTGTGTGTGTGTGTGTGTGCGCGCGCGTGTGTGTGTTTGGTGGGGGGGAGTTCCCACGTACCACCAAGCAATTCTCTGATACCAGCTGGGTATTCTACAATTCAACTTAATTTAACATCATCTACCTGGAGATAGTGTCAGATCCTACAGATGGCGTCAGTACTACAAGACTGCTCCCTCATCCCCAATTCAGATGCCAGTCACAAGTCCAGGTTGTTACCCATGCTTCTGACTGACTGGCTATAGATTGGGCTTCCAACGACCCCCTCTTTGGGTATGATTAATTTGTTAGAGCAGCTCACAGAGCTCAAAAAACATTTACCTACTAGATCACTAGTTTATTATAAATGAGTATAACTCAAAAATAACCGGATGAAAGAGATGCATAGGGCAAGGTATGGGGAAAGGGTGTGGAGCTTCCATACCTTTTCAGAGCCTACCACTCTCCCCTACCAATCTCTACATGTTTGCCAGCCCAGAAGCTCTTTGAACCCCATCCTTTGGTTATTTTATGGAGGCTTCATTACATAAGCATGGTTGATTAAACCATTGGCTGTTGATAATTGACCCAACCTTCAGCTCCAGTCTCTTCATTGGAAGGTGGGTGGTAAGACTGAAAGTTCCAGCCTTCTAATCACATGGTTGATTCTCTTGGCAATCAGCCCCCATCCATAGGTGTTTTCAAAAGTCACCTCACTAACATAACAAAAGACACATTTATGGCGCTCATCACTTAGGAAATTCTGAGGGTTTTAGGAATTCTTTGCCAGAAACAGTGGGTAAAGACCAAATATGTATTTCTTATTATAAATCACAATATCACAACTACTAAGAAAGAAAAATCACTGCTAATTAAACTAGGACTTGATGCTTCTAAAAAAAATTACAAGAGTTTCTATTTTATACCTGTTGAAAGAGCTCATTTATAATTACACAGTTTTTTAAAAAATCATACATTAATCTTGTACATATATAAAAGAAAAAGTGAAATAGAATATTTAAGATTTTCTTTACACTTCTTATTCAGAGTCTAACTCCTTAGAGTTACTTTTTGACTCAGAGTCATTGTTGTCTGTGTTTTTCCACACAGTGTTGTCCTCTGTGCCTTTAATTGTGTGGGTGATAAAACATGTTGTGAAAGAATCAAGAAAAAAAAATAATCTGAGCCTTTAGTGCTGGACTTTTAAGCTAGATCTGCAATTATGCAGAGCTAGGCAGCTGTGGACTCCAGTTTCAGGAAGTTGCTAAATTCTTTGGTTTACCTCCTTTCTCTAACCATTCCTTCCAAATATTGGGTTTGGGAGGGTGGGTTTAAAAGAGTTCTCAACTATTGTTTCCGGTGTTTTTTTTCCAACTCTCCATTTCCTTCTGCAAATTTTGATGCTCCAGCAAATGGGGATACTACCTTGATGGCAACCTGATTTCAGAGGTGTTAAAATGTGTGAATAAATATAGTGTAGTACAATAGGTACCAAGGATCCAGAACAGCCTTAATACTGTTCAGAATATTTTCTCCCTGAAATTAAAATGGGCAGGAGCTATAGCTCATTGCTTGATGAGTGCTTGGGAACACAGGGGTCATCATAATGACCAGCTTTATGAAGGCAGGAGATCTTGACTTACGTCTCCTGTGCAGGGATAAAGTGGTCTAGGGAATCAGAGTATTCATGTGACATTAGTAGAGTTAATAATTACAATGTTGGAGAAACCTTGTTTACTAGTCAGCACCTCTTAAAAAAACTTTCTTAATTTTACAAATGTTATTTTTAAAAATCAATTTAGTAGTTTATAAAATATGGAAAAGCACAGGGCATGTTGAGGGAATGGTGAGGGGCCATTTTCTCTGTATTGGTTGCTCATCAGGTACATGGAAGGATGCAGCAGGAAGGTAGGATTCCAAAGCCGATAGGTGCCTAATCCTAGAGCCTTGAATGCTAAGCTCAGTGGATTGCCTTTTATTTGACAAGGTGATAGTGAGAGGGTTGGAGGAGGAGGAGTGCTGTGAATCCTTTTCCTAGATAACTTGCACTTTCACAAGGAAAGTCTTCAGTTGAATCAGTCCTTAGACCCAATGTTAGAGATAAAGCCTTTCTATTTTGGAAAGAGAAAAACATTATTGCTCAAGGGGAGATATTTTAAATTTGAGAGCCAGTATGGCAGATACATAATATATAAATAAGATGCTTGGCATAATTCAATACTACAGATTTATGAGATCATTTCTTGAAGCAATAACAGAAGATTTATTTTGCTTCTGTGACTATGTGGAATCTGCTTCATTGTTAGTAAAGGAAGGTAACTCTGGGATAATGAGACATGACATTTGAAGGTTATTTTTAATGGGACATTGCTTACTGAGACATGTAAGTGGCAGATTAAACATAAAAGCAGATAAAACTGAGACAATGGATTTCTTAAGCAGATCTTTCCTTTTAGACAATCTGGATTTAGAACTATCAGATTGGAAAGGAGACTTCTTTAGGAAGCATTTCTCTTGCTGCAGCATTACCCACTGCTGCATGGATCATAGAGCAATGTGCTTTATTTATTTATTAAGAAAAAATTTTCTGAACATAAACACTATGGTAGTCACTGGGGATAGAGTGGAGAGTGTGTTGACATTGTAAACGTATTAAACCAATAAATGTGAATTTGGTAGTATTCTAAGTATGATGGATAAAAGTACAGGGTGCAATGAAAGCTTCTAATAGGGGAATTTGATCTAGTCAGGGAGGTCATGAAGGGCCTTTCTGAGCAGGTGATGCTTAAGTTGAGATTTATGTAGGAGCCAAGTAGTTGATGAGGGGAAGGGAAAGGTATTCATTATGGAGGAAACAGCATATTCAAAGGCCCTGTGGTGAGAGGGGGCTAGAGGCCGACAATGGATGGAGAGAAATTCAATGTGGCTGGAATGAGAAGAGTAGAGGGATAAGAAGTATGAGATGAGGTTTTGGGGACAGGTAGTGGCTAAACCATCCATGCCTTGTTGGCTGAAGAAAGGATTTTTAAATGTTATCTTTTGATCAAAGAGAAAATCATGAGAAGTTGACATTATCAGATTTATGTTTAGAAAAGATTTGCCATTTGAATTCCGGTTATTTAGTGGGAGAAAGTTAAGAGCAGGTATGGTGTGGGTCAACTAGTTAAAAGAGTTGTTTTATACTTCAAGGCATCAGGATCCCAAATATCACCCATGTGTGCAGAGCCAGATTTCTACCTTCATTGTTACTTTGGATCAAGATGGTAAATTAAACCTTTAAAAATTATTATTACTATAATTGTATAGCAGAACCCATCTTGCAAACACAATCTTAAGCTTCATAAAAACCACCAAATGTTGAGCTGCTCTTGTTCAGGTTGGGATGGGGTGATGATGAACAGAGTCTGTCTATGATGATTAATTTTATGTGTTAACTTGCCTAGGTTACAGTGTTGAGATGTTTAGTTGAGCATTATTCAAGATATGTCTGTGAAGGTGTTTTTGAATCAGATTAACTTTTAATTCTATTGACTTTGAGTAAAGTGAATTGGCCTCCATGATGTGGGTGAGCCTTATCAGATCAGTTGAAGGCCTGAATGGAACAAAAATACCCCGCTAAACAAGAAGGAATTCTGTAGCAGGCAGCATTGAGACTTGAAATGCAACATCAGCTCCTCTCTGGGTCTCCAGCCTGCCAGTTCACCCTGCAGATTTTGGCCTCACCAGCCTCCATAATCATGTGAGCCAGTTCCTTAAAATAAGAATCTCTCTCTCTCTCTCTCTCTCTCTCTCTCTCTCTCTGTCTCTCTCTCTATCTCTCTATCTCTCTGTCTGTCTCTCTGTCTCTCTCTCTCGCTTTATATATATGTTACTGGTTCTGTTTCTTGGAAAGCAGCTATGCTCACCACTATACCACCAATACCCTATTGATTCTGTGTCTCGAAGAACTCAGACTAATACATCATCTATCTCTACCCCACCCTACTATACCCCTACAGGAAGTACAATTCTTTCTTTCTTTCTTTCTTTCTTTTCTTTCTTTCTTTCTTTTCTTTCTTTCTTTCTTTCTTTCTTTCTTTCTCTCTCTCTCTCTTTCTTTCTTTCTTTCTTTCTTTCTTCCTTCCTTGTATTCTTTAGAGTCTGTATTCTTTAGAGCTGAGTTTGAAAATCATTGAGTTAAAGGCCTTGAGATGGTATTGGGGAAAAGATGGAAGGACAATTTAATGGAAATGTATATGAAACTCTAGTTCCCCTCTTAGGTCTGTGCTATTTGATCACTTCTCTCTCCTAGCTTTAAAATACAATACAGAACGATGATTAAAAAATGGAAAATATTTTTTAATAGGAGCAAAAGCAATTTTACTCCTGATTTTCAATTTTAATTTAAGCATGAAATTGTATAATAGAGCTCAGCTAAAGATGAATAGAGGAAATTGACCTCTTTGGAATATTAATAAGACTCATCACCTTCTTGGGTTGGAAAAATAGGAGCAAATATCTCATCACTTATATTAACAGTGCTTCCTAACAATTTTGGGTCTTGGTGTCTTTAATAATCTGATGAGTATTAAAAACATGGTCCCTTTCTCTCCCAAAATGTCTGATTAAAAGTCATACACTTAACATTTTGCTGTGCTTTCAGATGTTTGTGGATGCAACTTCAAAACTCTTGCTTTGGAAATATTACTTATTAATACACATTTGGGTGGTGGGCAGTGTGATTGAGTGCAAAGAACTCTACATGGAATTCCAAGACCTGGTTCAAGCTCTGGTTTTGTCACGATCTAGCTGAGTGATTTTACGCAAATGGCTTCAAATTTACAAGTTTTAATTTCTTCAGCTATGAAGTGGGATGACAATACTTAATACAGAGGGACATCATGCTATTAAATTACATTACATATGTACAAAACTTTGCAAACTTTAAAGGACTGTATGGATATAAGATGATGGTATCTGCTCATTAGACAAACTTGTCAGTTACTTAGGCAGACCTTGTTTGAATCATGGGATATAGGAAAGATGAGTTTTGATGGGGAGAAAACAAATGCTTGGAATCTTTGTTACGCAGACAGCCAGTATACAGGAGGCCATGGGAGTGGAAGCAGACAGGAAGCCAAGGAGAAAATGCATAGGTACAGATAGGAGGATGGAAAAAAGCCTCTTTGTGGCTTTTTAGGACTTGAGCTGGTCTTCAGTTTGAAAATCACAGCGATGGTACCTTCTTACTTTTGAAAAGGGACTTCTTCTCAAGGAGGTTGCATGCTGATGATCATGTTTGAAGTACTTGGGACTGGGTTCTGTTATGGTTGCTTTGCAATCGAGAAGTCTAAGTATGAGATGGGCTGATTTGTTTAAGCTTATGTTGCCAGCTTTTAAGAAGCTTCACTCGCTCACCTGCCACTCACCTCCTAGTTCTTAACAGCCCAGTTCCTAACAGGCCATGGATTGGTACTTGTCTGTGGTCCGGGGGTTGGGGACCCTTGATCTAAAACTTCATGCGATGGGGAGCAGGGTTGGAACAAAACTTTAAAAATCATGGCATTCACCCACCCCTTGCAATTACCTTTCTGTGACCTTTCTCCTCTGAAAGGATGATTTTATTAGCAGGCCACTCCACACCCTTCAAGCCCTATTATAATTATTGCTATGCATCCTACATTACCTACATAGCAGTATCCAGCAACCAGCCACCCATGTCAAAAATGTGAAGACTGTGGGTGGAAGGAGGAAACATTTATAAGACATGAACTGGAAAATAAGGATCTTATATTCTTTCATGTGATATTGCAAATCTTTATTCATTATCATAAAATATAAATTTTTCTTAATAGCTCTTATGAAAAAATAACACTTTTAGGCTCTTTCTTATAAATCAATGAGATATACTGGACAGGTATTTTCCCAGTTTTATAGGAAATTGAAGCACAAAGCCATAACTTATTATATAATAAACGAATTATCTATATTTAAGTAGTGTATCTGTATAGTTTATTCTCTAAAACTGGACTGTTTGATAATTAAAGATGGTGTTATTAATAATTACTCTCAGACTCTAGCTAGGCTTTCCCTAGGAAATGGAGATACATTCTCACTTTATTTGAAGACCTGTGGTTGGGACTTGGGCAGAACTGGAACCCAGATGTTTTCACTCAAAGCCATTTCATTATACGCCAAATCTGGATACATTATACACAGTGTAGGACTATGACAACTGCAGCTACCAGTTTTTCTGTGCTTACTGTGTGCTCAGTCATGCACTAAACACTTATTGCATATCATCTTTATTCAGTTCTCATAACATTTTAAGGTCAATATTATCCTTCCTACTTTATAGATAATGAAATGAAGTTGGAGAGAGGTGAATTTAATTTCATTGCTAAGGTCACAGAGCTAGTAAGGACTATCTATATCCAAGTCTAGCTCTGTGTAATCCAAAGTTCAAGTTCGATCACAATTTTATTAAAAATATTTGCATTAAAATATTCAATTTTGAAACAGGAATTCTTCATCACTAATTAAAGTATTTTATACTTAAAATAGGTTTTAAGTAATGCTAGAGGTCCTGAGCTTATTACATCACTCCTCGAAGGGGGTTGGAGAAGATACTGGGATTGAAATTAGAGCGAGCTCCCATACAAATAATGAGATGGGGGAAATACCATCCTCTGATTTGGGTAAAGAAGGCCTTGCCTGAAGAGATGGATGTTTTGTTTATTTTTATGCTCCAAAAGTAGACTATATTCTGGAGAGAGCCGGAGGGAGTGGGAAGAGTCTTTCCGGCTGTTGGTCAGATGTATGTTAGAACTACAAAGTAAGGATTTTCCTTTGATTAACTCAAACTGCTTAGAAAAGGTGAAGAGTTTATCTGTAAATGGGACTTGGTAGTACAAGCCAGCAGTAAAGAGAAGGCACATTGGGATTCTTGAAACTAAGCTACCTTTAAGCCCTGAGTGATGTGTAGGGTCTGGGGTTATGACTCTGGGCTATGGATCAGGGTGAGTTAAAAGGAATGTTTTAGTCAAAGAGTAAGTGCATAAAGGAAAGTTACTAACTTATACTTTAGAGTCTACTAATTTTAGATTTGCTTTTAGAAAGTGATTTAATATGTGTTCTATCGAGATTTGATATATGTATGGAATATATATTTGAATATTATATTCGAATACATATTTGTATATATATGTGTATATATATACACATATGTGTATATATACACATTTTGCTTCCAAGACTGTTGGAATGCTTATGCAATCAATGTAGAGATGTGAGAAGCACAGTTAGAGTGAACCGATGTGCTGGTCAGTAGAATAATCAAAGCAGGACTGTAGAGGGTCTGGGAATATTATTAAGACAGAGGTTCAGTGATAAAATAGGGATGGCAGGGTAGATCCTTGATTGTTGGAATAAGACTGGTATATAAAGTCAGCATAATTAGCAGCAAGAAGAGCTTCATGCTGAATCTCATGACTGGTTGAATCAGATTTAAAAATTCCTCTAGTCTGGGAAAGAATTGGCTTTCAATCTTGAGAGTAGCTGAGCCTTCTGGTGATGGACAAGTGGCCCCAGCTGTGGGAGGTATGTACTTCAGGGAAGCAGACAGATCCTGAGTATGCCATGAGAGAGAGAGAGCGAGAGAAAGAGAAAGAGAGAGAGAGAGAAAATGAATGTGTGTGTGTATATGGTGGGGGGCATATTTCTAGCAATATTTCAGGACAGAGGTTCAGAGCAGTCAGCGAATTTTGGGATTCTGGATAGGGCCATTGTGTGGTGGGTTGATTTGCTAGATGGACTCTCGGGACTCAGCATATTTACTCATAAATAATAGTCATATTTACAAGTAAGATTTAGTGCAGGGAAAAGATACAAAACAAAATGAGCAAAAGGAAAGGGTGCATGGAGCAGCATCTGAGGAAAACCAGCACAAGCTCCCAAGACTCCCATCCTCATGGGGTCCCAAAGGACATGATTAAGTCCTCCAGCATTGAATTGTGACCCATGTGTGGACATTGTCTACCAAGGAAGCTCATTAGAGATGCAGTGCCCAGGGTTTTTACTGGGGGCTGGTCATACGTGGCCTGGAACATACCCTAATTCTAGGCTCCGAGGAGAACAAGTGTTCAGCAAAAACCACATGATTTGTACAGACTGTTTAGGCACAGTGAGCCATTCTCATTAGTTAGGGAATGGTGAGAACACTCCTGAGGTTCATGTTCCCAGATGGCAACTTAAGGGCCAACTTTGCAGCAGGTCTTTCTAAGGATAGTAGCCCCAGGCCTGCTATGTTAAACTTTCTTCTGCATAGTCACTCAAACCATAATTCTGTCAAAAACTGGGATAGCTGCCCCTCACTGGTTTCCCACACCTCCACTGGCCCTGATGGGAGTCTTGCAGAGGTGGGGGATTCTTATTTTGGGTGTCTGCAAAGAATACCTTGAGATTATTTCTGCATCGTGCTTCTGGGTGTGGCGGACCCAGAGCACATGCCTTCCAGAATAATAGGTCATAGTTTTCTGTTTAATGTCACTGATTATTTTCTAGGAATATTGTCTCCCACTAACCACATTCCTGTAGGCCGTTGAAGGGAGGTTTCCAACTTGGTTGGAGTGAGGCCCATTGGATTCCCTCATCACTCTCCCCCCACTCTTTAAGTCTTTAAAGGCAGAATCCTAGCAGATTCATTTAGGAAACCCCTAGAGTTCCTGAACAGGACCCTGTGCATAGTGAATCGTAGGTGCCTAGGCAACAAATAGAGGTTGCCACATATCAACCATAAAGGTCTCATTCAAAGAGACTGGCAGGCTTCAAGCCTTGTGCCCACAGACTCGATCTTCTTGCTAGTTTAAGATTTTGAAGGAGAGAAAACTCCAGCTGAGTCTGAAATGAAAATGTAAGCAAGGGAAGCTAAAAATAAACAGAAATGTGGGATTCCTCAATTCAGACAGGCTGTGACAGAGTTAAGTGTCATGAAACTCTAAGTGGTGAAGAAGAGGAATTAGTTTTATTGAGGGAAGATTCTATAACTGCCTGAAAAACCTCAGTGAAAAATTAGAATGCAATTTTCCTAGATAGGAGAGTGGTATTCCCTTTTCTAACCCCTCAAATCCCTGGGTGATATGACATACTTTCTTACTTCCTAAATACAACCAGGTCACCCATCCCTGAGAGAGTGAAGTCCAGTGAATAGGAAGCACAGTCTCTGACCCTAAACCCAGAGTGGTTTCTGAGAATGGCCTCAACTGCCTGAATTTTTTGGTGTTGGGACATAGATTCATCAAACTAAAATATTAACAATGGAATCAGCCTCTGAGTCTTTAGTGGGTTTCAAAGTTTTTATCTGTAGAAACCACAGATTTTTATGCAGAAATGCAAGATACGAGGCAGATAAAGCAGAACTTCTGACTGAAGCTGAGGTAGCTAACTGGTTTCCCACACCTCCACTGGCCCTAAGTTATTTCCAAGGAACTCTTGGAGGCCCTGCTGGGCAGGGTTGCTGTCTGCAGTTGTGCAGGTTATACATCTAGACAATCTACACATTTGCCTTAGAACATAGTTTGAAAAAACTAGTATACTCTAACCCTCTCATTTCAAGATAAGGAAATTGAGGCCTGAGGTGAAATGACTTACACAACGTCAAGAAATTAGTAACAGAGATGTGGTTCGAATGCAGGAGCAGTGACTCCCAATTTATTGCTATATTAGAGAGTCTTCCTATCCTCTAGAGTCACTAGCCCACCTGTATAAAAATAGCGTTAGAGCAGGAATCCTGGGTCAGGGTGTCTCATACTTCTGCTTAAGAGAAGACACAAAAGAGGAAGCACATTCTTGTGGTTAAGGTGAGCTTTCAGAGATGCCAACTTGGTTAGGCAACCAGCTAATCTTCGATCTTTAAGCATCGATGGTAAAAGAAAAGCTGAGAAACTCTCTTACTACTTGAGCATTAGCTTTTCAATAAGGATACTATTAATAAAAGACTATGAGCATGACTTCAACTGTGGCTTTGAATGTGACTACAACTTAGTTTATAACTATGATAATCAGCTCCCAAGTACTGAATTAGGTATTATTTTTGGATTCTCTACCAAACTTTAGGCTCCAAGAAGGCAAAATCTTTGCCTTTTCTGCTGTGCACTGCATCTCCAGTCTCACATACCCAGCTGATGTTGAGTAAATATTGGGGATTGTTATTAACTGAATTGCACCCCTTCCCACAAGTCCATATGTTGAAGTCCATATGTTGACTGCATTTGGAGGTAGGGCCTTTAAAGAAGTAATTAAGGTAAAATGAGGTCTTATGGGTGAGCCCTAACCCAATATGATTGGTGTCCTTATCAGAAGAGATTAGGACAAGACACACACACACACAGAAGACCATGTGAAACCAAAGAGGAGAAAATGGCCATCTGCAAGCCAAGAAGAGAGAAACCTCAGAAGAAATCCACCTTAATGACATCTTGATCTTGGGCTTTTAGTCTCCAGAACTGTGAGGAATAAGTTTCTGTTGTTTCAGCCACCTGGTCTGTGGTATTTTGTCATGACAAACCTAGCAAACTAATACAAAGATTAAATAAAGAATTCATAGTTAGGTGTGATATTTCTGAGTTTGTGGCTCTAACTACTATTTGTAAAAACACATTTGATATTCCTATAAAAAGAAAGATGGGTAAAGACCTATTCATTCAGATGATTTTGGATGGATACTGATTCAAGGTTACCTTTAACAAGTCATGAGGATTGATTCTGTTTTGTAGCCCAAATTCTGAATTGGCTGTAATCTATAACCACTTCCTCCTGCCTAGCCCCAGAACTTTTGCTATTAAAATGTTTGGAACGTTTTTGGTTTCCTTATTTTAATTTTTACAAAGCAGACGAAGAAGTGAGAAGCACAGGTAACAACAAAACTATAAAACTAATTAACACCTCAGATTATAATTAGAAGCGGTTGACGGAATGTCTCTTTTAACAAACCCTGTGAATATTCAGGGTTTTGCTGCTGTCACTATTTTCCTAGAAGAAACAGGTGCTTTTTTTTTTTTGTATCCAATCCCAAAAGTAAGTTTAATGTGTTCACAATAAATTATACACACAAAAAGAGTTATATGGGAGACCACACTCTTTGCAAACCACCTTGGGGTAGATAATTAGAGACATTGGCACTGCTTGCTTCTGGCAGATATTTTGATGGAACTGACGAGCCCGCTTTTCAGGCTGCAGGAGGAGGTGGAGAAAAAGGAAGGCAAGGGGCAGGGGCACAGACAGTGAAAACCTGTCATAAGATATAGACCCTCAGAGAGCATCACAGCTTCAGATGTTACCAATTCCCTTTCAATACTTAGAGCTTCTCTGTAATGGATCATATGGTTAGATTTGTGGCTCTGGGTTAAAGTAAATCTGACTCTATGACCTAGGCTGGGTCACTTAACCTGTCTAAGCCTCAATTTCTTCACCTGGAAAATGAGTATAATGATAATTTCCACCTCATAGGATTTTTTTTTTTTTTTTTGTGAGAATTCAATGAGAACAGGAAGTTAAGAACTCAGTAAAAGCTAGCTAGCGGTTATGGCTATTAGGTAGATTTCAGACAGTGCTCAAATAATTGCAGGGATTAAGAATTTGCTAGCTTCATCCTTTCTTTGGTTCAGAAAAACCCAGTAAACTGGGAGCAAGATGACTTTAATTAGAGACTCAGATCTGTTAATTTTAAATAATAGGGTTGCCAGTTGGCATACCTCACAGGATTGCTGTGAGGATTGAATGAGGAAATGTATAAAGGAGTTCTTCATGAACTCTAAAATGCTATAACAATTTATTTAATTTTTATTGCCCTTTGGGGCTGTGCAGAAGAAACTTTAGCTCTCTAGTGCAATTATTCTCAAGTTTGTTCAAATTTGGACTGAGGAACACTGATATTCTGTAAATGTTCATGAATCTAAGTGTGTGTTCTGGGGACATGGCATCCTATGAAAAGATGAATGGTATTCCTGAGGGGAAAAGAGAATCTCACTGAATAGGACTGGCAAACCTTGGAAACCATGACCCCCTTGGAGATTCACAAGCCTATAGTATATTAAAGGTTCTGAGAAGTCCTGCATTAAAGAAATCTGTTGGACTTTGTTTTACCCAAGTTCCTTAACTGTATTTGCCCTCAGAACCCTTTTTCATGGAATGCTCCTTTTCTTGTAGGACACTATTTTGGAGATGTTGCCAACCTTTGATATATTTGAAGAGGCTTTGAGTGTCCTGACTCTTTTCCTGCCTAAACGTCATTCCTTTAACTATGTTCCGTGGTTCTGAGTCTCTTTTATCATGTCAATCATTTTTTTCATATGTCCCATGCATTTATATTTGCTTTTGTCTGATGTGCACTTGAGCACACAATTCTAGATGTGGCCTAACAATCAAACTAGATAGGGTTAGACATACTCTAGAACTCTAGACTTTTGTGGAAAGAGGAGCATGGAAGAGGGGGTGGGGACATATAGGTCATTAGCAGTTGCTTTTTCCATGTTCTCAATGTACAAATCTCTCTGAACCTCACAGGCCACGCTACCCTGATTCTTGGGGTTACCCCATCTTTGGACCTGAGAAGCATTTACTTAGGCCCAAAAGCACTAGTACTGTTTCTCTGTCTGGAAACCATTGGCCCCTAGAGGGCAATGTGGTCACAGGAAAAAACTGGAAGCTTGGTTTCCCAGGACTTCCTGGGCACTAAGAGTACACAGTGCTACTCTGAGGAATTGTTGTACTCCTCCAGTTTCTCTTTTTTCTCTTTTTCGCCAAATGCCTTAGGAAATAGTCAGAATGTCAACTGGTGCGTTGAGGCAAGCACTGAGGAAAGGTAGAGGTCCCAGAAGGAAGACTCAGCTAATGCCTCAAAAAGGAAAGGAGTTTATGTCACCTGCCCTGGGTAGTGGTTGTGGCTCTGTCTCATCATTGTTCCTGTATCCATGCTGTTATGTTTCTCATTTAAGGCTTCGATTATTAGGAACAAACTTCTTTAAGAGCAACAAATACACTAATGTCCCTGGACTCAGGGTTTTAGAGTTTGATCAAAATTTTAATGCAAGGGGAAAGGAGATCTTTTATTTCAATGTGTAATGAACTGTTGTATATCACGATATAATTGATATACACAGTTATCCTAGTGGTGAAGAACAAAGGTTTAGCTGAGGCTGAGTCATATCTTGCCCCTGCTACTTACCAGTAAGGTAAGCTGGGGCAAGTTATTTCAGCTCTGTGAGCCTTAGTGTCACTGACTACATATGAGGAGGAAGTATTATGGACCTGAAAGGATTATGAGGGTTAAATATAATGATAAATGTAAAATATTTTGAGTAACAGTGGCTGTCAAAGTGTGGCCCCAGGACCAGCAGTCTTGACATCACCTGGTAACCTGTTAGAGATGCAAATTCTCAGGCTCTATCCAAGATTTACTGAATCAGAGACTCTGGGGATAGAGCTCAGTGAACTGTGTTTTAACAAGCCCTGCAGGTGACCCTGAGGAATGCTAAAGTTTGAGAAATGCTGTTGTATAGTAAATAGCTTGCAGATGCTCAAAATAATAGTATTTTATCATTGCGAGTATAAATTGTTGCCAAGAGTACAAAATATGGAGTCCCTGCTATAAGGGATAGACAGACTTGTTGGAAGATCAAGGTGCCGAATGTTAAATAGCAAAATAATCAGTGTGATTATTGACAATGAGAATAGAAATTCTGAGGAAAGAGGAAATGATAGCTGTAGGATTGGTATGACTTGGCAAGGCTTCGTGGTAGAAGAGGGCTTAAATGATGAAGAGTATTGAAAAGGCAGATGGACATGAGCAGGGCATTCTGGGTGAGGAAACAGTAATAGTGAAAGCTATGGTTTATAGGGGAGAATAATCAAGAAGTACTGATAGCAGCTAAGTCAACATTTATTTAAAATTTCTGACCATCCATTATAGGCCAGATGATCGATGAGAACTGGGGATATAGAGACCTGGGGCTATAAATTCCTAAAGGCACCTTAAGAATTGAGGAATTGGATCTCCTCTTCCTCCTCAACATCATAAATGCCACATTGAAGACTTACGGTGTATTAAGTACTGTTCCGAGTATGTGAATCTGCTCACTTAATTCTAGCAAAAACCTGATGACATATGTATTATGATTAGTTTGATTATTATTTCCATTTTATACATGAAGAAACTGGCTTAGAGAGATTGAATGAACTGCCACAAGTCACACAAGTAATTAAGTAGAAGAACTGGGAACTGGACCCAATTCTGTCTGATTCTAAGGGGCTCTTAAGTAAATGGTCAGTTATTCTTGAAGGCTGGAGAGTGTGTGTGGCAAAGCCAGAAATGCTCACCCAATATTGCATTTGCTGTTCTATATCCTCCAGCCCTCCATGCAGGTAGGTGAGGCCACATAACTAATTCAGGGCAAAGAAACAGAGAAAGTACATGTATCACTTCTAGACTCAGGCATTGCAAAACTTATACATAATTCTCCAGCCTCTCTTTTCCTGCATAAGTGACCTGGAGGGAAGATTTGTGTTCTAGATTTACCATCACAAGATCATGGAGACTTTGTTGGCCTGAGTTCCAGAGTAACTTTGTGGAACATCACCCCCTGGAGATCTCTGATGGATATGTAGCTTAAGCAAGAAATATACCTTTGGTCTACAGCCATGCCATCCTGAACAAGCCCAATCCTGTCTGATCTCAGAAGCTAAGCAGGATCGGGCTTGGTTAGTACTTGAATGGGAGACCACCTAGGAAGACCAGGTGCTGTAGA
>NW_006440638.1:25703956-25803628 GCF_000325575.1 Pteropus alecto
CCAAAGGGTTGCCCACCCAAAAAAAAAAAAAAAAAAAAAAAAAGAAAGAAAGAAAGAAATATACCTTTGCCAAGTTATAAGGCTGTGATTTGGGTGTAATTTGTTACTACTGCTGAAGCCTAGCCTATGCTAACTTGCCTAGCCTCAGATAGTTTATAAAAGAGGATAAAATTAGATATGTAAGATAGAAAGGATCCTGAATTTTGGCCTAAGGATTTTCTAATGTAGTTTGTAGGCAAGTTAACTGTTGAAAGTTTTTTTTTGCAAGAAATGGAAACTTTTTAATTTGTTTCTTTTAGGAACTGAGTTAAAGGTAGACACAACAGTGTATATATAGCATTTTTTTTTTTTGAGATAACCCTGTTTTAATATGTTCTTTCTAGTTTGATAACAAATCAATCTATCCCAGAATCTTGAAAAATTCAACATTTTGAGGTTAATTCTAAATTTTACCGGCTTCTTCATATACATTGAATCAATATACAGACACATACACATACATCTCCCCCGCCCTCCAATATATGCACACACCAAAACAAACACAACAACAAAAAAAGAAAATTTCTTTTGTATGCTTGTGTGTCCTAATTTTCATTCTGGGAAAATATGATTACCATAGACATTTTCTCCTAGTTGCCCCAAGGAATGTCTTCAGAGTTCAGTTCCACAAGCAGCACTTTGTCCTGAAGTTCACATCTGGCTCCTTTTCTCCACTTTTGGCAGATAAAATGTGACAGCACTGCTCTCTTTTAGTCTGGCTGCCAGTATGAATATGGTACCTTCTTTAGTTTACCTCCTTCCTAAAGAATAGGCTGGGAGCTCTTTCAGACCTTTTAGATTCTTAGTGTGAGCTTGGAGCTCAACTGAGGTAGACAGGATTCCCGAGTTGGCTGAGTGATTCTTTGTTATTTATTTTTAATGTCAGATTATAATAAGAACCTCCAGGGCCTCAAGGGAAATACCTTTGAACAGAAGCAAGATCTACTGTGGTGTATATTTGAGCCAGGTAATAGTTCAAGAGCCAATTGCCAAGGGCAAGTGAAAGAAATTGGGAGAAGGAGGTATTATTTAAACATTTATATATAGATTCAAACATGGAATCATTTATATGAGTATCTATAACTAGGAAAAATCGTATTTCAACAAGTATATAAAAGAAGTTCAATGTGAAATTAATAGTAGTTTACTTGATTTTTACGAGGCGAGTGTGCACTGAGATGTGGAATGCTAAGAGACCACTGTATTATTAAACAAATATGTTACAAAAGAGTCCAAGGGTGGGGTAATCTCTTGTCCAGTCTATGTAAATTCTTGGTCAAATAGCATTAGAAGGCTAGGATAAAAGGTGGGTGTGTTTGGACACATATGGCAGAGGGACCAAGAAGCTATGGCATCAGATCTTAGGCTGGGAGACCCTACGTGTCACTCAACATTAGTAGGCATCAATCTCCTCATCTTAGAAATAGAGATTTGGTCATGTATTCAATAAATATCTATGTGTCTTGAATTTTCTAAATGCTGGAGATACGGTGGGGGAATAAGATAGTTGTGGTCGAACTCTCACATAAGCAAACAAATGAACCAGGTAATTTTTGTTATTTAGTAGTGCTATGGAAAAAGAAAACAGGTTGAAAAGATAGAAAATAACCAAAGGATAGGGAGATAATCTAGGATAGAATAGAATGACAAGAGAAGATAGCTTTGCCAAGTTCTTCTGGGCCTATGGTGGGGCAGGGGGAACAGATAAGCACAAATGAAGTGGCAACAGAAAGAAGCAGTGTGACTAAAGCAGAATGGACCAGAGAGGGTTAGAAGTAGAAGATTTGGAGGGAGAGATGGGCAAGCAGCAAATGACATAGGGCAATGCAGAACGCGATGAGCTGCTTGGATTTTACTCCAAGTGCTATGGGAAGCCATTAGCAGGCTTAGGCAAGGAAGTAACAGGATCAGATTTATGTTTTTAAAAGCCTCATTCTGGCTGCTTGTTGAAAATAGATTATTGAGGAGACAAGAGAAGGGCAGCAAGACAAGTTAGGCTCTTTCAATGTCTCAAGATTATGTTTGGATCAGGGGAGGCAAAAGAATTTTAAAATGATGAATTTAAAATGATGATCTTAGTGTCCGGCTAAAATATGTCCTCTCCCCCTGCGCCACTGCCCCCCCTTGCCCTTCAACTGAAAACTCATGGGGACCAAGAATGTTCACTATTTGATACAATGTATCTATTTACTGAATTGGGGATGAAATATAAAGTTATCAAAACTTATTATTAGTAAAAGTCTCATTAATCATTGTATGAAGTATGATGATTCATTTTCTAGGTATAGATTTAGCCAGGAAACAGAAATTACTTGAATATTTAATACAGAAGGTCTTTCATGGAGACAATTGTATACATATGTGATAGAAGGACTGAGATGTCAGGCAGGGGGCAGTGAAGCAGCTAGAGATTATAGTAGTAGGAGGCCCCTACCACTAGGCTTGAGGGACAGAAGGTGGAGCTGGTGCAACTGGAGCCTAGGGACTGGGGTCACCTGAGGGCACGTCTGGAGTGAACTAGAGGCATGAGGGAAATGCAGGCACTGCCTGAGATGCTTGAGAGAAATACCCTGGCTGCTCTCTCTTCTCCCTTCCAGTCTCTCGTCAATGTTTCCCACTGAGCCAAAGGCTCAAGAAGCAAGCTGAGTAGGAGTCTGGAAACCATGTACAATGGAGCAGGGGTGAGGGAAGGAGTGGACCTGGGGGCAAACAGGCCCGGGATTGATTCTAGCCCTGCCTTCTGCCTCTGAATTAAAAAGCATGTAGTGCTATTTAGAGTTGGGGAAGAATGGACAGTGGAGGCAAGCAACCCCCTACAATTAATTGTCCTAGCACAATATGAGCTTATTTTGCTCTCTCATAGCAGTCTGATACAGGTTCCTGATTGGTGAGTGGCTTTCCTCCACAGAGAGATTCAGGGCCCCACCATCTTGTAGATTCAGAGTCCTCTTCATCTAGGCAGTAAGGAGGGAAAGAAAGTGTAGAGAAACTTCATCAATTTCTTTCTTTAATCCTCATAACAACTCTATTCATTGGCCACTACTATGCAAGTGAGGAAAGCAGGGTACAGAGAGCATAATTAACTCATCCAAGGTCATACAGCTAGAAAGTGAAGGAACTGAGCTCTTTGAATTAAAGAATCAAAAACTATGTAAGAATAGTGACCAACAGCAAATTGGTAGATGATAACACTGCTGAGAGTGGCTTACATCTCAAAGAAGAGAAAGAGATTTGGAAAAACAGCACCCCAAATCCTAAATTAATAGGATGAAATTGAATAGGGGTATATATAAATACCTGCACTTAAACTCAGAAAAGCCACTTTGAAAATGTGATGTTTCTGTTCTCCCTTGGATCTTTATTTTAACTGCGTAGATGTATACTCATGTTCTGTTTCTAGGCTGACAGTCGTTTTTAGAAATAAGCAAGATATAAATTAAAAATAAATACCTACATACATACTGGATGAGAAACACCTGGTTTAACAGCAGCCTACAAGAAATAGATTTAAAGGTTTTAGTTGACTGCCAGCTAATTATGAAGCAGCAGTGTGAGGTGGCTTTCAAAAAAAGACTTCTGTATTGAAGTCACATCAACAGAAGCTAAGCATCCTAAAGATGGGAGGTGAAAGTCCTTCTCTACCTTGGCACAACCTCAAGCGTTTGGTTCTGAGCGTCACATTTGTTTAAGGATGCTGATGAGCTAAAGCATGTTCCAAAGAGGCAATAGTGATGGAAAAGGATCTTAAACCCTTGTCATCTGAGGCTGGGTTAAATTTAGGAGGAGGAGAGTTAGAGGGAATGTGATTTGGAGAGATAATAAATGAGCAGTAGGTTTTCTCTGTATGGCTCCAGGGAATGGAGCCTAGAGCTAGAAGCTGAAGGGAAAGTGATTCCAGCCCAATGTGACTAAGAATTTTCTAACACAATGGAATAGGTTAAGTGTAAATAACTAGCTGCTAGAAACCAAGACTGAATATAGCTCATGAACGATTAGGCGGATAAAACTTAAAAGGTCTGGCAAGGCCCCTTACATCACTCTTCAGGATCAATGTGTTGTAATGTACCTCCTCATCCCTGCATCCCAGCCCCACTGACCTTTTTCAGTCCTTCATATACAAACTGGTTTGCAAATATTTTGTTCCCTTCCATAGACTGCCTTTTCATTTTGTTGATGGTTTCCTTTGCTGTACAGAAGCCTTTTAGTTTGATAGTCCCACTTATTTATTTTGCTTTTGTTACCCGTGCTTTTGGTGTCATAGCCAAAAAACTTCATTGCCAAGCCTAATGTTAAGGAGCTCTTACCCTATGTTTCTTTCTTGGAGTTTTATGGTTTCAGGTCTTACACGTAAGTCTTCAATTCACTTTGAGATATTTTTTGTTTATGGCGTAAAATAAGGGTCAAATTTCATTCTCTTGTATGTGGATATCTAATTTCTCCAATACAATTTTTTGGAGAGATTATCCTTTTCACATTGTTTAATGTTGGTACCCTTGTCAAAGATTAGTTGACCATATATGTATGAGTTTATTTTTGGGCTCTCTATTCTGTTCCACTGTGTTTGTTTTTATGCCAGTATCATACTACTTTAAATACTATAGCTTTGTAATATAGTTTAAAATCAGGAAGTATGATGCCTCCAGTTTATTATTCTTGCTTGAAATTGCTTTGGCTATTTGGGGCCTATGGTGGTTTCATAAAAATTTTAGGATTTTTCTAGTTTTGTGAAAAATGCCATTAGAATTTTAATAAAGATAACACTGAATCCATAGATTGCTTTGGGTTATATGGGCATTTTAACAATATTAATTCTTCTAAACCATGAACACAGAATATCTTTTACTTATTTGTGTCTTTTTCAGTTTCTTTCACCAATATTTTATAGTTTTTATTGTATAGACCTTTCACCTCTTTGGTTAGATTAATTCCTAGGTATTGTGTTCTTTTTGAGGCTATTGTAAATGTAATTGTTTTCTTAATTTCTTTTTCTGTTAGTTCATTGTTAGTGTATAGAAATGCAATAATTTTTTTAACTTTTTAAAAAATCTATTTATTTATTTATTAAATTGAAGAAATGATTTAAAATTTTTCCCCCTATCTCCCCTTCCCCTTTCAACACATTTTTGTATAGATTTACATCCTGAAACATTACTGTATTTATTTGTTTATTCTAACAGTTGTTTTTTTTGTGTGTGTGTGTTTGTGAAGTCTTTAGGGTTTTCTACTTAAAATTGCGTCATCTGCAAACAGAGACAATTTAACTTCTTTTCTGATTTGGATAATTTTTTTTTTTTTTCTTGCCTAATTGCCCTGGATAGGACTTCCAGTACTATGTTGGCTAGAAGCGATGAGAATGGGCAGCTTTGTCTTGTTCCTGATCTTAGAGGAAAAGCTTTCAGCTTCACTATTAAGTAAGATGTTAGCTGTAGGCTTGTTATGTATGGCCTTTGTTATGTTTAGGTACATTCATTCTATACCTACTTCATTAAGAATTAAAAAAAAAATTGTATTTTTATTTTTTTCAATGATCGTTGACATACAATATTATATTAATTTCAGGTGTACAATACAGCGATTAGACATTTATATAACTTATGAAGTGATCATCCAGATAAATCCAGTACCCATCTGACACCATACATAGCTATTACAATATCATTGAATATATATCCCACGCTATACCCTACATCCCCATGACTATATTGTAACTACCGATGTGTACCTCTTAATACCCTCCCCCTTCACCCATCCCCAGACCGCAATCTGACAACCATCAAAATGTTCTCTGTATCTGTGAGCTTGTTTCTGTCATTTGTTTATCCTATTTTCTAGATTCCACATACGACATTTATCTTTCTCTGACTTACTCTACTCAGCACAATACCCTGTAAGTCCATCCATGTTATTGCAGATGGCAAGATTTGTTTTTTTTTTTAATGGCTGAGTAATATTTTGTTTTATACACACACACACACACAACTCCCAATGATGACTATTCTGTAGTTTAGTTGTATTTTTTATTTATTTAATTTTATTTTTTAGTTTAGTTGTAATTTTGATGTGGTTGTGAGAAGAGACAAACACAGCATTTGTCTACTCTTTCATCTTGATCAGAACTCTGTTTAGAATTTTTATTACGAAAGGATATTGACTTTTTGTCAAATGCTTTTTCTCCACCTATTGAGATCATCACATAATATTTATCCTTCATTTTCTTAGTGCAGTTTATCCTGCTTATTGATTTGTATGTGTTGAACTATCCTTGTATCCCAGGGATAATCCCACTTGATCATAGTGTATGATCATCTTAATTAGTCCTTGAATTCAGTTTACTAGCATTTTATTGAGAATATTTGTATATATGTTCACCAGGGATATTGGTCTGTAATTTTCTTGTAGTGTCCTTTTTTGGTGTTGCTCTGAGAATAATGCTTAACTCATAGAATGAGTTTGAAAGTGATCCTTCCTGTTCAATATTTTGGAAGAGTTTGAAAAAGATTAACGCTGTTCTTTTTTAAGAGGGTATAATTATTTATTGCCAGTTGTCAGTCTGTCAAAAATTTCTAATAATTTCTATCGAAGTCTTTCAAATTAAGTCTTAGTCTGGTTTGGGTCATATGTCCATTCTTGAATTAATAACTATGACTAAGTAAATTCATTCATTCATTCATTCTGTCATTCATTCAACACATACTCATGACAGTTATTATGTGCGAAACACTAAATTTAGGAGTGAATAAGACAGAGAAGAGTCCCTGCTCTCATGGAGTTTGTATTGAAGTTGAAGTGATTTAAGATTGATAATTAAAATATATGGCATTTTATATGGTATGATGGTCAATAATAAAAAAAGAAAGGAAGATAGGAAATATTGGGAGTTGCAGATTGGAATTTTCTATGTAGTGTTACAGAAGGCTTCACTGAGAAGGTGACACTTGAACGAAGATTTGAAGAGATGAAGACATGAGCCATACAGATGTGGGGGAACAGTGTTTCAGGCAGAGAGGGTGGCTAGTACAAGAGGCCCTGAGGCAGGAGCGAGCTTGGCATATTTGTGGAAAAGCAAGGAGTCCAGTGGTAAAAAGTGAGTTAGGGGAAAGAAATAGGAGGAAAAGACAGAGAAGTAAGAGGGGGCAAATCCAACAGGAACTTGCTGGCCATTAGAAGAACTTTGGCTTTTACTGAGTAAGATGGATGGTCTTAGAAGAGTTTTGAGCAGAAGAGTGATGTGATATGAATTATGTTTCAAAATGACCTCTTTGATTACTCTGTTGGAAATAGACTGTAGAAGAGACTAGAGAATTTAGAGAAGAGGCAAATGTAGCCATCCCATGATGAAATGATATTGGCATGGACCAGGATGGTAGAGGTGGAAAAAGTGGTCAGATTTTGGACATTTTTGAAGGTAAATGAATTATGCTCATTGTCTAGGCTTGGGTGACATGTTTTCTCCTGGAGCAAGGAGTGAAGTCAGCATCTTAACCACATGAAAGTCAGAGATGGTTGTCCAGTGAAAATCTGAGATGCTCTCACAAGATGAAGGGAAATATAGATTGAGCAATTCTCAGTTGTGATGGACTAGATTATCTTGTAGTAAAGAACAGCCTCAAACCTCAGTGGCTTAAAGCAATTAAGTTGTATTTACTGCATCATCTACATGTCCAACCCAGGTCAGCAGGGCACTTTGTTCATTATGGTAACTCAGTGTTTTAACTTGAGTTAAACTTTGTACGAGATATGAAGAGGCTTTATGCAGATTGAAAGAGAAAACTGACAAAGTTTTACAGTTTAATTATACTCACAACTCCCTGGGGAAGAACACAGCACCCCATACAGGGCTAAATGGGGAAGCACTAGGGTTGGTCATGAGGAAGAGGAGGGAACTGTGGGCCAGCACCTTTATTTTGTTTTCTATGGGAAGGAAAGGGACAGTCAGGGAAAGCAGGCTTAGGATTGGCTAAATTGAATAATTTCAGTGGGTTCTTGGGCTAGGGGCTGTCTTTGATTGTCTGAAACTTGGTCCTAGGGGTTAAGGTGGGTATACAGAGGCCTAGAGTGTGAGAGCCTGTTAAGAGAGGTGATTAGATTTGTGGACTATTTAAGAGGAACTAACTGGCTTCTAGCCAGGACCTCAAAATAGGGTTAAGGCAGCATTTAAAAAACTTCTCCCAGACAATAATATACTCAGAGACTCAGGCTGATAGGAACTCCAGCATCTTATGATATCCCCGTCTTAATATGAGGGTTCAAGATTGATTGAAGTTAAGAGAATAGAGAATTGTGTACAGGCCCTTAAATGCTTCAGTGAACGAGACCAATGGCACTTCCTATGACAACTAACTGGTCAAGCAAGTCACGTGGCCATACCTAACTTCAAGAAGATGTAGCTCTGGAAAGAGAAGAGAACCAGAAATCTTGGTGAGCACCAGCAAGGTGCACCACAAGAGTCAAACTCAACATATATTTACCATATGCTCCATGTTTTCCAAAACCACAGTGAATATCCACATTGCTTCAACTGTTTTTCTGTAATCTACTTATCCTCTGAGATTTAGCACTAAAGACTCTTCCTGTGTCCGATTCCTCCATAATTGCCCTCCAACTTCTCTCCAGTAAACATTTATTTTTTCTTTCTCTATGCTCTGATAGTGAGTGATTTATACCAGGGATCACTAATCCCCAGGCCATGGACTGGTTCTGGTCTGTGGCCTACTAGGACCTGGGCCGCAGAGCAGGAGGTGAGTGGCGGCCAAGTGAGTGAAGCTTCATCCGTATTTGCAGCCACTCCCCAGCACTAGCATCACCACCTTAGCTTCACCTTAGATCATCAGGGATTAGAATCTCATAGGAGAACCCATCCCTGGAGCCAAAAGGTTGGGGACTGCTGATTTATGCCCTATTGAAAGCTTCTTTCTATTTCTAAAGTTAGCTCAGATCCAGTTATCTGTTGCTGCTTAACAAACCACCCTGAAACTTAGTGGCTTATGAAAACAGTGATCATTATATTGTTCACATACTTATGATTTGGTTAGTGGCCAATAGGGTAGTCCATCTCTCCTCCACATGGCATCAGTTACAGTGAGTCAACTGGTGTTGGAAGGTCTAGATGGCTCACTTGCCTGGCTGGCAAGTTGGTGCTGGCCTTCTCCACAGGAAAGTTTGGACTTCCTCAAAGCATGATGGTTGGCTTCCAAGAGGGAGCATCCAAAGACAACCAGGCAGGAATTTTGTCAACTTTTAAGATTTGGGTTTAGGAGTTCTATGGTGTCACTTCAGCGAGAGTCACAAGTCCACCCCAATTCAGATATAGACTACTTCTTGATAGAAGGAATGTTAAAGTGACATTGTAAGAAGAGCATATGGGGTGGGAGATTCTGCTGTAGAAATTTCTAAAAAATAAAATCTGTCACAGCTTTTTATTACTTTAAATCCATTTTTTTTGTATTAAGCAGGGCAATAAATAATAAAAATTGCTGAGTGGATGCTAGTCTCACTGTGGGATCCTTGAGAAGAGGGTCTGTGATTTTTCCATTTTTGTATGCCCCATGAAGAGCAAAGAGGTAGATGCTTGGGGGCAGACACTGTTTGTTTCGTACTCAATAGCACTCCTCACCCTTTTTTCCTTACCAACAAATCCCTCAATTTGTTTAGGAGGCAAAGTGCTCCAGGAAGGTGGGCCCAGGCCTAGGAGATGATCATGATTGTTCTAAAGCATTGATGGCCCTCATATTCCTTTTCCTGGCTTATTGGTTTAATGTGAATGGCCATGTGATCTAATTCTCCCCAAGGAGATGTAAGAGAAGGACTGTTGAGAAGAACTGTGGAAAAGATTTCCCATTCTAGAAAAAGAGAAAGAGATGCTTATGGAGAAATCCCACTTCCTTCCTATACCTTTCGATGTTGTTGTGTGCAGATGTTATGTTTGAAGCTCTAGTAGCCATCTTGAAATTACAACTATATTTCCATGAGAATCTCAAAAAAGCCAGCTGATATTTCTGGTGGTGTTTAACTGCTAGATTAACCAATTTCTGGACCAGTCTCTTTCCAACTTCTCCTTATGTGAGGTAATTAATTTCTATTATTTAAAGCCAATTTTAATTGGGCTCTTTTGGCTGTTATTTGCAGCTGAAAGCATCCTCACTGAAACAGAGCTCAATTAATGCTCTTAGAATTGAATTAAATTCCCCTGATTTGGCCAACTTACTTTGTAGTCTGTGCAATGCTCAGGAATAAGTGCAAAGTATAAAAATCTCATTTCTGTGTACACTATTACTCTGAGTTTCTTCTGTGAACCCTAGAGATCTCGAAGTTAGATTGCCTGGAAACATCTTCAAACCATAGCCCTTTGGCCCCCATAAATCTAAGTGGTAACTTTCCTTAGGAAATTTCTTTTTTGGTCCAAACATTTAAAATACAAAAGGCCTCTGGTTGAGCTGGCTTCTTGGCATTCCCGAGTATTGCAGCTGAGACATAATGACTAACTATAGGCAATTAGAGTAAAGTTGCTACCAAGGGCTCCGAATAAATGGGGATGCAGCTGGGTGGAAGCAGGTCTTTCTGGCATCAACCAGGGAAATCTTTGCCAAACCACCTGTAAACTCTTCGGGACTTCTGCAGAAAAACCTCCCATGCTTAGGGAAATTTCCCCCCATGTATGGAGCATGATATCCTAGCTATTGTATTTATTTGACTTTTTAAATTCTTCACAGGCCATTATTATTTTTAATAGTACATTTTACCTTTTTCCCTAGGGGATTCTAATTAAGGTGCCAGGGCCTTCACCAGAGTATTTTATGATGGAATAAGAATGGTGATGAGGCAAAATGCTATTGGTAGGTAAAGTATGGAGCCAGGTAGATGGGATTACACAGCTTTAGTTTTTGTCAGCCCCCAACCCAACCCTTCCTCTCTTCCTCTCCACTTTCCTTCATTTGCTACACAGGAGGCAAATGACCCCAACCTGACCAATCAAAGGTTTCCACTATCTTCAGCCAGAGTGACTGGTTCAGGACAAGCACATTCCTCAAAGGGGGCAAACCAAGTCCCTCTGAAATATTTGGTGTATGGATTTTGGAAGGGAGGGGATCTCTATTCCTGTGGCAGTGTGGGCAGCAAGGAGAATGAAAGTCTGACTCTGCCAGTGACATAGTTCCTCTTCCATAAACAGAGTTTGTCTGGAAAGATGACAAGGTAGAGGAGAGCAGAGTCAGGGAAACCTAAACAAGCCCTGACTTTTGGGTCATACAAAACAGTAATCCCCACATCATAATTCATTTCGATCCATTTATTCCTTAACCTTGTTTGGATTATGTTAATATTGTTATACACACCAAGGGTCTCTGCTAACAGAGCCTAATTTGAGAGTCTAACAGGGAACAAAAAACTGCCCCAGTGCTTATGTTTCTATTGTTCTAACTAGGCTAAATCATTGTTATTCTGAGGACCAAATCATTACTATTTATCTGGGGGAGTATGACACAGGACAAATACTTTGGATGGAGAGAATGTAGAAAAAAATTTCTGGAGTCATAGGTATGGCTGGCCTGTTTTCAAACTTGAAGCAGGGTTTTGAGGTCATCCAGAGATCCACCTAAGGACACTGGCTACCCTAGTGGGTGAGCAGGAAGGTAGAATGCGGGGACTACAGGCTAATATTGCCTATGTCAAGTTTCGGGTGTGGTTGTGGTGGTGTTTTTACTGAAGACAAGAAAAGGAAAAATGACCCAAATTTTAGCAGGAGACTTTATATTAGACAGTTTGAAGAACTTCCTATAATTTTTTACCCATGGAGTTTTATAAGTTTCTCTTTTGGAAAACATTTAGGGAAGATGAAAGGATTAAATGGATTTGAATGTAGCCATAACACAGAAGCAGGGAGACTCAAGGTAGGGTGACCAGATGTCCTGATTTGCCTGGGACTGAGATGGGTGCCCAGAATGTTGGATTTAGAGTATTAAAACTGGATAGTTTTGGGCAAACTGGGATGAGTTGATCACCTTACTTGAGGGATTCTTTTTTTTTTTTTAAACACCTACAACACCTGGTATTCCTAGGTGGTCTCCCATCAAGTACTAACCAGGCCTGACCCGGCTTAGCTTCACGAGATAAGAAGAGATCAGGCACGTTCAGGGCGGCGTGGGCAAAGACTTTGAGGGATTCTTAAATATCCAATTCATCAATACGTTTATCAAGCACTTACTTTGTGCCACGTATTGTCTTAGTATCCAGGAACCCACAGTGACTAAAACACAGTCCTTGATCTAGAGTCATGAAGACAAACTTGCATTTCAATTCCTCCTAAGAAATTTTTTGGCTCTATGAGTCTTCATAGCTGTTTTACTCAAAACATTTGAGTTTGTGGCTGATGTGAAATCTTTATCCAGGAATTGGGTTGTAAGACTTCCCATACATCTAACCATGCTGAGAAATTACTGTGATTGGATGATTAGGCAAAAGTGAAATTATTTTGGTTATGGAGTTAGTTTGGATACCTGTTTGAAATAGACATTCTTGGTTCCCAGCCCAGATCCCATTTACCCTGCTGATACACGTATCCCTTATCTGTTATGAGTGCAAACTGTTAATGGCTTATAGCTGACTCTTTTTATTTTTATTTTATTTTATTTTTTCTTTATAGTGACATTGGTTAACGAAATCCAGTAAGTTTCAGCTGTACGTTTTAACAGTAAGGCATATGTATATTTATACACTGTGTTCACCTCCCATAGTTAGATTTCTTTCTGTCACCACATATTTGACCCCCTTTACCCTGTCTACCTCCCTCTTCCCTCGCTACCCTCTGGTAACCACTAGTCTATTGTCCATGTCCATGAGTCTCTGTTTGTTTGTCTTGTTCATTTGTTGCTTTTAGGTTTATATCCCACGTATAATGGATAGCATATGATTTTCAACTTTTTCTGTCTGGCTTATTTTGCTTAGGATGATTATCTCGAGGTCCATCCATGTTGTTGCAAATGGCAGTATTTCATCTCTTCTTATGGCTGAGTAATATTCCATTGTATATATGTACCACAGCTTCTTTATTCAATCATCTATTGTAGGACACTTCAGTTGCTTCCATGTCCTGGCCACCATGAATAATGCTATGAACATCGCTGTGCAAATATCTTTATGGATATGGGTTTTCAAGTCTTTGAAATACCCAGTAGAGGGATTGTTGGATCATATGGTAGATCAAATCTTATTTTGAGGACTCTCCATACTGGCTGTACCAATTTGGAGTCCCACCAGCAGTGTATGAGAGTTCCTTTTTCTCTGCATCCTCTCCAACATTTGTTACTATTTGTCCGGTAGATTATAGCTATTCTAACAGGTGCAAGATGGTATCTCATTGTGGTTTTGATTTGCATTTCCTTAATAGCTGGCGATGTTGAGAATCTTTTCATATGTTTGTAGGTCATTTGTATGTCCTCTAGGAGAAGTGTCTGTTCAGGTCCTCTGCCCATTTTTTGATTGGATCGTTTGTTTTCTTGTTGTTATTGAGTTATATGAGTCCTTTGTATATTTTGGATATTAGGCCAAATATATCGGATATATCGGAGGTGTTGCTTGCAAATATATTTTCCCATTTGGATGGTTATCGCTTTATCTTGTTGATGATTTCTTTTGCTGAGCAGAAGCTTTTTAGTTTGATATAGTCCCATTCATTTATTTTTGCTTTTACTTCCTTTGCTTTTGAGGTCAAATTCATAAAATCCTCTTTAAGTCCAAGGTTCTTGAGTTTCGTTCCTATGTTTTCTTCTATGCATTTCATTGTTTCAGGTCTTATATTCAGGTCCTTAATCCATTTTGAGTTAATTTTGGCGTGTGATGATAGACAACAGTCTACCTTCATTCTTTTGTAGGCGGCTTTCCAGTTTTCCCAGCACCATTTATTGAAGAGGCTTTCTTTTCTCCACTGTATGATATGGTCATTTTAACTATGTTGCTTCTTCCAATCTAAGAACATGAAATATCTTTCCATCATTTGTATCTTCTTCTATTTCTTTTAATAGGGTTTTATAGTTTTCATTATATAGGTCCTTCACATATTTTGTTAGATTTATTCCTAGGTATTTTATTCTTTTTGTTGCAATTGCAAAAGGAATTATTTTTTCCACTTCTATTTCTGACAGTTCATTATTAAAGCATAGGAATGCTATGAATTTTTGAACATTGATTTTGTATCCAGAAATTTTACTGTATTTGCTTATCGTTTCTAATAGTGTTCTTGTGGAGTTTTTATGATTTCCTACAAAGAGAATCATGTCATCTACAAATAGTGACAGTTTAACTTCTTCATTTCATATTTGTATGCCTTTTATATCTTTCACTTGCCCGATTGCACTTGCTTGGACGTGCATTAAGACAATAACACATGACAAGTGTTAGCACAGATCTTGACCCATAACTGCTCAGTAAAGGACAGGTATTATAAAAACACTAGGAGAGAAGAATCCTTGTAAACAGAGAGGGTCCCAGGCAGTAGTGTGCTGAAGCTGCTTGCAAAAGCCAATACTTAAATTTTCAGAAAATGTGTGAAACTGTTGTTAAACTTAGTCATCTTTGATATCAGCTATGGAGGGAGTATTTACACCATGATGACTGGTAGAGGCTAAAAATTAGGACTCCCCTCTCCCCCAAGAGCTGGCTGTTAAGCATGCACCAGTATAACAAGAGGCCCAAGATTGCTCAGAGTTGTACCTTTTGGTGGTCTCAACTGTTGATGCTGTTCTACAGAGGAGTGTTCTCTAGGCTCTTTGTCCTGCCTTTTTCAGACTTTGCACTGCTGCTTTCTCATGTTTCACTCCTTTGTCTCAATTTCTCTCTTTCTTCAAGGCTCAGACCAAGCATCCTCTCCTCCAAGAGATCTTCCCTGACTATGGTCCTCTCCGGGAGGTTTTTTCTCTGAATTTTCTATTTACCACATCCATCACTCATTTCTTGTGTTAACACTCTTACTTATATGTCAGGTCAGTCTCTTGAAAGTTCTTTAAGCACTGTGAAAGCAGAAGCCTTTGTTTCATCCAAACCCTCCTAGTGGGCGACTCAGTAACAATCAGTGTTCAAAGACCTCTGCCTGTGATTCTGATAATTAGCTGTGTGTTAGTTTCCTTAACTTTAACCTCAGCCAATCAGTTTCCTTATTTGCACCATGAGCAGATGGGATAACAGGTATATTTCTCTTTATTGCACTTCACAGATGTTGTGTTTTTACAAATTGAAAGAAGACCATTCACCAATAGAAAGATGACAACTTGCTTTACTGTGACTCTCACTTTATTGTGATGGTCTGAAACTGAACCCACAATATCTCTGATGTATGCCTGTAAATGGTTTCTAAATTTTCTTCTAATACCATCTTTCTAACAAATCCTGGCTGAATTGAGCTAACTTCCCCCTACTAAACTGTGAATTCAAGAACTTGGAGCTCAAATGTGTAGTTATCCAACCTTATTGCCTAATAGGATCATCTACATATACTCTGTTTTCAGTGAAGGCTTACTAACCCCGGCAGGAACAATACTTCTAGGCAGATAATACACATAGGACCAACGATGAAAGGACACTATCTGAATCAATGAATAAGTCCAGCTGATGTCAGTAAATCTCATGCCAGATCTGCTTCTGTTTGTATAAATTTGCTGTAAGATTTTGACCACTTTTAAATAATCTTCTTGTGGCTTGTGAATGAGTCAGGGCTCCTGGAGGCCTGCTGCATGCAGTCATGATCAGAGCTGGCTGATGAGTCACATTCTTTGTGAATGATCTCTCCTGGGCAGAGGCATATATAGCCCTCAGCCTACACACTGTTGATCAGCCTCTCATCTATCTGGTCAAAGCCCAGGGTCATAGGAACAGAGGCCCTGGAGGCCAGAGCTGAGATCAGGAAGATGCTTGTTCCATGGGATAGTTCTTATTCTTTTTCTTCTTGGGTAGGAAAGATCAATCATTCTGTAAATCTTGGCAGATGTACCTTTAGTTTCTCTCTACTTTTTGGGAAGATTCATTGTGATAAGGCTTCTACCATGGAAATGTCAACATTTGCCTGTGGTTCTTGCTGAAGTTTTGAAAATGAAGTTTTTTTATGAGCGATGTGACACTTTGACTCCCACCCCCTCTCGCCTTGATATTCTCAAGGCTGCAAGTGACATTTTCCTTTATACATCAGCTGGCACTATGACGTTTCCTGGTCAAGAATCAGAGGTTCACAGGACCGACCACACTTCCTAGATCTTTAACAATCTAACTCCCTAATTCATCAGTTCTTTCCTGGGTTCTCAAAAGCCTATTCTTCAGAAATTCCAGTGCATTCTCATTCTCCCTTCTCCCTGCACTCCTACCTACCAGCCTCCTCCTCTTTCCTTCTTTACCTGCTGATACATTGCTGTGCTGATGCAATTATCCAGGCCTCCCAGAGCTTATGTTTTCTGCTGTTAGCCTGAGCTGAAATTATCTCTCTTCTTTACATATCCAAAGCCTTTGGTGACTGCAGCTCAAGGTGTAATCCACCCACAAAGGCAGTGGTTCATGTCTTTGTTCACTCATTCAGTCAACATTTGCTGAGCCCCTGCTCTGTGTTAGCCTGTTCTAGGCATTTGCCATCCAGTGAGGAAAAAGGGAGATTCCTGGTCTCATGGAACTTACACCATAGGGGGAAGAGAGAAAGAACAAATGAAAAATAGATAAGCAAATATCAGATCTCAATAGTGGCTCCAGAATCTATACTGAAGGAACTTGTGGGTGGAAATTTGGTGGTGAAATTGTTTAATCTGATGCTGCCTGGTAAATTTTAATGTTAAAAGTTGAAAAGATGTTGCCAGAATCTGTGGGGGGAAGGGAGAGAAGGGAGGAATGGGGAGTTATTTAATGGTACAGAGTTTCAGTTTTTCAAGATGGAAAGAGTTCAGGAGGTGGTTGGCGGTGATGGTTGTACAACAACGTGAATATATTTCATGCCAGTGAAGCGTATACTTAAAAGTGATTAAGATGGTAAGTTTTGTTATGTGAATTTTACCACAATTAAAAGGAATTAAAAAAACAAAGAAATAGATAAGATAAAAAGTTTGCTAATCTTTACGTATAAGACTGAGAAAATATCAATTGTCTGTATCCATAGCCATTATTGTAAGAACGGAATCCTTCATAGCATCAGAGAGTGCTGAGAACTGTGAGAAAATAAAGCAAGGATAGTTTTTAAATAGTAGCTGACCAATTGGGTGGTCATGAAAGCCTCCCTGAGGTGATGATGATAAACTGAGAGATGGATGGCCAGAGGGAACCATGAATTTGCTGATGTGGGAACAGAACTGCCCACAAAAGGAAATAGCTAGTGAAAAGCCCCCAAGGCAAGAGAGAACAAGCTTGGAATGTTCCAGAAACTAAAAGAAGGGACCTAGTGGCTGTAGCATGGCAGAGGAGGGGCGGATTGGTAGGAGATGGGGCTAGAGAGGTGAGCAGTCCTACTGGAATACAGCCATGCCCATGAGTATCCATATCATCTATGACTATGTTCATGAGACTAGGGTAGAGTTGAGTAATTGGGACAGAGAACATATGACCTGCAAACCCAAAAATATTTACTATATGGCCCTTTACAGAAAAAGCTTACTATATGGCCCTTCACAGAACATATGACCAAACTTTTGTTGCTGTATTTTTTTTCTGTATATGGCCATTTACAGAAGAAGGCCTATGCTTTAGAGAGTTAAAAGCAGGGAAGTGGAAGTTTAGGAAGATCACTGGTGCTGGGAGGCGTATTTGTGGCTGACTCTCCAGCTGCCTCCTAGGTCAGTCTGAGTGTTCAGCTAGACTGAGGGCAGAGACTATGTTTTGTTCCCTGCGCAGGGTAGGACATGAGAAAATGGAGGCAAAAAGTGGCTAAGGGACTTGTTTAAGGTCCTAGAGCTTTAAGTAGTGGAGTAAAGTTTGGGATTCCTGTTCAAGTGACTCACAGCCCAGCTGCCTTTGATCAGAGAAGCATGAAATGCCACTGTACAAAGTAAATCAGTGAAATGCAAGGGGCATAGAGAAATGATGCATAAAAGGAGCTATTTTAAATATTGGTTTTGGTAAAAAATAACCAGGAGTAGAGGTGACCTCCAAAAATCATACCATCCTCCAATCCCTGTGAAAGCAACATGTACTTTACTTGATGAGTAGTACTTGACTGATATAGTGTTATACTCGGAAATCTTCATTTGTTTTCTTGAAACCAGCAGTAGATTGTGTTGAGTAACTTACATAACCAAAAGAACTGTTTTCAAACATTCTCCCTGCCAAGTTTGACACCCCCAATACTCAAAGTGTTCCAAGGAAGGAAGCTGAGATTTCCAAAGTGAAGAATAAAAAGAAAAGCTAGATGTTGGAACCAAGAGAGAGATTTTGCCAGGCCTAATTCATCAGGTAACATTTAGGATTTTCCAAAAAGTGAGTTTTGGCTAGTTACAGCAAAGTCATGAATCACAAAATAATGACATTATGAGCTGTAAACAATTTTAATTTATACAGGTGACATTTAAAATGCTAATCAGACCTTAAGATAATTGCTGAAAGTTAGGAAGCCTCTGCTAGGAATTCTTTGTTTCTATGGAAATGGTTCAAAACACAACCAGATCAGTGAAGGTGTTTTTGACTTGGGTTTTGACTTCTACAGAGCCAAGGAATTTGAGGACTGTCACTTGTGGTGATGCTTTTGTAATTGAAATCTATAAACTCCAGTCTGTAAGCAGAGAGAAAACTAGCACAGCAAAAGAAGATTTCAGTATAGCTCTTGTGGTCTGATCACTTTGTAAATGGGGATGCATCAGTACTAAGAAAATTTGCCCTTTCACCAAGTCTTATTTTGTGTTGATCGCAGGCCACTAAAAAAAATCACATGGAGGTTCTTTCCCCTCTATTGACAATATGTTCCACAATTTTTCAGTGTTTGTTCAATAATCAACAAAAGATTGAGGGCTTGACAGGTGCTGGACACTGCTCTAGGCCCCCAGGGCATGGTGATAAATAAGGCTGACAAGGCCCCTGCTCCATTAGCTTATATAAAGAGGGAGAAATTAACACATAATCATTTGGTAATAGCCGATCTCCGATGAGTATTGCAACCAGAATGAAGCAGGGTAATGAGTGAGTGAGGTGAGGGGTGGAAGTTTAGATAAGTTAGTAAGTGGAGACCTTGTGGAGGGATTCGCATTTGAGCTGAGATCTGGATGTTTAGACAGTTTCCATCTACCTGAAGATCAGGAGCCAGTGTTCTAAGGCAGAGCGACCAGCAAGTACTCTTACTAAGAGCTGGGATAGAGGTCTGAATAGGACTCACAAGTTTCTGTAAATCCTTTTTTTAGACTCGTTTGAAGACAGTAATGTATACTGTTGTCTCAAATGCTTCTGAAAACTTTTGTTGCTGTATTTTTCTTTTTTTGTCAAGGGCATTACATTTAGGGCATTTTTCTCACAATGTGGAGATTAGCCTTGCCATTTATGCATATTCCCACTCTCACGTCTTTCTCTTCTGTTTTGTTGTTTTTGTGGACTTTGGAGTCAGAGCTCTAGGTTCAATTCACACCTCTGAAACTTAATAAGCTGTGTGACCATTGGCAAATTACTTAATCTCTCTGAACTTTAGTTTCCTCATCTGTAAAATGGGGACATAATAGTACCTGCCTCATAGGGTTGTTGTAAGCATTAAATCCTATGATGAATGTAAAACTCTTAGCTCAGGGCTTGGCATATAATACTTGCTCAATAAGTATTAATAGTAGATATGTTTACTGAATTCTTCACAGCTTTCCAAGTGCTTTCACATTCTTACAATGCCCACGAAATCCAGTGAGATAAACTGAGGTTCAGAGTCACTATCAGAACCAGGGCTGATGAAAGTAGAGAGAGGCTGTACTAATTGTTGAGGCCCCAGAGGTCTGGAGGGGCCCTGGAGTCTGACCATGACGTAAGCCCTATGTATGGATGTTTAGCTCCTGAGAGGGGACCTGAACACATTTTCTCCCCAAGGCTGAACCTAGGAGCTTTCCCAATGAGAAAAAGGTCCTCATTGGAGTCAGGGAGTGATCCGTGCAGGAACAGACTTTCAGGGGTGACCAACTCTCCTGGCTTACCTGGGACTGAGGCGTTTTCTGGGATGTGGGCTTTTTAGTGGTAAAACTGAGACAGTATCAATTAAATTGGGACAGTTGGTTGCCCCAGACTTCCCAGGAGGCCACTGAAAAGCTAGAGGCAAAAAAAAAAAAAAAAAGAAAAAAATCTTCAGTGATGTTTGTTGATTCTTCTGTCTTTGGTTGAGAGTGCTGCGTTCTAATGCTGAGTTTGGCTCAAAAACTAGGAGCATGCAGTGCCTGAAAATAAATGGATAGGTTATAGAAGAAGAATTTCCAGATTGTGATATAAGCCAGAGAATGAGTGCAGTGGTAATCCAATATAGTGGCCACCAGCCACACGTGGCTATTATTTGCAATGTGAATTTCTAAGAGTTAGTACCAGGAAAAAAATATCATTGTTAACTTGTATTGATTACATGTCGAAAAGATAATTTTTTAGATATATTGGATTAAATATGTTAGTAAATTTCCAAAAAAAAAAAATGAAAGCAACACAACAAGAATTATTTTTTTCTGTCCCTGTATCTGTACAGATACCTGTATAGAAGGTCACTGCTAGCCACATGTACTTTGGGGAACCAAGAGGCAAGAAGAACAGTACCCAGATAATCGGCTCTTGTAGAATCTTAGTGGAGCCATCTTCAGGCAATTATGCCCTGGCTCCTCAAAGTTGGCCTGTGGACTAGTTGTATTGGTATCACCTGGGAGCCCGTGAGAACTGCAGACTCTCAGCCCCCACAGCAGGCCTGATGAATCAGTCTTAGTTGAAGAAGATCCCCAGGTGAGTCATATGCACAATAAAATTTGAGACACTGTGGCCCAGGTTCTTAAACTTTGGTGAGTATCAGATACTCCTGAGAAAGCGGTCGAGACTTTCAGACCCCTTCCTGCTTCTATAAGCAGAGGTCTCGGAGCATACACATCGCAGTCTGAAGACCAGAGACTTAAATGATTAGCTGTTTGTAGCAGGTGAAGGTGGACTCTTCTCACCAGTCTGAAATCTATCTGCAGTGTGGCAGACGCAAAGCTGGGGCTCAGGTGTAAGTTTATCTGTCGTTGCTCTATGATGCTTAGTCACAATGGGAGCCTATCCTACTGCAGTGGTAAAAAAGTCACTGTGGTATGAGTCAGGGCTCGTAAACCTGTCTCATCTGAAGTGCCAAGTCTCTGTGAGTCCATCCTTCAGTGAGGTGAGTCTGCACTTTGGGAAGAAATTATTTGTAGGGGGAGAAATTTGAATGTAAAATGACCTATATTTTTGCTACTTCTCTCTCCCCTCTCGGAGTTCTTGTCTGATGAGCCCCAGGACTGAACCTAAGATGACTCCTTCACTGGACAAATGCCTTAGGGGTTAGGGTGGGAAGTCACAGCTAACTAAAATGTTTTATGCAACATCATAGCAGGAATTGACACTGGTGGGACCCAGGGTCAATGGGGAGTATTTAATATGAGAATGGAAACGAGGTGCCGAGATTCAAGTCATTTAATTTACAGTTTGCCTTTGGAGCTGTAGCAAATGCCTGTGCTTCAACTCTGGGCCCACTTTTGGTTTTGCTGTGGCCATGATGGCTAGTTTTGTGAACACTCAGACTTACTTGCCACTAGCAAGTGTCTTACTTTAAAGAGTTAGCTTTCTGCCTGGGGCTTAATCCAGCACAGGACAATCCCCACCTGGGAATTTAGGGGAGTAACTTCCCAAGGGACAGCTCTGAACCAGTGGGAGGAAAGCCAGTAGATAAATGCTTTTGACTCTGGTCCTTCATGGGTGTTTCTGGAAGGAGCTCTGTGTTTCTCTGCCTTTGGGGGAAATGGAGCTTCCGTTGCTTCTTGCAATCTCAGCATCATGGGTTTCTACCCTCGCTTACAAGCTTTCCAAGGCCTAGTGTGATATATTCTGTTGTATGTCATTTTGTTCATGGTTTTGTTACCATTGGGGCGATTGGAGCTCTGGTAACACGTGAGTCTTGGTTCTTTATCCCTGACGAAGAAATGAATTCCAAGTCAGCGACAGTTATGCGAGGTAAGATTTATTAAAGGAACATTTTGAGGTAGAAACAGGTCACACTTAAACTGGCTAACCGCATGGAAACGAGGATACGCTTCCCGTGAGGAGTGGGTTACAGCAAAGAAAGAGACCCGTGGAAGGAGGAGGGGGAAGGTCTGTACTATGGGTGGGTGGTTACAAAGGTATTCCTAAGTGATTGACACTTGAGGTCATTTTGATTGACATGTGGCTGCTGTATAACTATTCTCTGCCTACTGTGCATGTGCTTACCTAAAATTCAGTCTGTTATAATTAGATTCATGAACTTCTGGACATGGGGATGATATTATAATGATGGTATAATGACTGAGGTTGTGGGCAGGTTAAGGTAGTACCTTCTGTGCAAGCATCTGTGGCTGGATTAAACCAGCTATAGATTTATGCCCCTCTAGTCCTTTGTCTCTTAGGCTGCAGGAGTGATTCTTTACCAATGGGGTATTCTTTGGGAGGTCTCTGGGTTGGACCTCCACTCCTTTGTTCTCCTGTTGCTCAGGTCTGACTACCTAACAGTTTGACATGTGCTGTAAAGATAAGCCAGTGTACAACCAAACTGGACAGAGAAGCTCAGTCATCTGGTATATTGGTAGAAAATGCTGACTCATGGAAGTGGCAGCAAAGAGAATGTGGTTGAAAGAAGTAGACCTTCCCCTACTTCTCATACAACTGACCCTCAGTCTTCCTGAACCTCTCTTAGACCGTGCGATAGGCTGGGGTGCAGCCACCCAACTTTTCTTCCCTTGCCTTCACTCAGTGTCAGACCTGCATTGCAATCTGACAACTCCCCTGGTCTTCTTCAGAACCCCTTTCTATTTTCTCCTACAAGGAAGGCACTTCCACTAATAAAATCCTTGCATGTTTAATCCCATCTTAGTGTCTGTTTTCAGAAGACCTGGATTAACACATGCAGAATGATGTCCTCATATTCTTCCTTCTTCCCTCCTCTCATTTTTCTTGCCTGCTTTTTCTTTTTCTCTAGCATCATTGTTTCTTCAGTTGTCTTGGTTGCTGTTTTCTGTTGCTTCTTTGCTTTGCTCCAACCTCCTTATCAGTGGCTCCAGGTGTCTGTGGTCTGTTTTTAGTAACTACATGGTTGGTATGGGAGATGGGAATCACGTGTAGGGTCTGCATTGAAGGTTCAGCTTTCTAACCTGTGGAGTGCTGCTTCTCAGCATTAAGTGTGTACATTTGTGTTGAAATACAACAATGAAATGGGAAGTTATGGGTCTATTTTGATTTTGATACAAAGGGAACTACTTTTGAAATACTTGCTAAGAGCCAAGCACCGCCTTGGGTGAGGTGGTTCACTCAATTGTTTTCATTAACTCTTCAGTGTCACCATGAGAGGTAGGGGTAGTTATTCCTATTTTATAGACAACAAGAATGAGAATTAACCTTATATGAGTTGCCCAGGCCCATGAATCCACCGCTTGTGTTTGAGCTGAGGAGCACAGAGTGCTTGATAGAATTGTTTTTTGAATTTGTCCCATGACTCCTGAGACTTATGGTGCATATTGTCCCGGTGGTATAAATGTGGAAATTGAGGCAAAGCACAGCAGTGACTCTGATACATGAAAGATCAGAACTGGCAAATGTCGAGCAGGTGCTTCAAAAAGAATTGGAGTCGGAGCATACATTGCAGGTTTAGTTGCGTTCCTGCCTGGTTTTTGAATATGAAAGCTCTGAGGTGAGTTGAAAGTTGAAGGCTTCATCCAGCTAAAAAAAGAAAAAAAAAGGCTATATGTGTGTCTGGCTGATTGGAGCCAGTTCTCTGTTCTCTGCATGCTGGGGTTTTAAAAAATGCATGATGAACCATACTTGCCCAGTGCTGATGTTTTATTCGGTTTCATGTGGTCCCTCTGATGCCTACTCTATCATTAGAGGCCGTTTTCAAAGTGCCATGTGAGAAATGATGCAATACCCAGAAAAAAGGCACTGTGTTGCCTTTTTAATCTGATGTAAGCATCCTCATTTGTACAGATTTGGTTTCTAATGATCCTGTCCCCTTTGATCTGCTTCCTGAGCCTGGGCCAGATGTGCAGTCAAGAAGATATCGGGAGGGAGATTCTTTACTTGTTCTGAGCTTTATCCCTTCTTAGTTTGGCCAGGGTTTGCAGAGGAATCCAGGGCTGGCTCCTTCGTGCAGGGACCTCCTGGGTCAGGCACTCAGGATTTCTTTTGGAAACCGGTATGGGAAAGAATCAGAAAAAAGGGCTACAGGTAAGGTGGGAGGTTCCCAGTAGCTTAGCACGTCATGGTAGGCTAAAGGAATGTATCATGTCTAGGAGTGGTAATTGATTGAAAAATGAGGAACCACTGAGTTCCAGTTACTTTGGATGGGTGAGGTATAGGAATGTGTATGAGAAAAAGAGAGAACTGTTTTTTGGTGAGATAAATTCTTAAGTTGTCTTAGAAATTATTGTTAGCCATTCATTTATTCAATCACTTGTTCACTCATTTATTGATTTCTTCACTCAGATATTTAGTAAGCACCCACTATGTGCCAGGCACTATGCTATGTGCTGGGGATATAGGAATGACGGAGACAGACACAGCTTTGTCTTATAGGCCTTATAGTCCAGTAGATTTATGGGTTTGTGAACAATGCTTAGTTCTGTGCAAGATGCACAGATATATAGTAGCCTTGAAATTTAATAAGAATACTAAGTAATCTTAACGTTATTTGTATTTAATCTAAACATATTTTAAAAGTTAGATTAAAATTTAAAACATTAAAAAATTGAACATTATGTAGTGTATAGGCTATTTTGAATCAGTACATTTCCTCCCCTTTCTCCCAGTTCCTGGTGTGATATCTCACATCCCCAGCCACTGTTATTGCTTCGAAGGAAAGGACTGTAGCCTGAGCCCCACTAATCAGAATTTTCCCTGGGACTTTAACTAATGAAATCTGGAGTGAGGAAGAACTCTTCTCTCTAGTAATGAAGCTGTAAGAATGACTATTGAACTACATGCATCCCTTGTTATGGGAACAATGAATTCTGTGAGACCAAATCTCTCAGATGGAGAGGGACACAGGGAGGGAGGGCAACACATGGGAAGGGGAACATGGAGGGCACAGAGGGGAAGGGCGATGGGGAGAGGGATAGAAGGAGAGAGATTGGGGCATGGGGAGAGTGAGGAGAGGCTGAGGGTTGGGGAAAAGGAGGAGAGAAACTGGGGTAGAGGGAGAGAGGAAGGGAGGGAGAGAGGGACTGGGAACCTCCCCTTGGTAGCTGAAGCCTCTGTACTCAAGGTGCTCAGAGTTTAATAGGAAGGCTGACAGGTCATGGTAGACAGGATGCAGCATGGTCAGTATCACCACAGGGAGGGCATGCACTGGTAGGGGTACCCCATGTGGACTAGGTAGGAGTTACGGAAAGGCTTTAGCAGGAGAGCTGGGTCTTGAGAGGTGAGCAGGAGTTTGTCACAGTGTCCTAGTTTTCCAAGTAAAGCACAGGGTGTCCCCAAAATGTGAAGGCCAGGATTCCTGGTGAATTCTTGTAACTCCCAGAAATGCACATGGGCTATAGCACAGGGTGTGTGTTGAAGGAACATGGAAGGAGCTGGCCGGGCTGGGTCGGGGGCATTTTAAGCATTGTAGACTTTATCCCAAGGGCATTGGCCAGCCAGCATATGCTGTTATATGTGCTAAGCATACCCCATGCCCTACTGACACTGGGACCTGAAGAAAGAGCTGTGGAAACTGATAGATCTCTTCAACTCGCGGTTCCCCTTTCTCAAGCGATATCTGAATGCTGTATTTCCAGCAAAAAGTCCAACAACATTCTCTGAGTCGATCTAACTTCTCAACACAGTTGCTAAAAAAGACAACACACCAACTACTTCCCTATCGTCAAGCCCCAAATCCAAGAGTTTGCTGTCATTGTGTGGGTACCACACAGTTTTCTAGCTTTTCTTTCTTTCTTTTTTTCTTTTTTTCTTGAAGATTAAGGAATGACTTGCAGTTCTTGAAGCATGGAGTACAGATTGCATGTCTAATTTATTCAGCTCCCCCAGAGACCCTTGAGATAATTACAGTGGGAAATTCCGTTTTCTGAAAAAACCTAGATGCTGAGAGGATTATTTTGCCAGGTTCTCTGTAGGACCGTGTGCCTTGTGGAAATAAAAAGCACTTGATGTACCTGCTGGGGTGATTCTGAGGCTCAAAAGCCTGAACTGTCTCAGTGTTTCTGGAGATGTGAGACTGAGGCTATAGCATGTTTTCCAAAATTCAGTTTAGAAAACAATACATTCGGTTGTATAAGGTGATTTCAAACTTAACATTGCTCTTCTACATTGCTCAGTTTCTAATACATGAATACCCACTATTATCTTGGAGGCAGACTGCAAGTGGAATGAATTACTTTAAAAAACATTTTTATTTATTTTTCTATTTTTGTTGTAATCTTTACTTCTTTTTTCTTTTTCTTTTTTAAAATTTTTATGTTTTTAATTAAAGAAATGATTTAAATTTTTGTCCCCCCCCCCACCCCTGCCAGTCTACCTTCCTCTTCTCTCCTCCTCCCTCCCCTCTGGTAACCACTAGTCCATTTCTTTGTAATCTTTAGTGAAGGTCACATATATACAGGAAAGGGCACAGTTCATCAATGTACAGCTCAATAAATTTGGTATTCACTAACTGGTTCACATGTGTCATCAGCCCCTAGGTCAAGAAATAGAACATTGCTGGGAGCACTCCAGAAGTGCCCTTGGGTTCCCACCAGCCCTGTTCTTCCTCTGAGGGTGATCCTGTCCTGACTGCTGGTACCGCAGGTTAGTTAGTTTTGCCTCATTCAGTAATATGCTTGCAAGACTTGATCATGTTGAATGTAGTTGCAGTTCATTTATTTTCTTCACTGTCTGGTATTTCAATTGATGAGTATACTATATTTATCCAAAGCACTGTGAATGACCATTTGGGTTGTTTTTGTCTATTATGAAGAGTGTTGCTGTGAGCGTTCTTGTACATTTAATCTCGCCATCACTGTATTAGAGTTCTCTACAGAAACAGAATCAAAAGCGTGTGTGTGTATTATTTTGAGAAATTGGCTTATGTGACTATGGAGTCTGGAAAGTCCAAAATGTGCAGGGTAGTAGCAGTCTGGAAACCCAGAGAAGAGTTGCAGTTTGAGTCCAAAGGTGGCAGAATTTCTTTTTCCTCTGGGCAGGTTTGTCTTTGTTCTCCTAAGACTTTCAACTGATTGAATGAGGCCCACCCATATTATGGAGAGCAATCTGTTTTAACTCAAAGTTTATTGATTTAAATGTTAATCTCACCCAAAAGCACTTTCACAGAAACATCTGGAATAATATTTGACCAAATATCTGGGTATTGTGGCCTAGCCAAGTTGACCTATAAAATTAACTGATAGTCATTTACTGAACATCTGCTATGGGACCTCCCCTTTGCTGGTTCTAGGGTGGGTAAAAGATGGTGGGGGTGCCCTAAAATATAGTGTATTAGAAAATTAGAGGTACAATGAGGCAAACAGATGAAGAGATGATTGTTATTGAAAAAATAGTTTATTACTCAGAGTTCCCAAGAGAAGGGGGCATGTTACACCCCAAGGTGGATGGAGCACACAGGGAAGAACCAGAGTCAGTCATGGGCAGAGGAAAAGAAAGAAACGGTGGTAAGAACCTTTTTGTGGTTTCTGAGAGAAACAACCAGTGAGTCAGGATAAGCAGGGTTAGGATTGGCTAGTTTGAATAATTTTAGTGGGCTCTGGAGCATTGGAGCTGTCTTTAGTTTTCTGGTACTTGGTTCTGGTCTGGTTAGAGCAGGTGACTAGTGGCCTAGAGTGTGAGAATCCTACAAAGGAGGTGGTTGGGGGTATGGGCTCTGGGTTGGTTGGTTTGCATTTGTAAAGTACATCCTTGAGTGAGTTTATTGTCTCTAGGAATTGGCTAGGCTTGGGAGGGGCAGCCCTCTAGGGTCAGCAAGGCCCCAGATGTCAAAGCATCAGAATAAGACAATAAAAGACATGGTTAATACTGAGAGCAGATAAGGGATGATAATCTATCTACCAGCAGATAGTGTTAGGGTGGTGGACAGAAAGCACTGTGGAGGAGGACTCGGGACCTAGAGTGCTTTGTTAATGAATGATTCTTATCACATCTCACTGTAGTGATCCCCATGTTACTAATGAAGAAATTGAGGCTCAGACAAGTTAATCAGGTCTCTGGCAGTGAGTACTGAAGAGGCTGGAACCCAGGTCTTTCTGACTTGCCATTCTTAACCTTTATGCGTCTTTTCCCTCCGAAGATTGTTCAAAACATATCATTCCTACCTTTCTAACCCCAAAGGGTTATTAGAAGATAATGACTTTATGTAAGTGAACATGCTTTGTAACTAGTGATGAACTAGTTACCTTCTAAGTAGATAGAAGGTAAAATTTTTATGAGGTTATATTATAGGAATGTTACTAGGATTCATCTTCGAAATATATAAATTCAATTTATAGACTCTTAGAACTGAGAGAGATGTTTGGAAATCGTTTGGGTCCTGTCTCCATTCTCAAACAGGCGAAATCCAAAACTCATTTTCTCCTGGAGGGCTGCTAGACTTCCTAGGAACCTTATATATTATCACTGTGATGAAAAACAGATCAGTCAATGGATGTTTATTTTACAGAGACTTTGCTTAGTAAGTTACTTCTTCAGTGTACCCAATAGCACCTGCTGATTTGAGTGTTATTAACAAAGTTTCTGGATGTACCTAATTTATCCCAAAGATGTGGCTTGAGATTCAGCTCAGTATATGTTACAGATTACCCAGTCTGGTGTGGTTAGTCATAGTCTCACAAAATTCAGAGTTCTTTGCCATAGGAAGAAAGAGCCCTGAGTTAAAGGCACAGCCCTCAGGCTCTATAACTGCTCAGCTGCAAACTAGCTGGGTGATCTTGGATGGTAACTTGAACATTTTGAGCATCACTTTTCTCATAAACCCAAAGAGTTGGGCTAGATGATGTCTCAGGTCCCTTTTAGCAAGGAAGGCGATAATTGATCATTTAGGGTTTGGATAGTTAATGTCATTTTGATAGAGGGACAAAGTACTTATAAGTAGCTGGGAAGCTCTTTGCGATATCTGGTAGTTCATAAAGTGGATAAGATTTACATGAGTAGCTGAGTCTATCTTTTACTCTCATGCCAGCTATCTGCTGACTCTACTTCTTTGGTTAGCCTTGGTTTACTATAAATTAAGCTTAACTGCTTCTGCCTGAGAATGATGGTCTATAAATCAGCACTGGAGGAGAGAGGCTATGTCAAGGGCTCTTCATAGGCTACTCTAACCATTGGAAAGACAACATATTTTCTGGCAATTGCTCCTGAATATTAGTTTATGTCTTGGCAACTGTTTTCTTAATAATCCAAAGCTATTGTGGAAGCATAGGTCATGTAGCTTGGGCCCTTGGCTGCCTTTTCTACCTGGCGGGGGCTTATTCATCATGTCTTCTTTGTTCCCCACGGAATCCTCCTTTATGCAGCACCATGAAACAAACTGACCTATTTCCAGATAATTACATCATTAAATACCACCCCCCCATTTTTTTTTTGAAAAAGGAGGTAATTTTTTCCAAAGTTAAACTGTATATTAATGCCTGTTTTAGTAATGTCATACATATGGCTCTCCCTTAAGGGCTGGCCCAGCATCAGTGAATTGATGGTAATTCTTAGCACTGGTGCTTAATCAGACATGCCCTTACATTGGCAAATAATCATTTTTTTTTGTAATTATCTAGCAAAATATACAAAAGCCATTTCAATGTCACCTTGAATATCCACATTGTAAAAAAAAAAAAAAAAGACACTTCTATGCCATTTGTAGTTGGTTTCCTGAGCTTAGAGAGTTATTGGAGTTCAAAGTGTTCTCATTAAAATTAGAATTTGTGCTGATATTTCCATATAACCCTCAGCCCCATCTATCTTCCAATCCAACATATGATTGCTAAGCTCAAAAGAGACCTATGACTCAACTCCTATACTTCTCCAGAACCTTCCTAAATTTACTTACAAGTTGGAAAGAAAGGTAAAACTATCTTCATTTTGCCTTTTCAACCCACAAAGACTCAGCAAGTAATTGCAGTGGCCTGCTAGTGAACAGCAATAATTAGGTCATTTTTACGGAAAGGAGACGCCCCCTACAGTAATAAGGGTGACAGATTTAATCACTTCTCTGTGGGGAAAATGTCCAGGATTTGGCAGTTCATTACAGAAATGGAGACTTGTTGAAAGAGAACTTATAAATCAGAAAATGGAGTGTTGTTGATTATGTACACGTTGCTTCCAAGGCATAGCATCTCCTCAGGGTGCCTCAGCTCCGCTGAAGGCCACATTATGCCAAGGAATCTGGACTCAGAGTAATTAGTTATGAGGTATTTCATGAATATCCAGGACACTGGGGTTTTCAACCCATGAGAATGCTTCAGGCTGAGAAGTGAGGTTAGCAGTAGTAAATTGCTAGTACTAGATTAGGATTTGTTACCTTCCCAGCAACTTTCCATATTTGCAATATGGAATTCAAGTTGTTGAGGTCACTTCAAATAGAAGGACACAATATGTCTTGCCTGAAAAAAAAAATCACTGTTGGTGAAAGACTTTATGAAGTTGTTAGTGTAGGTTTGAGTTTGGCAGTGGCATAATTTGTATGTAGAAAGTATAGCTGACATGGTCTGTGCCTCACACATATACTTTTGGCACTAATTTTTACATGCACAATACCCGTGATTAGCTGTGCACATCTGTGGCTTTCTGTCTGAGAGTTATTTGTTGTTGTTGAGTGTCTGCTCTGAGTGTGTGTGTGGCAAGATGGTAGTGCTGGAGCAAAGCACTGGAAGCAGTCTTCGACTAATGTCAGATGGAGAGTTGGTGAATTAAATGCTCCAACTCTCTTGCATTTTGGTTGAGATAAGTCTGAGGCTTGTTCTCCCCTGTCTGCTAGAGCTCTCCAGTGAACCTGACCTCCAGTTGCCTACAGCAATAACTTGCTCCATAATGAATCTTTAATTGACTTCTTCCGCATCTCCATCTCATTACTCCATTGCCATTATTTCCCAAATGAACTAATTCATATATATCCTTGCCTCAAGTTTGCTTCTAAAGAAACTCAACCTAATTTAAAGTGTGAGATTGTTTCTAAACAAGACACTGTACATATAACTGGGACATAATGTGGCTGTTTCCACCCACCATGCTAATATCTCAGAGGACAATAACTCAACATGACATAGCATATTCCAGTTTGTTTCATGGAAATAACTGAGGTCAGAGAGATTCTTTCTCTAACTCTTAGCAGAGTGGAAAGTGAAGTGATAATGGATTTATCAGGCTAATGTTAGGTTACGCTGCAATAACTCACATGTTAACCAAATCACAGTTTAATGCTAATTAGGTAAATCTCCTTGGTGACTTTCTTGTAAGAGTGACTCCAGAATTTGGTCTGTGACCATCTGAGCCAGCTGGCAGTGTTAGGAAATGAGGATGAAGGTCGCAGCCAGCAATGTTTCCCACTGAGCAAGGGACGGAGGTCTGAGGGTCAGGTGGGGATGAGCAAATTCTGGGAGAAGCACAAAACAGGCTCCATTATAGGTGGTTACCAGAGGGAAAAGGGGAAGGAGGAGTAGATAAAGGTAAAGAGGGTCAAATATATGATGACGGAAGGAAATTTAACTTTGGGTGGTGAACACACAATGCAATATTCAAACGATGTATTATAGAATTGTACACTAGAAATCTATATAATTTTATTAACCAATGTCACCCCAATAAATTTAATTAAAAAATAGGCTCAGTACAGTGGCAAAACTATCTGCAGGCAAGGTTTTGTTAAACATATGTGCAAAAAGTAAAAAGTCCTCAGATTATCAGAATAAATGCTCACTTTGACTTCTAAAATGTCAGATATTCATACTCTTAGGTTGCCTCAACTCATTAATTACTATGAAAATCTGTACAACAGGCCGACTAGTGCAGCTAGTCAGTCAAATAATTGGTATCTGACCTACTGCAGAAAAGTCACACCAGTCATTTGTTAATTTGCATCTTATAGTCTGAATAGACAAATTGTGGTGAGATTGTACTTTTTATTTTGCAACTGGTTAAGTTGGGAGACTGTGAGCCCAGTTAAAACTTAGAGCTATTAGGTAAATTGGATAGACTTTTATAGGGTTGTTGATCCTAGGGTTCTTTTTCAAGAAACACAGAAATAAAAAGAATGCAAAATATAGTTGAAAGATACAATCATAGGGAAATTTATAATTTTTTTTTTCAAATGTTAAACTAGATAGAGAGTAAAGTATGAACATAAGATTTTGAGTAAGAAAACCTTGGGTCGAGCTTCAGCATTATTACATGTCAGTCGTATTGCTCTGAGCAGTTTTCTAACTTCTCAGCTTCAGTTTCCAAAATTGAGATAGTAATAGTATCTGAGTCTGAGATTTAATGTAAGATTAAATGACTTGAGACAAAGTACTTGGCATGGTGTGAGACAGATGACAAGGACGTAATAATGGTAGCTATTGTTTATATTTTTACATGTAAAGCAGGGCTTCAGTTATTTATTCACTGTTTAAACAAATATTTATAGAACAGCTACTGAGTGCTAGGGACTGTGCTAGATGTTGGGAATAATATGGTAAATATTTTAGGCTTTATGGATCATAGATATCTGTTGCATCCATTCAGCTCTGCCACAATAGCAGGAAAGTAAACTTAGATGATATACAAATGGATGGACATTGGTATGTTCTAGTAAAACTTTGTTTACACAAATAGGTAGTGGTCTAATTGTCTTGTGGGCCATAGTTTGCTGACCATTGAGATAGCTAGTAATATATGAACATTAATAGCTAGTATTCATTGAGTGCTTACCATGTATGTTTATTTAATAAACACTTATATAGCAGTTACTATGAGCCGGACAATGATCAAATCTCTTTACATATTTTAACTCATTTAACTTCTTTTAATCCCATGAGTTTGGTATTATCCCCATTTTACAGATGAGGAAACTGAGTCATCAGAGGTTAAATAAATAAGAGATGGGGCTGGGATTTGAACCCAAAAAATCTAGTGCCAAAATCTGGACTTGCAACTATTACACCACTTCCCTTACATAGACACTTAACTATGAACTCTGAAAAGTACATGGAGAGATTAACAATGATGTCTGCCTCTCAGGTTGTTGTGACCCTACAAAGACATGAAAGCATTTAGTAAGTTGTAGTAGGTTATGGAAATATTATTATTTTTCTCTCTGGAGCAGCAGCCTCCCGCTACTTGTGAAGAGTTTGGTTTTGTTTCTAAACTGCAGAGCAGAAGTGGGTTGGGTGGCTTGACTACAGGTTTTGGAAAGAGAAAATAAACCAGCTCTCTGAGGCCATACCTCATTTCTCTCTTTAAATGTTTTTAAACTTGAGGAATAAAGTATTAACATTGGTCATTATGCTAGTTCATCTATAGAGAAACCCCAGGAGATAGTTATTATTGTCATCTCCATGGAGCAGATGAGGAACCAGAAGCTCAGGAAGAATAGGGACAATATGCCCTAAGATCATAGCTGAAGGTGGTGGAGCCAGGATTGGAACCTGGATTCTCTAATTCTGAGGCCTGCATTCTTGGCCCGGGCTCCAAGGCATATTGTCCTGTGTGTACCTATTGTCTCAGATCCTGCTCTTGATTTCATCAACTGATTAGGGTAGAGGGAAGTGAGAATTGGTTAAAATGAGTATAGCTATGAAAGGAGATGGTATTCATCTTATTCAGCCAACGTCTATGAAATGCAAACAGTTTACTAAACAGCAGTGTGCCCATCCTGATAATTAAAGATCCTGAAAAATAATGACTTGGCCTGGAGGTATCATTACCTGGAATACCAGCTTAGTGTCTGTTTCAAACAGTGATAATTTTTATGTCCTGCCATAAATGATCACTTAAGCAGCCTGAAATGAAAACAGGGCACAATGTCCCCTGTGCTTATGGAGTTTGTGCTGAAAAGCTGAACTTGATCTTGAAGAGAAATGCCCATTTGTGCCCCAAACTTCCATGATCTTTACGTTTTAATAAACAGTGGACTGTGAAAAGCTTGTTTTGAACCGAGGAGGAAGGAACACAGGAGGTTTCTGTGCTGGGTGGAAAAGGGGGCAGATAGGGTTTGAGATACCTTTAGAAACCATCTGGGAGGCTCTTGTGGGTTGAATTGTGCACCCCTCCCTCCCCCAAGATATGTTGGAGTCCTAACTCCTGGCACTTGTGACTGTGACCTTATTTATCAATAGGGTTTTTACAGATGTAATTAAGATGTAAGTTAAGATGAGGCTATATGGGTGTGAAGTGGGACCTTAATTTGGTGTCCTTAAGAAGAGAGACACAGGGAAGATGGTCACGTGAAGGTGACAGAAGCAGAAACTGGAGTGATGTAGCTGCAAGCTAAGGAAGGCCAAGGACTTATGACAGTCACCAGAAGCTGGGAAGAGGCAAGGAAGGATTCTCTTTCTCAGGTCCTGAAAGGTGAATGGCTCTGCCAACATCTTGATCTCGAACTTCCTACCTACAGAAATGGGAGAGAATAAATTTCTGTTGTTTTAAGCCACCCAGTTTGTTGTACTTTGTGATAGCACCCTTAGGAAACTAATACAGAGGTGTTTCTGACTTGCAGAGAGCAAGTAGGTGTGTGTGTGTATGGGGGAGAGGGGTTGAAACACTGAATAACTGTATTCATACATTTCTTAATTTGCCATTCAAACAGGAGGCAGTATTGTATGGTAATTAAGAGCAAGGCTTAGGAATCAGACCTATATTTAAATTTCAGTTCTGCTACTTCTGTGCTGGGTGATTTTAATAATAATAATTACAACATTTACTAATGAATTACAAATCCTAGGCCTTGTGCTTTGAGTTGAATATGCAATATATTTGTTTTATAGAGAGGAAACTGAGGCACAGAAGAGTAAGTAGCTTCCTCAAAGTTAAATAGCTAATAAATGGTCGTGGAACTAGAGTCCAGGTACTCTGACCCCAGAGATTCTTCTATTAACCACCATGAAATACTTTAGTCCCTATTTCCTCAAGTGTTCAGTGGGTAGGCTCCAAATAACTGTCACAGAATTTTTATGAGGATTCCACTTAAAAGAATTTAGGCAACATGTAGAGAAGGAAACTCAGTTACTCATTAAAATTATTTGTTATTAGTTATAGATTCACAGGAAGTTGAAGAAATAGTACAGTGAGGCCCTGAGTACCCTCACCCTACTTTCCCCAATGATAACATCTTACAGAATTGCAGTACAATGATAAAACTAGGGAAGTGACAATGGTACAATCTACAGAATTACTAAGTCTAGTAATCATCAGTTTTCACAGGTACGTGTGTGTAGTTTTATGCCATTTTATCGTATGTATAGTTTTGTGTAACCACCACAATCAAGGCACAGAACTCTTTCCATTTTACATAGAAACTCCCTTGGGCTACATGTCTGTCTGTCTGTCTGTCTATCTATCTATATAGATATATATAAACATATATATATCTATATAGATAGATATGTATTAAACTATAGTTGGTATACAATATTTAATTAGTTTCAGGCATATAATATTAATGATTTGACATTTATCTACCTTACAGTATGATGACCTCACTAAGTCTAGTAATCGTCTGTCACCATGTAAACTTATCACAATATTATCAACTATATTCCCTATCACCTTTTACCCTTCTCCTCACCCCTTCCCTGCTGGGAAGTATCATTTTGATCTCTGTTTCTATGAGTCTATTGAGTCTATCGATTTCCTTTTTGATCCATTGGTTGTTTAGTAGCACGTTAACATTCACATGTTTGTGTTTTTTTCCAGTTTTCTTCCTATAGTTAATTTCTAGTTTCATGTATTATGGTCAGAAAATATGCTTGATATAATTTCAGTCTTTTTGAGTTCATTGAGGCTTGTTTTGTGTCCTACTATGTGGTCTATCCTGGAAAGTGTTCCTTGCACCTTGAGAAAAATGTATAATCTGTGGATTAGGGATGAAAAGTTCTATAAATATTATATCATTCTTGTAAATGGTTGCATTTAAAGCCATTTCCTTAAAAAAAAAAAAGCCATTTTTTCTTTATTTCTCTCTGGATGATTTACTTATTGAAGTAAGTGGAGTATTAAAGTCTCCAAATATTATTGTATTAATTTCTGCCTTTATGTCCATTAATATTTGCTTTATATACTTGGGTGCTCCTATGTTGGATGCATTGATATTTATATTTGCTATGTTGTTTTCTTGGATTGACCCTTTTATTATTTTATTATTTATTAATGTATTTCTTTGTTTTCTTTGTTTTAAAGTATATTTTGTCTGATATGAGTATTGCTACCCCAGTTTTTTTTTTTTTCATTTCTATTTGCATGGAATATCTTTTTCCATTCTTTCAATTTCAGTTTCTGTGTGTTTTTCAATCTAAAGTAAGTCTCTTGTAGGTGGGTCTTTTTTTCTTTTTATCCATTCTGCCACCCTGTGTCTTTTGATTGGAACATTTAGTCCATTTACAAATAATTATTGATCGATATTTGGTTATTACCATTTAGTTAATTGTTTTTGGTTGTTTTTGTTCTCTGTTCCTTTCTTTTGATCTCTTTCCTTTTGACTTACTGGTCTTCTTTAATTTTTTTTTTTGGGTGTCTTTCTTTTTATTTCTTTGTGTATTTTTGGTAGGTTTTTTGTTTGTCATTACTGTGAGGTTTGTATGTATTCATCTATATATGCAGTAGTTATTTTAAGCTGATAGGCATTTAAGTGCAAATGTATTCTACATTTTACTCCCCCTCCATTCTTTATGTTTTTGATGTCATATTTTACATTGTTTTGTGTACCCCCTGGCTGTTTATTATAATTATAGTTAATTTTCCTACTTTTGTCTTTTAACCTTTATATTAGCTTTTTAAGTGATTGATTCACTGTGATTATTGTATATTTACCTTTAACAGTGAAAAAAAATTTTTTTCTTTTCTGTATTTTCTTATTTCTGGTTATGGCCTTTTCTGTATAAAGAAGACCCTTTATAATTTCTTGTAGATTGGTTTAGTGGTGGTGAACTTCTTTAGTTTTTGCTTGTCTAGGAAGTTCTTTATCTCTCCTTCAATTCTGAATGATAATCTTGCTGGGTATAGTATTCTAGTGTGTAGATTTCTTTCTTTCAGTACTTTAAATATTTTCTGCCACTTCCTTCCGGCCTATAGAGTTGCTGCTGAGAAATGCCTTATGGGAGGTTTCCCTTGTATGTGACTTGTTTCCTTTCTGCTGCCTTCAAGATTCTCTTTTTCCATAATGTTTGCCATTTTAATTACAATATGTCTTGGTGTGGTTTTCTTTGGTTCATCTCATTTGGAATTCTGTTTCCTGGACCTAGATGTCTGTTTTCTTCTCCAGATTAGGAAAGTTTTTAGCCATTATTTCTTCAAATATAATTTCTGCCCTTCTCTTTCTTCTCTTTCCAGAATCCCTATAATGGGAATGTCAGAGTGCTTTATGTTGTTTTAGAAATCCTTTATACTGTCCTCATTTTTTAGAATTCTTTTTTCATTTTGCTGTTCTGCTTTGGTGATTTCCACTATTCTGTCTTCCGGGTAATTAATACATTATTTTGTTTTAACTAATCTGATGTAGATTTCTTTTAATGTAGTCTTCATTTTAGTTATTTTATTCTTCAACTCTGATTGATTCTTTATTATATTTTCTAACTCCTTATCGAAGTGCTCTCTGAGTTCCTCTATTTTATTCTCAACTTTGTCAAGCATTCTTTTGACCATTTCTTTGAATTCTTTATCAGGCAAGTTACTCATCTCCATTTCATTAGAGTTTTTCTCTCAGGTTTTCTCTTGTTTCTTCATTTGGGAACATATTCTTTTGTCTCCTCATTTTGTTTGAATTTCTGCATTTGCTCCTATCAGTTAGGTGATATAGCTATCTCTCCAATTTTGAAAAAATGGTCTTGCGTAGAAATGGTCTCTGTGCATACTGTGTGCTGGGTGTTTTTGACAGGTTGGCTGGAGTTGGGGTAAGCATTTGCAGTGCCTGGGGTGCTACCAGGTCAGAAGGAACAGGTTTGGGTTGGGGCAGCCTTGGGTGTGTGGGCTTTCTTGCCCTGCTGGGCTGGATGGGCCAGTCCTGTAGGCCTGTTGATTCTTCTCTTGATCCAACTGGGGCTGCCTGGTGTGCAGTTCTGGCTCACTCTATTGATTTGATTACAGCTGGTCTGGGTGCCCTATGAAAGTGTGCACCACGGCAGCCCTCTGCCTTCTCCCTCTTAGTCTGTATGAGGCTTCTCACTGCATGCATGGCTTGCCCAATTGTTTGAGTGCTGCCAAAGCCCGGTCTAAGCGAGACTGTCCCATGGACACAATTGCCACGGTATCCCGATTCCCTCTCCAGGGGAGGGGCTGCCCAACGTTTGTGCTGAGGCTCCCTAGTGGTTTCACTTTTGCTCCAGGTGGGGCAGCCCAGTGGGTATGTATAGCTGTGGACTGGTGCGAGTGAACCTCAGCACCCTGTTGGGCTTGCTGGACCTAGCTCCAGACGGGGGGATCCTATGCATGCTTGCTGTGGTGCCCTCTTGTTCCTGCTGGAGCTAGCTCCAGGGTACGTCCCTGGGGACACTCTACTGTGGCTTTGCAGGTCAACCAGAGCACTTGGATAGAACTCTTGCCCACTCTTACATTCCTCCAAGAGCAGGAGGAATATAAGCAATGGTGCTCACTGGCTCCTTCAATCCTGATGGGTTCCTTTAGATTCTGGGGGACTCCTACATTTCTCCAATCTCCTTAATATGGTCTCTCTCTCTCACTTTGTGGTGCTGAAGCTATTTAGTAGTCCCTTGGTTGTCTCTTACAAAGAATTGCTCCAAATATAGGAGTGCATTCAGTGTGTTTATGGGAGTGGGTAAGCTCCGCATCATCTTAATCTGCTATCTTGGACCCACCTCCTACATTTTCATATTGCTTTCTATCTCCTATGCCTAAGCCCTGGCTACTATGAATTTGTTCATCATTTCTACGATTTTGTCATTTTGAGAATGTTATATAAATGGTAACATACTGTATGTAACCTTTTGAGATTGGCTTTTTTTTTTCACTCAGCGTGACAACAAATATTTTTTGAGCTCTTCTAATGCCAGGTGCCATGACAGAAATTATGAGTACAAAGAAGTCAATTCTCTCACTTTAGCATCAACTTGCTGGTGAGAAAATGTCTCCAAATTTATAAAAATAGAGACCACTTTTTTGATGGCAGACTTTGCCTCTTTTCACATTGGCTTATGTTTCCATCCCATTTTATTCCTTAAGCCAAACATTCTCAGTATTGCCATTAAGGAGCCTGCGAAGAGGCCGTGTGCTAGGGAAAATCTGTGGTGGCAGTATTTTAACCTGCACAGCTCCACAAACAGCAGATTACCCTTTATTGTAATGGTGGCCTGGGAGCAGATTGGCTGCTTTTGTATTTCCACCAATTGCTGTCACAGCTGGGTAGTTTGATGCATTTATGTACAAAGGTTAATTCCCTGTGGCTTGATCGATAGCAGGAAAGTGGAAAAAATTAAGGACTGTAGTTTGGTATGTTATCTGTTTGAAATGTACTGAAAGAATTATTCAGTCTATGAAAGTAGAAGGTAGAACGTGGAATAGCTGCTTGTTTTGCAAAAAGATTAAGATCCTCATACACTGATTGCTAGCCTCCTCATTGTTACTAAGAAGCTTTATGTCCTGAGCAGATCAACTCCTTTGGACTGCTTCTGTGAAGGGAGAGATTTGGGTTACTTGATCTTTAAAGTCTTTTACAGATATGAAAAATAATCGGTTTTGTGTTTTGTGACTTGAGTTCATATAGTTATCACATCTCCATGCCAAAACTAAGACTAAAAAGACCATTGGAGGCCCTTATTGTCCCTTTGTTACCAAGATCCAAACATACCTGCATCAGTACCCACTACATTGTCATTGTCTTACTGTGCTCCCTGGCATAAGTTTCCCCACTGCTACCAAAGGCCGCCCTCTCTCTCAATGCTTTAGTGTCCAGCCCTCTTCACCTTTACAAGGTCCTGTTTCTAGCATTTCTCTCTCCTGCATTATTTTCTCTCTTTCCTGGCTTGTTTACTGCAGTATATGAATGAGCTCTAGCTCTTGTTTATCTTAAAAATAAACAGCTCTCCGTTGCTGCTATGTCCTCCTCCAGCCACCATCAGATTGCTCTTCTTCCCCTTATTACAGACATTTTGAGAGTTAACCACTTTTGCTGTTTCCTGTTTCTTACCTCCCAGTCCCCTTTCAGCCACCTACAATTGGGCTTCTATGTTCATGAAGCCAGTGAGACTTGGCTTGTCTTCAACTGCCCCCATGTGGCTAAGTTTTGTGGGCCCTTTTTTGGCTTCATCTTGGTGACTTCTTAGCATTTTGATTTTCCTCCTTCCTGCTTCATTTTTGTCTTGGCCTTTGCTGTGCCACATTTTTTGGGCCAGTTCTCCTTTGCTAGATTTCCCTCCTCAGGGTTTGGTCCTGAGCCCTCTTTATATCTCTCTCTACACACACTTTCTGGAAGCTCTGATCTAGCAGCTCCCCTCCCCCCCCCAGCTTAAAATATATATGAATTCTGTTCGCATGTGCTTATTTTTGACCTATTTCTCTCCTTTAGCTCTAGATTTTTGTATCTGATATTCTACATAGCATCTCAACTTGACTATTTCATTGGAATCTCAAAGTTATGTTGTGCAAAACAGTTCTAATTTTTTTCTTCCTTAATCTCCTTTTCTGTGTCTTCCTTACTTAGTTTTTCAAACTATCATGCTAGGTTCTAGGCCCAAATTGAATTTTTCCCTTTCTTTCATTTACCTTTCCAAATCCAAGTCATTCGGATTTAATCTCCTGAATGCATTGCAAGGTTTTCCATTTTACCATGTTCACCCTTGTTTCTCCATTCAGTGTCATCACCATATCTCACCTGGCTATTGTAATGCATCCTACCTGAACTCTCTTTTACTTTTGCTTTCACTTCATTTTTTACATTCATTTTCATGCATCACCACCTGCAATGATCTTATTTTACTTATTTGTACTTGTTAACTGTCTCTTCCACCATTTCCCCTGAGGTCACAGGCTTTTTCTTATCACTCTCTATTTATAGACAGAAATAAATTTTTGAATAAAATGAATGAGTGATCGAGGCTGAAAGGAAGTAATTTCCCCCCAGCTTTATTGACATAATTGACATATAACATTGTGTAAGTTGAGGTATACAGTGTGTTGACTTGATATATTTATATATTGCAAAATTATCACCACCATAAACCTATGCTAACAGTTTCATCATGTCACATAATTACCATTTCTTTTTTGCAGTAAGAACATTTAAGATCTACTTTCTTAGCAACTTTCGAATATGTAATACAGTATCATTAACTGTAACCACCCAGAATTTATCTATCTTATAACTGGAAGTTTGTACTCTTTGACCAACATCTTTCCATTTCCCCCCTCTCCTCAGTCCCTGGTATCTGCTATTCTCTCTGTTTTTATGTTTGGCTTTTTCAGATTCCCCATATAAGTGATATCATAGAGTATTTGTCTTTCTTTGTTTGACTTATTTAACTCAGCATTATGCCCTCAAGTTCCATCCATGTTGTTGAAAACAGCAGGACTTAGTAATTTTAGGCATGAAAATAAAATGATGATTTTAGGCATGAAAATATAATAATAATGTTAATTACAGCTAACAATGAAGTAGTGCTTACTCTGAAGCAGAAACTCCATTTCTTTAGGCCAGGGAACTGAGGCCTGGCAATGGTTAATGACTTTCTAAAAGACTTGTAGCCATAACAGAGGGGAGGAGGGAAGGGGGAGGGAAGAGGTGGATGGGTTAAAAGAGGTCAAATATGTGATGACAGAAAGAAATCTAACTATGGGGGGTGAATACACAATGCAATATATATATAAATATATTGATATGTATGTGCACATATATATATATATATGCCTTATTGAATTGTACACCTAAAACTTACTGTATTTCATTAACTAATGTCACCATAATAAAAATAATAAAAATAAATTTTTAAAAAACAACCTGTAGCCAAAGGAGACAGTTATGTTAGTTTGGATAGACCGTGCTCTTAGTATTATCAATACTGACTCCATTCTGGGTGTAGCAGTAAAGAAAAGAACATGGTATATGGTGATAGCTCCAGGTCTAGACCCCAGTTCTGCCTCTTAACTAATGTGGGAACTTTGATGGATCACCATATTAAGCCTCAGTTTCTCAGTTATCAAAAGGGGACAATAATAGCTACCTCAGAGGATGTTAAGAGGATCTAATGATATAACACAGTAATTGCACAATGTTAAATGCATGGACATGTTGATAAAATGCCTAGCACAGCCTCTGGCATGCTGCATTTATATTTATTAATATCTCTGGACTTTGGCTTTGGTATGAGGTGAAGGCAAACACTATGATCTAGATGTTTGTGTTCCAAAATTCATATGTTGAAACCCAATCCCCAAGATTATAGTGTTTGGAGGTGGGGCTTTTGGGAGGTGATGAGGTCAGGAGGTCAGATGTTTGTGTTCCAAAATTCATATGTTGAAACCCAATCCCCAAGATTATAGTGTTTGGAGGTGGGGCTTTTGGGAGGTGATGAGGTCAGGAGGGTAGAGACCCCATGAATGGGATCAGTGCTCTTATAAAAGAGATCCCAGAGAGCTCTCTTGCTTCCTCCATCGTGGGAGGACACAGAGAGCTTGTCTATGAAAGACCCCATGAATGGGATCAGTGCCCTTATAAAAGAGATCCCAGAGAGCTCTCTTGCTTCTTCCATCGTGGGAGGACACAGAGAGCTTGTCTATGAACTGGGAAGCAGGCCCTCACTAAAGAGAACCCGACCATGCTGGCACCCTGATTACAGAATTCTGGCCTCCAGAAGTGTGAGAAATCAATTTCTGTTGTTTGTAAGCCACCCAGTCTCTGGTATTTTGTTATAGCAGTCTAAATGGATTAAGAGCAAGGCTATCTTTTCTGAATAGGACATCCACTGAAAAAATACATAGTGGATACCTGGGCTGGCCAACAACCAGCTGTTCATCACGTGGCTGCTTCCTCCCTTCCAGGACCTTTTGCAGGCCTTACCCCTAGGAACCTAGTTCCCATGTCTGTCATATCCAGGTTTCATATCTAGGCCTGCTTCTGCTGTCTCCTTTTCCAAATGGCTTCTTCATGGCTCCTTAGGCTGGCTGTCATATTAGAAAGCAGTCAGAAAAATTAATTCCATCTGGGCCAAAATGATGGATAATGTTTAAAAGTGCTACCTCTGTGGCATTTTCACAGAAGCTATGTGGAGAGGCAAGGCTTCAAAGCAGACGGTTGTTTTACTCTTGGTAGAATCCCAACTCAGTGGCAGGTTGAAGTGAGAATATTTTGGGGCCAAGGAGCTTTCTCAGAGCCTGTAAATCATCCAGCTCACGGTTGCTGTCTCAGGTTTTGCATAGGACAGGCCCTGTATTCTTACAAAGGGCACTCGGGAGGTAATTTGCTGGTGATTAGGATGTTTCCATTGAATAATGAAAAACATCATCCAGGTGCACATCTGTTCTTCATTTGGTCCAGGGTAGTAGAAGATGGAGAGGTCTGCCACAATTACAGGTAAAGGACTGATGCTGCTATTTATCAGTAGCCAGCCAACCCTGAATGCTCAATTATCCAGCACTTGACTGCAGGCTGCTTTCTTCAGCAAGAGAGAAGCCAAGAAAAAGCTATCAATTTCTATTGGAAACCGATCTAAAAAGGAAACATCCAGTGTATATCTTAAGGTCATGCCCGACTCACCCTGGGATTATTTTTGTTGTTGCTCCTTGACAGATATATACGTGTATACATGTATATGTGTGTATATATACATAACTTTTTATTTTGGAATAATTTTAGATTTATAAAAAATTGCAGTGATACCTGAGTTCCTGTATAACTTTCACAAAGATTCCCCTAATGTTATACTCTTGATTTTTAGAGCCATAACTTTTTGAAATGAAAATTGTTTATTTATCAAATCTTTTTGGAGAACCTACTATGTGCTAGGCACTAGGGATAGAACAATGAATAAGACAGACTCAGCCCCTGAATTCACAGGTCTTATAGTCTAGCTCAGCGGTTTTTAAAGTGTGGTCTTTGGACATCAGTATCATATGAGCATTTGTTAAAATGCAAATTCTCAGGCCCTGCGTCATATTAGAATCAGGAACTTTGGTAGTTAAAATACAGCAATCTGTATTTTAACAAGCCCTCCAAAAAATTCTAATGCACAGTCAAGTTTGAGAACCCCTGTCTAAAGAGGGAAAAAGCAAATACTAAATGAATAATTATAAATATGTTCCGATTTCACCATGGGAAGCAGGGAAAGTTATAGGAACACAGTGGGGAGAAGGTTGTTTTGTCTGGAGTGTGGGAAAGGTCTGGCTGAGAAAGGGGTATTTAAATTGCCATCTGAAGGACGAGGAGGAGTGAGCCATGTGGAATGGTGGCAACGTGTTGTAGGCTGAGGCGCTGCCTGGAATCAGGTAAGAGAGGCTGGACATGTTAAATTTGGACTCCTCAGCCACAGTAAAACTGAGTCAAAAGATTAGTTTTGACTAATCCAAACCCAGCTTAATTAGAAAATCTAATTCACTAGCTCTCTGCATTTCCTAAATTTTCAGTTAATCAATATTTAAAAAATCAAATCTGTGTTGCATTTAGAGGATTCTGTGATATAATAAAGAGCTTTGCAGTAAGGGATGAGAAATCCATTGCAGAGCCAACTCTACTTACAATAGCTCTGTTAGCTGGTTTTTTTCACTTGACTTTGCTGATCTCAAGCCCTTACTTATAAAATGAGGGGGTTGGACCAGATCGTAACAGCCATTTCTTTTCTGACTTCACGATCCAGAATTAGCTATAAATGTCATTGTACTGCTGTTTACTTTAAAAAGTACATTTATATTCATTTTCTTCAATAGCTAATTCTATACATTGCCGAGAGTGTTCTTATTCTTTTCTCTAAAATTACTGCCATAAGTTTATCCCACAAGGATATATTACTTGCTCTAATGATCTGGTAATTATTAGATAATGAAATGGCCAACTATAAGCATATTATTAAGAGCAGTTGCTGTGTGGAATATTTTTGTCATGCAATTAGAAATGTTACTTATATTTTAGTAATGCATAAGCAGTTACATGCTGAAGAGAATAAAAAATAAAACAATATCCTTCCATCTTCTATTGAAGTAAGTCTTAGACACATTTATAAAAAGCCTACGGAGCCTAATTCCATGGGCTAGTGGAATTAAAGCCATGTTTTATCTTTGAGTTCACAGTATGCCCTGTTGCCATTATTTAGAACTCTTCCCTCAAGGAGAGTCGAGGATGTTGGTGCAAAATTGGGTTAGGCAGCTACAGTTCTAAGATAACCATCCTGATTTATATTGTTTCTCTCAATCCTATACTGTGGAAAAGTTTCCTTATGAGAATGCTAACTCTGATAGGCAGAGAATTTTACACACAAAGTCAGGCACATGATAGGTCCTTAATAAGAATGAATTACATTTTAACCAAGCTGTATTCAGACTACTTTTGCTGCATGTGTAGCTGTTTTATGAATGTCAGAATGTGACATATGCATTACATCATGCATCTGCATTATGAGGAACTTTGTGCTGAATGTGGAGATTAATTTTGGTCTCTTAGGTTTTAACCTTTGATTTTGGCAGCACCCAGACTGGCGTTTACTTTCTATTAAGATGACATTCTCAGAAATGTATCATATGGCAAAGGAGAAGTTATAGTCTTTCTAGCTGGAACCAGTCACCTGCTTCCCAGGTTCCGTTATCCTTGAACTGCACTTATGATTGTCTTATGTGCTTTACTTTCTGTCTATACATGTTATCATTTTTCATTCTCGATTGGAAGCTCCTGGAGGACAGGATCCATATATGACTTGTCTTGGCATGATAATATCAGCTAACACTTGAGAGTGCTAACTTTGAGTCAGGCACTCAGCATTTCATTCATTTTTTTCCCCTACTGTGATGAACAAGACTTCACAATATGACTAATGACATATTGTGGCTCTGCCCATGAGGTATTTTTAGTACCATTTTATACATGAGAAAACTGAGATGCGGAGAGTTCCAATAATTGATTTAGGGGCATTGAGCTAGTTAATGCTGGAACCAGCCATCAAACCTATTTCTTTCCAATTGAAAAGTCTGTGCTCTGAATAGTTAAATTGTCTCTGACGGACCTCTAACATCATTTAAACTTAATGTAGACTGTGTGGGTGATTCTTCATCCAGGTTGTATGACAAGCTGATATATTTAGGGAAAGGTAAACATGCATGAGGATACTATGTGGTGTATTCTTGGGAATTATGCAGATAGTAAGAAAGTCTACAAGACATGCTTTCAGTGTAAAGGAAATAAAAGCCCTATTACCTGAGTAAACCAAAGGTATTGATTGTTATTCCTGTCATGTTCACAGTCAACCATCCCAAGCAGGAGCAATATTTTTCTTGAACTTGCTTGTTTTCCATATTGCATGGTTGACCACGTCATTAATTCAAATCTGTTGTAATCAAACATCTTAGCCGTTGTTAACTGGTTCTGATGCAATTACTTCTTTGCCCACGGCAGTCTTCATAAGTTAAAGTGTTCAGTTCTGGGGAACAAAATTGCTAAGAGGGTTATCTGTAGGACTATAGTCATCTCATTCTTTGCTATATCATTCCATTTCACTTTTTTTCACGCTATTCCATTCTATTCTATGAACATATCTTGAGTATTACAATGAACAGAATATTTATTTCTCCCTCAAATTCATATGTTGAAATCTTAAACTCCAGTGTGATGGTTTTAGGACTTTTGGGGGGTGAAGCCCTCATAAATAGTATTAATGTCTTTATGAAAGAGACCTCAGAGAGCTTCTTCACCCCTACTGCCATGTGAAGACACAGATGGCTGTCTGTGAGCCAGGAAGTGGGCTTTCACCAGATACTAAATCTGCTGGTGCCTTGATTTTGGACTTAACCAGCCTCCAGAACTGTGAAAAATCAATCAATTTCTGTTGTTTATAAGCCACTCAGTCTATAGTATTCTGGTATAGCAGCCCCAACAGACTAAGACGAGTGTTAGGTACTGAAGACACATATAGGTTGGGTTAGACATGTCCTCTGCCTTACCTAATTGAGCATCCAATGGGGAGAGATATAAGAAAACAGGCAATTACAATGCAGATAGGTAAACCCTATGAAAGGGGTACTGCAGGGAGAATGGGAGCTCAGGCTGCTGGGGTGGGGTTTAACACATGAATCAAACGTACCTGGAGGAAGTGACTTCTTAGTTGTGACCTGAGGTGAAAAGGAAACAGCCAGGCAAAGGGTGTTTAGTCATCTAGTAAGAGTAAGCAAATTAAAGACAGACCTGGTTTCTTAGTTTTTCTGCTTTTCTCTTCTCAAAAGATTCAGCTTGCTTGTGGCTTGAGATTCTTAAATTTGCTAAACTGGAAGCAGGCATATTTCTTCAATGTTAGACTTGTGTTTCTCATGTAACTGGGCATTAGTATAGAAAGACTTGTTATCAAGGGATGGCTGGGGTGGTCTGACATTCAGATTGCTCAATAAGATTTAGGGCGTGGGAAGAGTATCAGAAAAATATCAAAGTATTTTTTCGCTTATCATTTCAATTAGCTTCCTTTCCCAAAGCCGTAAGAAGTGGGCATGACAGATAATTAAGACTTATTTTAGAAAGCAGGATTATGATTCTTATTAAATGTAATAACTTGCTCAGAAATGTGTTTCCACTTAAAATGTAATTTAAAATTGTTAAGTTGTCAAAGATTGAACTGTCCTGACTGACATAATTTGTTGATATTTAACTTTAATTTTCACTTCGATGACTTCAGTTCAAACGATAGTGATAATTTCAGTGTTGTTGGGTGTTAGCTTTAGAACAAGGAGGAACACATTTGCTTTTTTGAGTATCTAATATTTTTGAACATTATACTCAGAAATAATTAGTGAAATATGGCTCTTGAGGTACTTTTAACAAATAATCTGATTTTAAGAGGTGTTAAAGACTTGTCAAAGTTTTCACTTTTTAAACATATAAAATATTCTATGTTTTTAGTAAAAGATTCAGGTTAAATGAATAGCACTCCACTCTGATGAATAAAAGAGGTCATATTTTTATTTTTATTTTATTATTTTTTAAAAGGCATATATGAGAGGTAATATTTTTAACATAACTACTTGACAATTCTGAAAGGCAAATAATTCTATGATTAAAGACTTTGGCAATTCAAATTGTTACTGAAGTTTTATTTAATAAAAAGGAATGTATAATTTCAATTAAGATAAAAGCAGTTCATCCTTTCAGTTCAATAAAAATGATATTTGGATGCTTCTGTCTTTAAGTCAAATTTATTACAATTGTGACTCTCACTTGGCCAATTGAAACTAATCAAACATAGCATTTTTCTGTACAATCTTTTGCCTTTATTTTTTGATCTATTACGAATAGGCCCCAATGGCTAGGATTATGACCAGTTTTCTTTCAGTAAATGAAACCCCTTCCTACTAGCACTGCTGAACTATTTCACATCAGAAAGCAGGACTGCCCCAGTCAACATAACGGCGGAAAAGTTTGCTTGACTGGTTTCTCTTTGGGCCCCCTCCTCCATATTTCAGGTCTCTCACTCTCCTCCTGAGGAATTAACTATGCTTATTCTTTTTGTTCTAGTTCCTTTTGTCAGGAAGCATTTGGAATATTTATTCTTACTAAACTATCGGTGGCTTAGAGTTATTTTCCCCAGTAAATAAATTTATGTTTTAAAGGAGTATCTAGCGAAACGACAGAGTTTAGCCCAAATGAATTAACCCCAAATGGCGGAATATTAGGTTTTAAAATGGGAAGGACATTGGTAAACTTGCGTTCCATTCTGTGACTACTAGTAGGTAGTATAAGGCCATAAATAAAGCCAGTCCTGTTGGTAAGAAAAAATTACTGAGTCTCGGAAAGAAATTGTGAAATATAAACTACCCAAGGTTGAAGCTATGCATAAATGAGCAAACAAATAATTTTTGACGTCCTCCTATATACTATGTGTTTTCTGCTCATCTTAGCCTATGGCGACTACATTTTTAAAGCCATAAGTCAGGATATATTTTTAAAAATTATTTTCAGATTTATGTGTAAGTTTATATAAACAGTCTTCTGAGGGTATTAAAGTTAAAGCACTTCTTTTAAAAAATATTAAAAATTTTTTCAATTGCAATTGACATACAATATTATATTAGTTGCAGTTGTACAACATAGTAATTAGAAATATAATTTATGAAGTGATCACCCCAATAAGTCTAGTACCCTTCTGACACCATACATAGTTATTAAAATATTGACTATATTCCTTATGCCGTACTTTACATCCCCGTGACTGTTTTTATAAAACTGGCAATTTGTACATCTTAATCCTCTTTTTTACCCTTTCTCCCAAATCCCCTTCCTTCTGAAAACAATCAAAATGTTCTCTGCATCTATGAATTTGTTTCTGTTTTGTTTGTTGTTTTAGACTCCACATGTAAGTGGAGTCATATGGTATTTCTTTCTCTGCCAGACTTATTTCACTTAGCATAATGCCCTCTGGGTCCATCCATGTTATTGCAAATGACAAGGTTTCATCTTTTTTATGGCTCAGTAATATTCCATTGTATATATGTACTACCTCTTTATCCATTAGTCTATTGATGGACACTTAGGTTGCTTCCGTATCTTGGCTATTGTAAATAATGCTCCAATGAACATAAGAATGCATATGTATTTTTAAGTTATTATTTTGGGTTTCTTCCTAAAAAGTACCCAGAAGTGGAATTGCTAGGTCCTTCTTTGTCTCTTGTTATAACTTTTGTTTTAAAGTTTCTATTGTCTGATATAAATATTGCTACCCCAGTTCTTTTCTTTTTTTTTTTTCATTTCATTTGTATGAAATATCTTTTTCCTTTCCTTTACCTTCTGTCTGTGTGTATATTTTGATCTGAAGGGAGTTTCCTGTAGGCAGCATATGTATGGATTTTTTTTTCTTGTCTACTCAGCCACCCTTTGTCTTTGGGTTGGGGCATCTAATCCATTTACATTTAAAGTGATTATTAATATGTATGTAGTTATTGCCATTTTATTATTCATATTTTTTATCTTATTTTTTTCTTCTTAAAGAAATCTCTTTAACATTTCTTGTAATACTGGCTTAGTGGTACTTAACTTCTTTAGCTTTTTCTCATCTGGGAAACTCTCTTTTTGGGTAGAAGTAATCTTGGTTGTAGGTCTTTGCTTTTCATCACTTTGAATATTTCATGCCAATCCCTTCTGGCCTGTAAAGTTTCTGTTGAGAAATCAGCTGACAGTCTAATGGGAGCTCCCTTGTAGGTAACTAATTGGTTTTTTCCTCGCTGCTTTCAAGGTTCTGTCTTTGTTTTTAACCTTTGGCATTTTAATTATGATGTGTCTTGGTGTGGGCCTCTTTGGGTTCACCTTATTTGGGACTCTGCGCTCCCTGTGGTTGTATGTCTATTTCCTTTGCCAGGTTAGGGAATTTTTCAGTCATTATTTTTTCAAATAGTTTTTCAATTCTTTGCTCACTCTCTTCTTCTTCTGATATGCCTGTGAATGTTGGTATACTTGATGCTGTTTCAGAGACCCCCTTAAATGATCCTCATTTTTTTGACTTCTTTTTTCTTTTTGCTGTTCTGATTGGCATTTTCTGCCACCTTACCTTCCAATCACTGATTCGAATTTCTGCTTCATCTAATCTACTGTCGATTCCCTCTAATGTATTCTTCATTTCAGTTTTTATATTCTTTATTTCTGACTAGTTCTTTTTATGATTTCTATCTCCATTTTTGTTTCCTATCTCTGTTGAAGCTCTCACTGAGATCATTGGGCATCCTTATAACTTGAACTCTGTATCTGATAGCTTGCCTCCATTTCATTCAGTTCTTTTTCTGGGGTTTTCTCCTGTTCTTTCGTTTGGGACATGTTTCTTTGTTTCTCCATTTTGGCTGCCTCTCTGTTTGTTTCTATGTATTAGGTATATCTGCTACATCTTTTGGTCTTGGTAGAGTGGCCTTTTGTAGTAGATGCCCTGTGGGGCCTGGTCTCTTTGGTCACCTGAGCTGGGTGCTCCAGGTATGTCCCTTGCGTGGATTGTGAGTGCCCTCCTGTTGTAGTTGAGCCTTGATTGCTGTTGGCATGTCAGTTGGAGGGATTGAACCTCATGCTGATTGGCTGTGAGGGCTGGCTATGATTACAGTGGAAGTGCTATTGTATAGAGACTGATCCCATAGAGCAGGATTTGCTTTAGCAGGGTTCTGGTGCCTGCTGAGTCTTCTCTCTGGCTATGTCAGTTGTGGACATTGTTGAGGGGTGTTCTGTTGTATTCTGAAGCTGGCCATCAGCTGTATTGGTTCTGGGGTCTTTTGGAAGGGGCCATGGTGCAGGCCAAGATCAGGTGTTGCCTGTGCCCAGCCCAGGGCCCTTGGTCTAAGCTCCAAAGTGATTTACAGATGGTTGCCACTTGTGCTGAGCTTGGGGCCACTTAGCAAGAGGTATGGGCATACCAAGGTCAGCTGCTGCTCGTTTGGGGTTTGTGAACCTTTGAGAGATTTTAGGAAAGTCTCTAGTTCCAACCCAAACAGCATGTTTGTATGGAAAAACCAAAAGAAGCAGCTTGTGTGGGTCCACAAGTTGGTGGGGGTGGGGGGGGCAGCATTTCAGGGGATCACCAGGGCAGGGCAAACGGTGTTAGCAAGGTTGATGGAGACTGAGACTTGGTGATCACCTACACTGTACACTGGGTTGGGGGAGAGATCAACGAAAGAACAATAGTGTCTACCAGCACTACTGTCTGAAAGAAAGCTGTCCCTCCAGTCCTTGCCCTGAAGCCAGAAAATTCAGTTCTCTTGTATGTCGCTGGTGCTTTCTGAGCTGCTGCCTCATGCTAGAGCTCTGAGCAAGTGAGTCTGTCAGTAAGTCTATGTGTAGGCCCTTTAAGAGGATGCCTGGAACTCCAGCAGCCCTTCGTATGACTCAGCCACAATCTCCACTGGTTTTCACAGCCTGCTGTTGTGGGGACTTCTCTTCCTAGCACTGGATCCCTGGGCTAGGACCCCACTTACTCCTAAGGGGGTACCTCTGTGGCCAAGATATCCCTCCCAATTTCTTATCCATTACTTGTGGGTACGGGACCAGCCCGTCTCACATCTCTGCCCCTCCTACCAGTCTCAACATTTTTTTCTGTATGTTCTTAGTTAAGAACTTCTTTTTAGCTACTCTTCAGGCAATTCTCAATGATGGTTGTTCTGTAGTTTAGTTGTAATTTTGATGTGGTTGTGGATTTACCTACTCTACCATCCTGACCTAAAGTCTTAAATCACTTCTGTGTTTACTGTCTTAGTTCATGTTGCTGTAACAAAAATACTGTAGACTGGTGGCTTAAACAACAAGGTTCTGGAGGCTGGGGAGTCCAAAACCAAATTTCTGACTGATTAGGTTCCTGGTGAGAACCCTTTGCAGAGGGCTGTCTTCTTGCTGTGCTCTCACATGTTTGAGAGCAGAGAGCAAGGAAGCAAGCTCTCTTCTTAAAAGGGCACTGATCCTAAAATCAGAATCCCAACCTTACCTCTCACAGGTCCCATTTCCAAATACTATCTCACTGGAGGCTAGAATATCAACATATGAATTTTGGGGAAACACAAACATGCAGTCCATAACATATACATTTGATGAAATGCTTTTGTTAAAATGGAAAAAATTAAAATGCTAGACCTTTGGTTGCTATGGGCAGTGTGGTATCAATTAAGAGCTCTTGGAGTCAGACAGATGTTGGGAAAGTGATCTTTTTAAGCTTCATTTTTCTCTTCTGTCAAATGGGGGCAATAATGGGATTCTCCTCATGTGACTGTTATGAAAACTAAATAGTGTAAGGAAGACATACATATAAACCATTTAGCATTGTGCCAGACACAGAGGAGGTGTTCAATAAATTGTAGTTATTTTAATAATATACTAATTTTAATACTTATTGTCATTATGATATAATGAAAAATATTGCTTACAGGGGAATCTTTTGTGTAGGAGGGAAGAAATCAAAATGAGATGGTAGAAATAAAAATTAGCAGAAATTAAATTAACATATTCAAGAGCCACTGTATTTGTCAGCCACACAGAACTGAGAAGCGGGGACAAGGCAAGGAGAGAAACACATAGAATGAAAGGAAACCATGGAACTGACCACAAGAGCTGAGCCAGGGAGGGATAAGGATATAGTAGGAATGTGACCAAGCAGTGTTACAGGTTTTTGTCAGGGCTGCCCTGGATATGGTGTTGCACTGTTGGCTGCCCTGCCAGTGGGAACCCTACCTTATGATAATGACATTATAATAAGAAAGACAATACCCAAGTGAGGAAATCAAAATTACAAGAGAAGCCAAGTGTGGTTTAATTAGCTCTACTTGTGGGAGAGGTCTAGTGTGGAGTAAGTAATGCAAAACCAAGAATTAGCTCTTGCAGGAAATTGAGTTGTAAACAAAAAGGTGGTGTTGAGACTTGTTTTAAACCTCTGGATAGTGCTAACTTCTTCCTCCACCTGCTGATTCCACTTGAGTCAGCGCAGGTAATAATATCCATAAGTGACTGCGTCTGCCTGTTCTGCTTATAGGCATTGTTGCTGTTAAGGAAACATAGAATGAGAGCAGGTGAAAGTGCTTTCTTCTGGTGCCTTGAGGAGGGTTCAGGGTGATCTCAGAAGACCGTTCCTTAGCATTTTTATCCCTCATCTTTACCTTTGCTGGGGAAGGATGGGCATACCCAGAGCAAGGAATATGCATATACAGGATGAACCAAGTTATTTGGTAGGTTCTGTGTAGGAAAATGTGATCCTCGGGCTCATAATTTTGGATTTATTTGGAGAAAGTGAGTACGTAGGAGATACTTCTATAGGGCAACATGCCTATATGGTCATTTTAATGCAGGATAAGATTTGTTCCTATGTCTTACTGAAAAAGGAAATGTCTCAGGAGGGATGAGTCAAACACTTCATTTTGTAGTATATATGCTGACTTGAGCTTGCAGCATCATCAAGAAGGGTTTTATTTGGGAATTTGAGTCCTCTTTCCTCCTACCCCCAGCAAGCTGGTGAAGATGCAATAAACTTGTCTATTTATTTTATTTTTTTGCCCCTTTCAGGCCCCTTTCTTTGCCTTTCCTACATTTTCAACTTCCACCGTCCTGTCTCTCAGACACTAACACTTCCACCTCATTCCCTGACTGTCTCCCTGGTCTATCTCTGTCACACAGAGACATGTTTTATATTCATAATTCTGCCTTTTAGTTTTGATTTCCCACGAGACTTGCCATATTGTTGAAATATAGCTACAGCCATGATACAAAGGGAAAAAAGACAAGGTACCAATTGTCCCAACCTTAACTCTTGATTTTCTTACCCTTTAACAGAAAACGAAAGACATTCAGGAGACAGTTTATTCTCAGCTTTATTACAACCTGTTTTAGGTTGTGAATTTCAAATGGTTCAGTAGTGGATGGAATTCTATAATGCTCTACTGAACTTAGATTAGGAAAAGTGACCTTTTGATATTCAACAGATAAATTCATACTTCGGGGGTAATAACTCTGCCACCTGCCTTCTCTGTAGTTTTAATTTGTTTTAACCATATTCTAGCTCTCTTTTTCTGGTGTGTCTGAGAGCCACAGATCGGGATGACCTATAATCAGAGAAAGAGTTTAATTGGAATGAGGCTTTTCTGAGCCACGTGTAGTCAGCCTTTGGAAAGCAGTGCTCTGAAATGGGAGGAGGACCAAGATATGTTTTCACGCTTTGCCCTGTACCAATTCTCTCCTTGGAAAAGTCTTATGACCTCTACTGATATTAATTAAACTCAGAGCAAATCTGAGAGGCAAGTCTGCATGTCATTCTTCCTAAATTGTAAAAGGGATCTTTACTTGTAAAGAAGCAACAACAGAGATGTATGTTGAATCTGGGGAACTGAGAGTCTCTTATGCTGATTATGAAGTGTGGTATTTTATAACCTTCCTGAATACTGTCACTCATCTGCTGCCTCTTTTCTAGGTGATGGATTGAGTAGTGCTGGGAAATTTGCTTCTACTTTTCTTGTTATTCTACCTTTAGAAGAGAAAGATAGAGCTGCAATGAGTCATTATTCGATTCTATTAATATGTTCATTTCTGTATTATTCACATACAAAAAGAACTCTTAAATATATTCTCCTAGTACTCAAGTTAAATACATAAATATACAGACTAAAATATGAGAGTATCTGTTAACTGCTCTGATTCCTTTTTTTTCTCACTTAACCCTCTTCTGTGAACAGTTTCTTGTATTAATTACCTCTGGATTTTGACTTCCTCTGAACCACATATACATCCTTGTCAGTCTTATTGCACATCACATTGTTGTCTGTGGGTTTTCTCTGGATCTGAATTTCTTTAGATTTGAACCTATGTGCTTTCTATATTTAGGAAGACCTGGAATTTCTGGCCCATCGAAAGCTTAAATGCAGAATTTCTTGTCCAGCAAATAGTACCCAAAGCAACAAATGATGCTACAGATACTTTGTTTTTCAGTAACTTTTGTGTTATTTTATGGAATTTTGAGCAGGTAGGATAGTGGTTTCACATGTTTACTCTATATTTGACCTAATCTTTCCATCTAAATTTGGAGATGAGGTTTAGATTTCTTAAATGACTTACCTATAACGGTACTGTGTGCCTAGAATAGTGTCTATTAAAGGTATTCAGAAAAAATTAGCTGATGAATGGTCAAGGGATTCAGCCAATACTGGAATTAAATCTTCCAAGGCTCTTTCCGTGACAACATACTGAATCTAAGTTTTCTATAAATTACAAACATTTCTTGGTTGGAGACCATTACATGGAGAGTGGATATTTAAAACATAAGATCATGGTTTAGACAGCTATGTGAATTAATATAGACTTGCAGTAGCATAGCCTAAAAAACTAGCCCAGACCCAGGAAAAATTAGCCTCTGGACAAGTAATGTTGTTAATAGAAATCCATAATGCAATTGAAAGCTCATATACAACTCTTTGCTTTCTATATTTTTCTCTGACACTTTGAACATGAAGATAATGCTAATCGCTTCTATCTTTCATTACTAAGTTGTTTGAACCTATAACACTGACTTAGCACAAATAAAGCTAATGAGCCAAAGACAAGATTCTGATGTCACTCATAGCAGATACTTTAAATGAATTGCTGGGAGAAGTCCATGGCTTTGAAATTATCTGGGGTTATCTGTAGACTTGAGCTAAACTCTGTTAAACTATGATCGATAAACTCTTTCATTCAGTCAACAAATATTTACTGAGCACCTACTATTTGCCAGGACCGGGATACATGGTATCCTAGGAATATAGCAGTGAACAAAATAGACATGGTTCTCACAAGGCTTTCTGGTTTAATATGGGAGATTGGCTTTCAATAAATAATTACACAAACACTTTAGTACAATTAAATAATGAAAGATGAGAAGAGAAAGGTATGAAAACTTGGACTATTCTTAAAATAACAAGTCATATGCCCCTTGCCAGCAATCTGTAGAGAAATCTGTGGACATTCGCTCGAGAGGACTGTACTATGTACGGTATGTAGGCTTGAAGCTTGATGTATTTTTTTTCCTGTGGAATTTTCTTCTCCAAGGAGGAGGATCAGTTTTCAAAGAACAATGGGTGACATTAGCACTATTTGTATTCATCAAAAACCAAGCAAAGTAGACAGGGTTGTCTATATTGTTGATATCTGAGTTATATTTTCTAGGATTTTATTAGATAATGTTACCTTTATCTCAAGTGTTGTTTTCTCATACAGAATTTTGCTCAGAGTAACTTGGTAACCTCTACCAGGTTTAATTTATTCTGTTTTGGTACTAATCACAAACTGAATTATTTATGTGGCAATAATTTTAAAATTTATGTTTTGTACCTTCCAGACAGAATTATAGTATAAAACTGCATGGGAAAGGAAACCTCTTCCTAATTAGAGCCTCCTGTGAGTTTAAATATGTCTTCTTATTTTTTTAAAAAACTTAGTTTTAGAATAGATTTAGGTTTATTAAAAAAATGCAGGAAGTCCAGAGAGTTCCCATATACCCCACACCAGTTCCTCCTGCTTTCATCTCTTATATTAGTGTGGTACATTCGTCACAATTAATGAATACTGGTAAGTATTATTAACTAAAGCCCATAACTTTATCCAGATTTCTTTAGTTTTTACCTAATGTCTTTTTTTCTGTCCCAAGATCCCATCTAGGAACCATGTTACATTTAGTTGTCATGTCTCCTCTTTCCATCCCTTGGCTGGGATGGTTTCTTAGATTTTTCTTATTTTTGATGACCTTGAAGGGGACTGGTTGGGTATTTTGTAGGATGCCTGTCAGTTGGGATTTGTTTGATGTTTTTCTCATTAGATTGGGGTTGTAGATCTTGGGGAGGATGACCACATAGGTATAGCACCATTCTCAACATATCACATCAAAGGTATCTACTGTCCACATGACTTATCACTGGTGAAATTAACCACCTAGTTAAGGTTGTGTTTGTCAGGCTACTCCACTGACAAGTTATTCTGTGGGAGGAAGTCACTGTGTAGTCTACACTTAAGGAATGGGGAGTTATACATATCATCCTTTAGGACAGAGTAGCTACATACATTTTTGGAATCTATCTATCTATCTAATCAATTTATATCACTTTGGACTTATAGATACTTATACTTTGGGTTATAATATTTTGTTGCTCAGATTATTCATGCTTTGGTCATTGGGAGCTGTTTCCATTGGTTTCTATGTCCCTTTGATGTACTCGCTCCATTATTGTAGGCTTTTGGGAATACTCTTTTACTTTCTGGCTAATTTTTTTATTACATAAGAATTCTGTGTTTATTGCAACCATTGATAGCTCAATGTATTATAAGCTTTAGGGTAAAAAAACTCAAAACAACAAAACAAAACAACCCCCCCAGCAACTCCCCAAACCCTGGAATATTTAACTGGAAAAATTATTCTACTATCATGTCATGTTTTCCTTGACTTTGGGCCATCCCTGGTGGAAGATCTCGGTTTGTGAATATGTGCTTTGTATGCTTTTCCCGGGGTGTCAGAAAAAATCTAGATCAACAAATGTTTGCTGTAAAGGGCCAGATAGTAAATATTTTCAGTTTTGTAATCCCAGATCTCTGTTGCAGCTATGCAATTCTGCCTTTTTAGTGTGAAAACAGCCATAGATAATATGCCAATAAATGGGGTTGCTGTTTTCAAATAAAACCCTTCTTACCAGAGTTGATAGTGGTCTGGATTTGGTCTGTGGGCTGCAGTTTATCAATCCTGGGTTAAGAGAACTGCCTCTGCATACATGAGTTCAAATCTTGTCATTTACTATGTGATCATAGGCAAGAAATTTAACTTCCAACAGCTGCCAACATTCCTCAGCTCAATGATGGGTGTCGTAATAGTATTAATCCTGTTTCCATATAGTGTTTAGGGCTTAAGTGATATAAGTAGAGCATTTAGCTCAATGCCTAGCATATGCTTGTTACCTATTATTAAGGTGATTATATAATTAATTGCTACACCGGGACTCTTGGGAAGGAAAAGGGGTGATATTAATAACTATGCTCGGAAAAGAGATATAAGCATGGACTGTCTAGGGTCTACCCAAACATGTGTGTCCACTCTAGTTATTATAATTAGAATCCTATCTCATCTACTAATGCCTCTAATTTCTTACAAATACTCTGCCCTCCTGCTTCCTATGGTAGGACCCAGCCAAGCCTGGAAAATTACCCTTCTTTCTCTTCTTTTTTTGATCTCAGGAAATGACCTGATTAGATGAGTCTTGGACAGTATTACTAGATCTGAATCAGCTTAGATACTTCATGAGTTTCTTCTCTAAAAATTGGCGTTTTGCAATTAAATGTGAAGCTCCACACAGAATAAGCTTGTATAGTAGCAATTCTTTTATCTTCCCCTGCCCCCTGCTTGTACCAAATTCCCTAGCTCTTGGGACTGTGATTTGCCCTTTGCTTTGACTACTCATTACTGTAAGCCTTTCAGTCTTGGCCTTGTGTCTCTGATTACCTTGTGCTGCCCCAGCTTCTTCACCTAAGTCTCTCATTGGGAGATGTAAGTCTTTTGCTGCAATTCATTATTCTTATTCTCTTGGCATACAGAGAGGTAACAGAAGGCTGGCTTAGAGAAGAAGAGGAGACATTCTTAGTGTTTCTCTCTCAATGTTGAGAGAGAAAGAGATGGATGCTCATGAGAATGCAGGATTCTGGGTGGCCCCAGACAAAGGACTTAGATTCTCCAGAACGGGCATCTCACCAAGCCCTCCCAATGATTTCAATGCTCTCTAAAGTTTGAGAACTAAAGCCCTAGAGAATGTCTGAAAAGGGAGTCCAAATTATGAAAAGCTATCTGGTGAGTTATTTTGTAGACCACTGTCCCTGAGATCAAAGATCTCTCTTTTATGCCAGAAACTACTACTAAAGCTCGGACCCAAGTGAAATTTCAAGACATTTTCTCTGATGACCTTCATCTTTCCATTTTCTCAACTATCTGTTGACTAAGGGAAGTATAAAAGGGTCTTCTCATTGGATAGAGAGAAAATAGTTGGGGATTGGGATTTTATAGAGGCTTCAAAGGGTAAGAATTAAGATAGCTGAGAAAGTTTTCCAAAGTGGGGGTGACTGTGAGTGTGATGGGAGCCAAAGGTAGAGAAGTTCAGGATGAGAAAGTCAAGAGGGTAAGGAAAGTGAAGTTCAGGGGCAGATATAGATGTAGTTTAGCCTGTAAATAAGTACAAGCTAAAAGCAGTTGAAGGCCAAGTTTAAATCATGCTTGGGGAAGTTTCTCTAGTAGGATCCAGAAGGTTAGTGGAGAATTATTGAGGATTTTGGTTTTAAGGCATACATTAGTTTGGTAATCAATAAATATTTGCCTAGATTTTCCTTCCATGGTGTTTATTCAAAATACAGTTATTTTGAGATAGGTATTTCAAATACCTTTAGTGGTTTAACTGGCAGAGATTTTCAAAGATCCCAGTGTTCAAGTTGCATAGAATCTGTGTTCATGTTTTATGGTATTTCTTTATTACACATGTAATGAGTCCCTAATTTATGCATGCACCATGCTAGTCACTGCTGGGGAGACACAAAAGCAATTCTTCAAGGCACTTTTGTTCTTGGAGGGCAATCAAGAAATATACACGTGAAAAATGTAGTAGTAATGAAGCACATGTGATTGTTAAATGTCTTATTCTTCTCTTCAATAGCTCTGAGGGGATGGCTTCTTGAATGAGATATCTTGGGATAGACCTCAAAAGATGCATATGATAAAGTAAGAGTAATGAAATTGAGCATTGTAGGTGAGCATACTGTTAGCCAAGAGTGAAGTGGAGATATGCATGGTGGTCTGAGGGAGGACAAGTTGCCTCATCTGGTCGACACAGTAAGTTGTATCTGGGAGCAGTGAAAGAGAGCATAAAACACCATCTTGGGGTTGGATTATAAAGGATCTTAAAAGTTAGCCTGGCTTCTCCTCACCGAATACTGCCAACATGATGTTCAGGTGCTTCGTGGAGGTTAGCTGAGTGGCCTACATCTCCTTTGGGCCTCATACCAGGAAGCTAGTTGCCTTTGTAGATGTTATTGATCAGAAGAGGGCTGTGGTTGATGGACCTTGCACTCAGGGAGACAGAGTATGCCTTTCAAATGCATGCAGCTCACTGACTTCATCCTCAAGTTCCCACACAGTGTGCGGGAAGTATGTTCATCAGAAGTATGTTCAACCAGCCTGGCAGAAGGCAGATACCAAGACAAAATGGGCAGCCACAAGATGGCCCAAGAAGATTGAAACCAGAGAAAAGAAAGCCAAGATGACAGATTTTGATTGTTACAAAGTCATGAAGGCAAAGTAAATGAGGAATCGAATAATCAAGCTTGAAGTTAGGAAGCGTCAAAAAGAAACTCTCCTGAAAGCTTCTCCCAAAAAAACGACTGCTGCTAAAGGTGCAGCTGCAGTAGCTGCTGCAAAAGTTCCAGCAAAAAGATGATGGCTACAGGCAAGAAGGCTCCAGCCCCGAAGATTCTTGCCTGGAAAGCTGCAGGCCAGAAGGCAGCACCTCCAAAAGCTCAGAAGGGTCTGAAAGCTCCAGCCCAGAAAGCACCTGCTCTAAAGGCAAGAAAGCTAAGAACATAAGAGACTGTTATAAAAGTAATAAAGGTCCTTTTTGACAAAAAAAGTTAGCCCGTATATTCTATTGAAGGTCATAGGGATTTATAAGAGATTTTGATATTAGAGAAGTAATATACTAAGAATTGCATTTTAGAAACACTTATTCGTTATATTTTGCTGGAATGGTTGGTGATTGATGTTACTAGAGGGAGTGACATGAGTTAAAAGGGTCTTTTGATACTGTGAGCACAATAAGAGTCTGAGAAAGGTGACTACCATAGCAGAAATATAGAGAAGGGATGGTGAGAAGACACTGAGAAGAATAACCTGCATTCCCAGCACTGTGTTCAGGTCCTCAGATGGTTTACCTTATTTCATTCCCTCAGCAGTTCTATGAGGTATTGTTTTTATTCCCATTTAGGGGTGAGGAAACTGAGGCACTTAAAAATTAACCAAGGCACGTAAAAGTTTCTACATGTCCAAAGACACATAGCTAGTGAGTAAAGGGTACACTGTCCAATGTGGTAACCACTATCCACATGAGGCTATATATGTGTTTAAGTTAATTAAAATAAAATATTAAAAAATCAGATCCTAAGATGTCCATACTACATTTCAAATGCCCAGTAGCCACATGTGGCTAGTGCCTACAAGATTGGACAACACAGATAGAGAACATTTCTGCTATTAAAGTTCTATTGGACAGATTTGAACCTACACATTGTAACTCATGAGCCCATGTTTTTAATCTGCTCTACTACCTACCATTGACAAAAAACACCATAGTTTCTGATTGGATAGGTAGACTGAAGAGGAGAGTCAGGACTAGTACAACATTTTAGTGGTTTCTTTATCAATATATTAATGAAACTTATTATGAGCCTAATATCTTAAATTCATTTTGGTGTATTAAATTGGCTTAAATTATATTTGGAGGAAATAAACTAGTATTAATTCAGGACCATGTCTACATGATATATGCCTAAGTCTTCTGAGAGGTACAAATTACAATCGATTTGTTGTTAGGGACTCAGTTCTGATTTGAAGATTCCATTTGGCAAGTTTGCAGCATGGAAAGACAGCATAATCATAATCATGGTTGTAAGGCCTGTCCCTTCTCAGGTTTCTCCTTAGGTGACTCTTCATCTTAGTTCTCTGCTTTTAAGTGGGCTACAAAGTATACTGAAAAGATAGATGTCTTCTTTCCCTGAGCACAATATTGCTAAAACTAGGATGCCAATTATATTGCTGTGTGATACAGGGTCTAGGATAATGTTAAACTCTAGACATTTATTTCCTTATTTCAAATGAAAATGGAGAATATTACTGCTATTTGGGAGAGATGGCATGTAATTTTTTAGCTATTACAATAGCGACCTTGCATTTCCTGTAAACTTAGGCATTTGGCCAAAAGGTTTTACTAACTCAACATTAGGTCATAGGGAGGCTGAACCTTTCTAAGAGTGTGGCTGGGAGGGCCTTATTAGAAGGCTCTATTTGTGAGTTGTTTTGCTAGGTGGTGGTATCCTGCCTACTGTGGTTTGCATGTACAAAAATATTAAGCCTCTAATAATTTTTGAAGGGTCCTCCCAACTGTGCTTTTCTCTAATTACCACAGGATAATCATGCAGAATATTGGATTTCACAAGTTTACTGTGCGAGACTGGCTTCTCTACTTTTACTGCTTCGCTTCAGTGCAACCATTTCCTGAGCTCCTCAGAGTATACTGTTGGGGTGTGTGGTTCTTTGTGTTGCTTTGTAGCAGGGTTATAACAAGGCCAATTCATGGGGAAGACTGAGAATGGTGGTTTCCTACCCTTGGGAAGCTTCAAAACATTTCCTGAGAAATAACCTTTCTCTTTATTTTTCCAAAGTTCTGATTATGGTCATGCTTAAAGTTCACTTTGTAGTATAACTTTGGTCGAGTCATGGACCATCATTTCATATTCATCAAACATCAATCAACTTATTGACAAAAGTGATTGGATAAAGAAGTTATCATTCATATATACAATTAAATATTATTCACTGTTAAAAAAATGAAATCCTACCATTCGTAATGACATATATGGCCCTAGAGGTTATTATGATGAGTGAAATAAGTCAGAGAAAGATAAATACCATGTGATTTCACTTATATACAGAATCTAAGGAACAAAAAGAACAAACTAATCAAAAACAAACTCACAAATATAGAGGAAAATCTGGTGACGGCCAGAGGGGAGGCGAGTTGGGAGGCTGGGAGAAAGAGGTGAAGGGTTAAAGAAGTACAAATTAGTAGATGATAGATGGTCATGGGGATGGGGAGTATGGCAGAGACAATGCAGTTAGCATTAATGTAATGGCTAGGTGGAGAGCCAGAGGAGAGAAAGGAAAATTAGGTGGATCGTTTTGTAAACTAGAAATGTCTAACCAATGTACTGTATACTTGAAACAAATAAAATAAAATTAAAAAAAAAAATGAATTGCGCTCATAATAAATAGACTATTGTTTTACCTCTGGATTTGTTTCTGAATTTGTCCATGTTCCTTCAACTCCCTCCCCAGTGTGGGAGATTTATTTGGGCTTCCACCTCATACTGAAAGGGGGGGTCCTAGACTCAGCATGAAGATAATATGGGAATTTTCCATTTTGTACAATGCCTAAAGCTAGAGTTTTTATTAGTAAGTCGTTCAGCAATCTTGCATTGGATATTATTTTTTGTTGTTGTTAAATTGACTTATATGAGTACATGTAGCTATTTATCATAAACTATTTTAAGGTTTTCCGTTTTGTACTGGGGAATGTCAAGATTCAGACTACTTTATTTGACCCTAAACAGTTTGCTTTGATTTTGGTAGCTGGTGAATTCAGCTAAAGAATGATGCTTTTACATAGTTGCTGATCTAAGGGGAAACCCAGAAGATGGTCTACTGTTCTGAGTAGTGCTAGGTGTATAGTATTCTTTTTGGACTGTAAAAGTTGCTCCCATCACTGGTCCAGATGCCATGCAGTGGTTGCTGTTATCAAACCCAACACTGCTGTCTTGGAAAGAAACATAGGCTACGATTACATGTTGCCATAAATTTGGAGAGAATAAGAAAATTAGGAAACCAAGAGCTACTTTATTTTCACTCAAAAAAGTTTCATTTTTTGTACTTCCTCAGTGAGACCTATAAGAGTTTAGTTTACTATACATCGAAGTCTATTAAAAATTTTATCTACCCCTCTTTCCTTTTGACACCTATTATTGTCTAACCACCAACCTTCTAGAAACTCAGAGACTGTAATGGTATCAGTGTGAAATTACTTCAGCCCTCCGGTTCTCTGATGTATGAGTCGGTCAGGTAAGCCAAAACAGAATACCAGAGATTGTGTATCTTAAAGAACAAAAATTTATTTTCTCACAGTTCCAGAGGCTAGAAATCTAAGATCGAGGCACTGGCAGGAGTGATTTCTCCTGAGGCCTCTTTCCTTTCGTTGCAGGTGGCTGCCTTCTTGATGTGTCCTCACATGGCCTTTTTCTCTGTGTGCATTACAGAGAAATGTCTCTTCCTCTTCTTTTAAGGACACCAGTCCCATTAGATTAGGGCCACATCCTTACGACCTCATTTCACCTTAATTATCTTCTTAAAGGTCCTGTAAGTCATTTTGGTGTTTAGGGCTTCAACATATGAATTTTGGGGGACACACTCAGCCCATAATATTGTATTTTGAAGATTAAAGGAAGTAATATATGTGAAGTTTTATCCCAGTATCTAACACATTGTGAGTACTCAATACACAAAACAACTCAATTTATTAAGTGCCTATTCTAGGTACCATTCTGGTGCTAGGAAATCCACAATGAACAATATAGATAAAAAGTCATGCTTTTGTAGAGATTATATTGTGTGTCATTACCAGCAAAAGCAGTAATAACAACTCATAGAAATCTTGTTCTATCATTGCCTAGAACATTTTTTTTTGTTTGTTTCTTTTTGGTAGGGTGTAGCCAAGATGCTGTAGCAGAAGAAGGTTTAGACTAAGGGAAGTTTTGAGTCTCCTCTGGTTTCAACTGTGAACCTTGACAATTTCTTAACTTCTTTGGGCCATTTTTCTGGAGCCTACTCCCTTTGTAAAAAGGCAACTGGAGATCAATCTGGTCCACAGTCATTCTTATTTTGCAGAAATCTGTAGAAGTTCAGAGAAGCATTCATATTCAAGGTTACATTGGCTTGGGCTTCATATTTCAGAATGCATTTACAGAAAATGTTATAAGGGTCCCTGGAGTATTTTTCTTGTATGGAATAGCTTCAATTACTTTGATTTTTAAATCCATACTTGGCATGGGAAAATTAAATTTCATCTGAAAGGCAGTGAAAAAAAGAATCAGGTTGACACTTTGAATATCCAAGCACATTAACTTTATTTTAAAATTCAGTGCTATGTTATTGAATTGATTGTATGTCATAACTATACTGAGCAGAAAACTAACTTCTCAAAAAGAGACTTCATGAAAATCCAAAGACAATAAGCATGAGATGAATGTTTATAGGATGTTTAAATTTTTATTACTTTCGCAGACATTGTAGTTTCCTATATTAAAGCCAATATCCTGTAAGTGGATTTCCTTTTAAAGTAAGTTCCTATGCCATTTGGTTGTCCCCCTCACCACATTCCAAGGCATCTGCATGGTCTTTTATGAATGACATATATTTATAAAAGCCTTTTGTATCTCCTAAGTTTTGACACACATTAGGAAGCCAAAAATCTCTAAGGATTTATGATTTTAGACTAAAAAAACAGCATGCTCATAGATTAATTTAATAATTTCTAAGCCAGACCATATATTCTCTGAATATATGTATCAGTTTTACTTTAGGTTTTTGTTGTTGGATCTTTCATAATTTTCAGCATCACGAGAACTACATCATACCTTAGCAGTAAGACTGGGGACAGCATTTACCAGGGTTTTTTCTCTAGCTCTGTATTCTTTTTCAGTTTACCTTCTTATTTTCCCAGACTTTTTTTCATCCCCTTTTCCATCTCTCAATCAAAATAAAGTGGCAGATTCTCATAAATTCAAGAAACTAAAGGTTTTCTATTTCAGAATTGAGTACAGGAAACTTTTTCACTAGGAGCTTCCTCATTCTTGGTTTTGAATACAATTAGTTGATCTTTGTTTTATTCAATCTCTTTATGCACATCTATTGAGCTCTATTATGTTCCAGGCTTAAGGTTAAGCCCAGGAGGAATCTGGGAAGTAAAACAGTCCCTGTCTTGCAGAGGACCATTCCTGAGGAGTTGAGATGTAAACATATCAGCCCCACCTATTTTGTAAAGAAGAGCAACAGGGATATAAAGGTTGCCCAAAGGAAAGCTTGATGAATTTTTTTCCCCACCCTAGAGAGATCATGAGAAGTTTTCCTAGAGGAGCTGCTATTAAGATAAATATGGTAAAGAGTACCAGAAATCCAAAAAGTTCAGTGCTAGTTGGCAGGGCCTTTTGGTGAGTTTGAGCATATGATTGTTGCTTTACTAAGTGCCTTCTGTGAGCAAGGTAAGCCGTCAGGTCAGGCTTTGTCCCTATTCACAAGGAGCCTGTGCTTATTTTCAAACAAGGAGTTTCCATCTTGTCTGCGCAGTCATAGGAAAAGGCCATCAGAATGGGCTGTTCTTGGCACTCTCCCTTTCCACCCCTTCTTTAGCCTCTTCAGGGAGAGTGAATATGGCTAAACACCAAGAGGGATTCATATAGATGTCACAGAGGAGGAAGGGTACCTTTCTTTTCTTTCTACTGGAGTCTTTATGATTTCCTACCAGGGCCCTTGGCTCTGAGGTTTGTAGTAGAGATCAGGGGAATGGAAAATGGGCATTTGTTCCTGTAGTGGATGACAGCGATGTGGCACTCTTTACTGGCACTCCTTCCTCCTGCCTTTTCAGTACACATCACCAAATTGATCGCAATACTCTTCTTGCTGAGCTCAGATGGGGCCTTGCTATCTTTCTCAACACAATGCTTTGAGCAGCCACTAATAACTGATTATGAATTGGTATGTAAATTGAAATATTTTGGCTTTTCTTGACCTAGGAGTTTGAGAAAAAGGGTTAGACATGTACTCACCTCATAAATTGTGAGGTGCCCCCACCTCCCAGTTTATGAGGGTAGAAAACAGACAGGCTTAGGAGAGAGAATATCCTCATTTAGAAAGCAATATATTGGGCAGTGTTTCCCCACTGGTTTTTCTCTTGGGAACCCAAACAGAGACAGAGTGGGATATCATTCCTACTGATTTAGGGAAAGGTTAACAGGCATTAGGGCAAATCAGCTAAGTCAAGTAGCTTACATATGGGAAACATTTTAAGGGCAAAAATATGTTAAAAGTCCTTTCAAGCAGTTCTAAAATTTGAATTTTTCCCTTTTCCACACAACTTTCTAAAGTTCCCAAGTCCTATCTCAAGTCTCACATGCCCAGGACACCTTCATTTGACACTTCTTCCTGGGAACATGCTTGCCTCTGTCCCTTTGTAGTCTTGTTCTCAGAAACACTCATTGGCACTGAATCACGTGTTGTCTTGGGTTGTTGGAAATGTTTTTTCATTTCCAGGAAGAATCTTCTCATTTCTTGAGGCAAAGGAGTCATTCCTCTCTGGTGCAGTCTCATTGTTGATATAAGGCTAACGATGGTAAGAATTTATAACGTTAAGAAAGGAGAAATGGAGAGGACATAAACATGCTATTTTAGTTACCTGTGACAGGGCTTTCCCAAAGGTGTATTGAGAGCAACTATGTTCATATATAACAAGGAGAAGAGAGGTTCCATGGCCACAAGAGTATGAAAAAAGCTAAGTTAAGCAAAACTTAATAGAATTAACAAGGCAAAATTAGTCATTGCTACCATCTATTGTGCAGTTGCCAGTCATTCTGCTAAGTATTTTACACATATCAATCACTTCATTGAATTTCGTCAGCAGTTTTACGAGGGAGGAATTATTTTATTTTCATTTTGTAGATGAGAAAATGAAGGCTCAGACAGGTTAAATAACCAACTTAAATTAATAGCTAATAAATGGAGGAGCCAGGAATCAAACTTGTTTGAACCTAGTGCCAAGCTCTAATCACAAGATTAAAAAAAAAAAAAAAAACGTTAGCATCTCCCAAAGCTTTTAATACTTTTCTATGCATTTGGAATCTTCAAGAGAAAGGTAGAATAGTTCAGCATTTTCCAAGCGTATTTTCAGAAACCATTTTTCCCCTCAAATTATCTTGTGAGACTAGTGTTCTGAGGAATATATTTGGGATAAGTAGAACTCAGATTTTATTAGATGCATAGTTTAATCTTTATTAACGAGCTTTTATAGGCACTGTGTCATTTAATTCTCATAACCTTGGCACAAGGTACATTAGGTATTATTATAGCCATTACACAGGGGGAGATTTAGATATATCAAATTCAAGTAACTTTCTCAAGTTTCATGTTAAATTATGGAAGAGTAGAAGTTGGAATATAGTCAATTAATGGAGATATAAGAGAATATAAAGTAAATTTTCAACATTTTTATTGCTGGTTATCAGAATATAATGAATATTAATTGTATTTTGATAACAATAACCAACCTTCACTAACTTAAAAATGAACTTAAATGTATGTTAAACAATTCCTCTTTCTACAGTTCTGCCATGCTCTTGAAACAATTATGTTAGAGAAGGGAAAGTAATTATTAGTAGAATGAAAATAAACTGTAGAACTTGCCAATTAAGAGAGAGGTGAAAAGATAGAAGGGATAGACCACTGATGAATATGGACTATATTTTTAAGAAAACTTTTCAGTTAAACTTCAAACATGCGTAGGTTTAAACTAAGCCAAAGACCCATACCCAAGTATATACATTGGGTATATACTTCTTTAATCTGGTTGTTTGAGAAATATATGAGCCGCAAACAGAATTCTCAAGTGATAAATCATCATTATAATTGATGGCCTTAAAACAGTCTTTTCCCAATATCATTGGTTTTATTATAAGCTTTTGTCCAGGTGGTAGCTCATTAATTGAGTGACCTGCCTTAATATCTTGCTCATTGATAAATACACATTGTTCAAGGCCAACTGTTAAATCATGGTACTTCGTTCACCATATTCATCTCTATGGATATTTTCTTTTCACCTGCATTCAACAGTAGCATCCTCATCATTGTTATTAATATCCTTATATTTACCTGTATGTAACACTGTCCTATCCCCATCACTCCAGGAAAGCATAACGGGCATTAATGAGGATAACATTCAGCATTTTTTCATTGACAGCTTGTTTTAACTTTGTACTTTTTTTGGTAAGCCGAGGTGGTTTGCTATATTCTTTTCATTACATTCATGGAGTCCTTCAAATCTTCACATGTAAGCTCATTTTTAAACCTTCATTTTCAAAGTCCGTGCTAAGCATTTGTTACTGTTGATTAATTGACATTATTCCAACATTAACAAAGGTGTAAATGGCATCAAGACTGAACTCTTTAAGGAAATTTTGACTCATTTAGTTTCTTGTTCAATATAGCAAGCAGAGAATTTTTAAAAAAGTATTTTGAGTTTATTTTTCATGAACCATAAAATTCTTTGGCCATAGGGCTTTATTATAGATATTATATTTCAGGGAAATAAATACCAACAACTTTATCTCTCACAAGAACTTTGGGAAGAGACATGCAGATGTAAAATTTTCTTCCAGTCCAATTTATGCCTCTGGTATAAAGTATTGTTGAATCTGTCAGGAAAAGATTTCATGATAACCATATACATCTTTTCTTTTAAAAGCATTATTGAGATATCCATATACCATACAAAGCCAATTTAAATTGTTTAATAGTTTTTAGTATAGTCACAGATTTGGGGAACCATCAACACTATCTACTACTAGAACATTTTTATTATCTCCAAATGAAACCATGTACCCATTAACAGTCATTCTTCATTCCCCTCACCTGGCTCCTGGCAAACACTATTATACTTTCTCTCTATATAGATTTGCTTATTCTGAATATTTTATTCAAACGGAATCATATAATTTGTGACATTTTGTGACTGGCTGCTTTCACTTAGCGTAATGTTTTCAGATTACACCCATGTTATAGCATTTTGGATGTTGGCTTTTTTCAGTTATTGCCATGTTTTTTCTTACAGCTCTCTGAGGCACTGGCATATGCAAACAGAGTGACCGTGTTTATTGGCCTTCTTGAGACCTCTTCATGTACTCCGTTGTTAATGTTTTTCTAAGAACACAGTGCCAGTTCAGAGCTGTTCTGCAAGCCTTGCAAATTGGTTCAAGGTTAAGGTTTTCATCAGATACTATCTTTGCCAATTTGCAAATACAAGTCTCACAATTAGCAGAACATTTTTCACCTTTTGATTTCAGATTTTATACTACTAGGGCACACGTCACTTTTCTGCAGCTGATATTCTGAATGTTCACACTTAATGTTCAGTTCTGTAAAGCATATCGTAGCAGGCTTCAAAGCTGAAAAACTAGTTAATGCCATAGGTCCACTCTTTGGTAAAGGAAAATCCATTCAACACACTGTTAAGATCTTCATTTTTCAAGGTTTTCAACATTTACCCATTAGTGCTAGATCATCATCATCAGCGTAAAACTCCCACAACTTGTCATTTTTTTTTCTTTTGTCATGTAGATTCTTCACCATACTCACAAGTAGATGTTTTAAAAATAGAACTTCATTAAACTTTTGCAATGAGTCTGCTTTCTGTACTATTGGTCATGATGTTGCTTCTTCTCCTCACTGTTACCTATTGGTGTATATTTAATTCTTTCTGATATTTTTATAGTGTCATTAAAACAAAAGTTAGAAAACAGCAAAGAGCAACAGAGGTGCTTATGGGTCACTGATACACAACTGATACCTTACTTCAGTTCAAGTTGGGTTTTGCCATAAACGATTTTGGTGCTAAATTTAAGGGAAAAAAACCTTTCAGTTTTTAAACTTATTTGAGTTTTTTAAGTTATATTGAGGTATAACTAATAAATAAAAATTGCGTTATCTTTAAACTGTACGGTGTAACAATTTGATACACACACACACACACACGCACACACACACACACACACACAGACATGTTGTGAAATTACCACAATCAAATTAACACATCTGTCACCTCACATATTTTCTGTTTGTGTGTGTGTGCGTGTGTGAACACTTAAATCTCTTCTTAGCAAATTTCAAGAATACAAGACAGTATTAACTATAGTCACCATGCTATATATTAGACCCTCAAAATTTACTAATAACTGAAAGGTTGTATCCTTTGACCAGCATCTACCCATTTTCCCCAATCCCAAGCCCCTGGCAGCCACTGTCCTATTTTCTGGTTCTATGAGTTCAACTTTTTTTGATTCAACATATAAGTGAGATCATGTTGTTTTTCTGTGTCTGACTTATATCACTCAGCATTATGTTTCCCAGGTTCATTCATATTGTCACAATTGGCAGGAATTTCTTCTTTTTTAGTGACAATAATATTCTACCTCATGTGTATAAAAATACAATATATAGATTTATGATATACATATAAAATATAATATATGTGATGTATAATGATATATAAATGTGATATATGTAGATATATAAATATAACATTTATAGAAATACAATATATATCACATTTTCTTTATCCATTTATCTGTCAACAGACACTTAGGTTGTTTTCATATTTTGACTATTGTGAATAGTACTGCAATAAACTTGGGGGTGCAGATATCTGAGATATTGACTTTATTTCCTTTGGAATAATCTAGAATGGCTGGATCATATGGTAGTTCTACTTTTAATTTTTTTGAGGATCCTGCATACTATTTTTTATATTGGCTGTACCAATTTACTTTCCCACCAGCAGTGCACAAGGGGTTCCCTTTTTCTTAACACCCTTGGCAATATTTTTTGATATCTCTTACCTTTTTGATAATAGCCATTTTAACAAGTATGAGATAATATCTCATTGTGATTTTAATTTGCATTTCCCTGATGATTATTTATATTGAGTGCCTTTTTATTTACCTGTTGGCCATTTGCATGTCTTCTTTGGAAAAAAGTCTATTCAGGTCCTTTGCCCATTTTAAAATTCAGGGTGTGTTTTGCTATTGAGTTATATGAGTTCCCCATACATTTCTGGATATTAACCTCATATTGGATATATGGTTTGCAAATATTTTTTTCCCATTTTGTAGGCTGCCTTTGCATTTTATTGATTGTTTCCTTGGCTATATAGAAGTCATTTCAGTTTTTAAAACTTCAGGTTTCAGGAATAAGAAAACCCAATAAGGGATTATGGCCTTTATTTCCTAAGTTAAATGCTCCTTGTTTGGGCTTCTGTAGTTCTTCACACATATCTTTATCATGGCTCTTGGGACATTAACTTGAAGCTGATATGTTCATAGATCTCTTGTCTGTTTCTATGATAGACTATGAGGAACTGTGTCTTAATCATTTTCTTTCAGTGACTACTAATTAAGAGGCTCTTGCATAAATACATACTTCAGGTGATTTAGATATCAAGGTGAGAGGGACTGGTGTGGTGTGGGCTATAGCAGATGAGGGAAAACTGAATGTTAGAAAGAGGTCGTATGTTTACACCAAGGTTTCTTCTGCACTATTTACATTTTGAGCCACATAGTCTTTGAAGTGGGGTGCTGTCCTCTGCTTCATAGGATGTTTAGCATCATCCTTGGCCTCTGCTCACTGGATTCCAGTAGCATCCTTCCCTCACATCCTGTGTGAATCTAAACTATCTCTAGACATTGCCAAGTGTTCCTGGGGAGAAAAATCGTCACCAGTTGAGAACTGCTGATTTACACAATCTTGGACTAGAAAGTTGTAAACACCTGGGCTGAAATATTTTTCTGTCTTTTATGAGCTGGGCAAGTCAATCTGTAAGATCCTCCAGTATTTCATTTATAAAGTGGGTATAATAGTATATATTCCCTAAGATGATTGTGAAGATTACATTGAGAATGTGTAAGACGCCTGGCAGATAGTGAGATAGCTTTGAAAATGTCAGCAGTACCTGGATATACCCAGTATTCAGGTATAGAGTGAGTGAATCTGGATCTATAGTTGTATCTGCTTCTCTCCATATGTCTGTGTGTCTGTATGTCTGTGATTCTGTGTCTTCTTTACCATTTCTGTCTCTGTTTCTCTATCTTTAAGTCTCTTTTTGTATCTATCTCTGCATCTCCCTCTTTCTTTGTGTCTTTCTCTTTGTCAGTGTGTCTCAGTGTATTTCTCTGTCTCTGTGTTTGTCCCTTTCCCTCTGTCTCTCAATCTCTATCCCTCTCTCTATTTCTTTTTCTATCTCTGTGCCTATGTCTAGTTCTGTGTCTCTGTGTCTCTCTTTTCTGACTCTCTGTGTCTCTTTATCTCTGTCACAGGATATGGGAGAGTATATCAGTATGGTAGTGCACTCTGACTGATGTAGGCAGGGCCAGAGCACAGAGAGCTTTGCCTGTCTAGAGGTATCAGAGGGACAGATGTTCCTGTTAGAGTATCAGACTGTAGCAGAAATTTCTACACTTGATCTGATAAGACTTTGGGAAATACTTAAGTTTCCAGAGATGAGGATAATAATATTGCAGGAGATTTTGTAGTAGGAAGAGATTGGGGTTATGGGAATGAATCAGCATGTGGTGATAGTGATGTAGACATGAGGTGATGAAGATTGGATTCAGAATGGTGCAGTTGGAATGCTCAATCCAAGGAAGTAGTAGTAGAACTTTGTAACTGGTAGGGTAGGGTATGTGATAGAATTGAAAGTGTGGGCTTTTGAATCAGATAAATCAGAGTTAAATGATTGATGCTGCCAAATACTAGTTGTGGAATGTGGGGCAAACAACTCAGCGACACTGAGCTGTGGTTTATCTCTAAATGGTGGTTACAATGCCATCATGAGGCACAGTCGTGATGGTTTGAGACTTTGTGTGAAGTTTAGCAGGAAATATTAAACCCTCAATAAAAGGCAGGTACAATTTATAGTGATCAAAGGAAAGAGATCAGAGCTGAGTTGTCTTGTTGTGATGGAAGAGCATAGGTGCTGAGTAGATTCAATCTAATTTTATGTGGAGCAGCTGAATTTACATCTGGTTGTAAGGATAAGTAAATTTTCTAAAGCAAGGGAAGCTTCTGGTAAAGCAGCCTCACATTTTATAGCACTGCTGGGCATCCATGTGCTCCCAACCAGGTCATTTATAGTTTTTACAAGCCTAGATAGATTTGGAACACTTTGGTTTGCACTTGAATACAAAATCCTCCCTCTCCAAGAAGTACCATGAAATATGACTGAAGAAATCCTTGATACTGTTTATACTATGGCACGGATGTGGAATACGATGAATGAGAGTAATAGCTGGTAACCAATACTAGATCATGATGACAAGGAAATTCATTGTTAGGAACTTTCCTATACAGAATGGTTAGTACTATAAATCCATTTTCTCAGTCAGAAAGTTACTTTTTGAGAAATTATCCTTTCCACCTCTACTTTGCCTTTTCATGGTACTGTGGTTTGATTTAACGCCTCTCTCTTGATGCCTACTTTTGCACAAAATGCTTTTCACTTCTCTAATGCTATGCCACTTACTGATAATCATTAATACAGAGTGCTGGGGCTGGTTGCAGGTTTTATTAGGCATTGTGATAAATTTTGTATTTGCGTATTTCTTGGTTTTGTGAGTTTGTCTATGAAATAGGCATGAGGTTCACAGTGGCTTTTGGCCATGAGCCTTGGATAGTATATATACAACAGCTTTGAAATCTACTTCATCTATCTCTGACCTCCCTTTTCACATTTATTTGTGGGCTTTTGTGTGAGATTGGAATAAATGTGATCTGGTGGATAGCTATGGTTTCTGCCTGCCCTACATTCCTTCTTTTTGATAAATTGTACTCTGCTTTTCTGTTGGAGGCCCACTGCCAATTCCATGTTGTACTGGTTGTACTATCCATCTTGATTACCCTGGGAAGGACGTGCCATTCATTTTGGCCAGAATACTCCATTCTCCAGTCACAGTGATCAGTACATAGATTGGCATTTTCATTCATTAATTCAGCAATATTTTACTGAGAGCTTACTATGTATTAGGTGCTGGTGTTTCTTTTGAATACAATAGTAAGAAAACTAGGGCCTCTGTGCTTACAGAATATACATTCTAGGTGAATAAGACATAAAATAAACCAGTAAATGGAAATACAATAAAATGTCAGATAATGGTTTTAGTTAAAAATGAAAAAAAGCATGTAAGAGGACTGAGAGTGATGGGGATAGTGGGTAGCAATTTTAGAAAGGGAGTTCATGGAAGACCTCCATGAGGAAGTGACATTTTATTTGAATGAAGTGAGGGGAGAAGTCATATTAATACCTTCAAGAAAAGTATTTTTAAGTAGGGGGCACTTCAGATGCAAAGGTCCTGAGGCTGTAGCAAGGTGGGCAATGTGACTAAAATAGCATGAGTGAGGACAGAGTAATAGGGAATGAGGACAGAGAGGTAGCCAGGGACCAAATCATATAGGAGCTTAGAGTCAATGATAAGAACTTTGATTGGATTATGATGGGAAGGCATCGGAGGGTTTTGAATACAGCAATGAAGAAGGTTTAATTAGAATCAACCCTGAAATTTGATATGTGGGTACTGGGAGAAAAAGGGCGCTTTTCTATCTTTAGGATAATAAGTTCTGAATATGATATAAGATGGAACTGCCTATAATCCTCTTTCTGGCCACATAGAGAAAGGCACTTACAGCACTGAAACAAAGGAACTGATACAAAAAGGGAAGCAGAAAAAAAACTGAGATAGGAAAGGGACAGAAAGAAAATATCCTCTATTGACATAAGACTCTGGATCCAGCAATTGAAATATCTTATGTGAACTAATACATTTAATTTTTTTTTAACTTCTGTTGAGTATGATTTAAGTGAGGTCGTTTGTCACCTAAAGAGTCCTGAGTAATTATCATTGTTTTCTTGGTGGCCATTAGCAATATCCAATTTTTATTTATTATTCTATCAGTTATGACTAATACAACCCCTAATTTTATACTATCTTATGTGAGTCTCATCATAATATGATGAGGCAGGCAGAAAAATAATCTCTGGCATAGTGATGAGAAAGAGGTCAAGGACATTTCAACAAGTAATTTGCTCAGTGTTAAGTAGGTTATTATTCGCAGAGCCAGAATTTGAAAGAAGATTTGTGTGACTATAAAATCCATACTTTTCCCATTCTATGATAGTTTAGAAGTTTCTGTAGTGGCTTTGAAATATGTTCTCAAATTCTCTAATATTCTTCCTTTCAAGGAGTGGAGCCTGACTAAAGCTTAATGACGGAGGGCCACTTTGGAGTTTAGGTCATAAAAGACAGTGCGATTTCCTTGATCTCTTTTGGTTCATTCACTCTGAGGGAAGCCCATTACCATGTTATCAGGACACTCAAGCAGTCCTGTGGAGGCCCATCTAGTGAGAAACTGAGGCCTCTAGCCAATAGCCATGTGAGTGAAGCTGGTCCTCTGGAAGTTGATCCTGCATCCTTGGTCAAACCTTCAGATGTCTGCAGCCCCAGCTAAAATCTAAATTGCAGTCTCATCAGTCACTGAGCCAGAATGCCTCAGCTAATCCAGCTTGGATTTCTGATCCTAAGAAATTGTGAGATGGTAAATGTTTGCTTTGTGCTGTTGTGTTTTGGGGCAACTTATGTAGCAGTAATTAATACAGTTATCTTCTCAGATGCCTTCTCAGCTTTGATGCCTTCACTGATGAGATTGGTTTCAAGACTCTTTTTGGCATTTAAAAATAGCTACACCTTCTTCCCTTCGGTGACTAATTGGTCTGATTTCTAATGAAAGATAATGTCAAAGTTTCAAGTATAAATGATATCATTGTAGATTCCATTGCAAAATTGCTCTTTGCTTCTCTAAAGAGGAATGCTTTGACCATGATGATATAATTGAATGCTAACACAACAGACCTAACAGTTCACCTCGTGTGAAGCAGGACTTTAAGGGCAACTAGTTATGTCTTAGGCCTGGAAGTCTGCCTTATGGATAATGATATCAGATCAGTAGATTAGGAAAAAACTAGGTCTCAATTTCTGTAAACACGTAACAAAAATTAATCAGTTAATTGAAGCATTGTAAATAATATGAAGAAATGGAATTGATTTAAATATTTAACAAAAGTGTCATTATGATATATCAGGTAATAACTTGATGCATTATTATGAAAATGTTAACATTTATAATGTGAAAAAATGTAGCAACATGGGAAAATGTGTGAAAATCATACAAATGAATAAGCTGAAAATAAAATTGTAACTACGTTAAGATTACATAACTAGTCAATATAAATATGGATAAGGATAGAAAAGTAAAATTTAAAAGAGCATTTATTAGTCATATAATACTGTGTGTCAGAATCTCTACTTATACCATCACTTGTGTACTTATAAACTATTACATTCAAATTTGACCTAATTTTTGAGATATGTCCTCATTAGTGGGACCATTGCCTATGATAATCTAGACTCTACAGTTTTATTAATGCAGTGTGAGTTTTGGATTTCTTAAGCTGCAGTTTATATCTATACTATAAAGCATCTCTCTCAAGGCAATGTCCATGGGTCAAGTTCCTGAAATTTAAGACTGGGTTAATGGGGTCTAAGTATTTTCATGTGTGACTCTATTGCTTTGGCAAAAGAATTGGGTCCAATATTTTAAAAGTTTCTGGTCTAGAGTTTTCTAAAATTTACTTACCTTTAAGATTATGGCCACAGCTGCAAACCATCTATACTATTATTCATGAGGTGTTTTTTTTCTTTAAAAGAGTTTTATGTTCATGGGTCGCTGTTGCCCCTGGCAATCTCAGACATTGTTAATCCATTGTAGAAACCCAGATGACGACCCTAGATGTGGCCTTGGAATCCTCATCATCATAAGGCCCCGGGGAGCCACATTTTCCAACCTCCCTTCTAAACATGATCGCGTGACTAGATCTCACCAATGAAATGTGAACGGATTGGGACAAACGAGTTTTTCTGTCTGTTACCTTCAGTTCTAAGACATATCTGATGTTAACTGCTTTATGAAATGCAAATAGAGATATTTGATGAAAAGTTAAATCTACCTGGGTTGTTTCCAAATGAGGTGACAGGTTGGCTTCATAGCAGGATCTTTATTCTTATTCCATTGCCCCTTGAAACAAGGTGACTGCCTGTTCAGGGTTTTCTCAGGGTGCTTTGGAAAGAAAAATTTCTCTGAGAGGTAGGTTGGGTTATTTTTCCCAACTTTTTACTCCCTTTTAATAAGAGAATGTCATATGTATCTGCACCCTTTAGTGACTTTGGCGTTCCCTAGAGTAGGAGGAGAATATTTCCTCATTAATGTTGAACTTGACCATATGACTTGCTTTGGTTAATAGAATGTGGGAGTAAGCAGAACTTTAAATGTGCTTATGTGGTTTGGTCTGGCTCCTCGCATTAGAAGATCATGTTCCAGGTTGCTGGCTCAAGGACAATATAGTGATATTGGAGCCAATCCAAACCAAGCCCAGTAGAGTCTCAGCCTACCTGCAGACCCATCAGTGAGAAATAAATGCTTAGTTTCAGGAGCCATTGCATTTAAGGCCTTTTCATTACACATCTACTTTGCCACAAAAGCTGACAAATATATTCAGTAAAGATAGCTTTCTGGAAAGTGAAATTTCTGCATAAGACACTGAGGGGAGAAGTAAAAGAAATAGACCTTAAACTGCCAATTTTCAGAAGAAAAGAGGGAAAAGAGTAAGAAAAGAAAGCATGCTAACAAAGATGATGACGATAGATGTATTTGATAAAGAGGAAACGAATAATAAGTTCTTTCTGGGTAAATAAATATTTGTTAAAAAATGCAAATAGAATGTGAAAGACCTTCTTATGTGTGCTCTTGGGTCTGGACTAGACATGTTTGAGGATTATCTGTGCCAGTGCTTGCTTTTCACCAGACGATAGCCAAGGAAACACTGCACTTTAGGTGGAGTCCCATCGCTACCTGTTGCAGGCAGGGTCCAGGGGATAATTGCTCCTTCAGTAACTTATCTGCAATGCCGTTCTCAAATAATTTCTTAAAACATAGGGTTTGTTCTAAAAAGGGAAGAAGACTTGAAGGGAAAATGTGCTACCTTTTTTAATAGCAGGAAGGCGACTCCATGCTTGCAGTTTGCACAGTTCTCTAGGATTTTATAAATTTCATTCACTCTTAGAATTGTGGTTCATTACATACCATCTGTATGATTTATGTAATTTTTTCTTTACATTGACTCCTCACTTGTTTTTCATTTAGAAGTAAATTTATTTTACATTCATAAAAGTGGAAATCCAGGTTCACTGTCGTAGATGCAGCCAGCCGTCCACCAATATTTGGGTCAGTCTTCATGGTACAGAATTATTTCTGGGGCGTTCCTCAGATAGGGGCTACATTTTCCAGCCTTCCTTCTTTCTGGATGTGACCCAGAGACTAGATCTCACCAATGAAGTGTGAGTGGAAGTGAGGTTCACTCTGGACCCAGAATTGTAAGAAGTATGTGTATGTTATACATATCTAAACTGTTTTTGCCAGCTGGAAGCAGAACTTAGGGCATGGCAGGGCCACAGATGGAAGCAGTCTGGTTTCCTAATTCACCAGGCATGTGAAAGCAGGCCACCAATCAGGAGTGTCCTCCACAGACTCTTACCTGAGCAAATGTGAATGAACTTCTGTTGTGTTTAGGTTACTTTCAAGCTCATTCGTCACAGCAGCTAGCATCACCCTTATTATAAACTTACAATGAGGTAGCTACAAAAAAAATGTATGTACCATCTTCTACCTCGAGTGCCACCCCTGAAGTATAGTGTACATTGGGAAATAGCGTCTGGTTGGTGCTTGCATGGACTGATAAAATGTCATGTAAGCAGTATTTTCTTTTTTGTTCCTAGGCTCTTGCTGCTGGTCAACTAGAATATTCTTTTTTCTTTTTTAATGTTTGTAAGCCACTGTTGAGATGTCACCGATCTTGACATACTACCAAATCGTGTCAGCGTTTCTTCTGATTCCCAGGAGGAAAGCAGTCAAAGCACAAACACTCTATTATTAATAAAAGGGAGTGACTGACAGGTCAAGCAGGACATGTTCCTCTTTAGTGTGCTTTCAAAGTGCAAGTTATTTAATTGACAGTGTTCAGCTCGCTATCATTCCAAAGCACTCACTTGTTCTTTTGCTGAGCTGTCGTCACCAGTCATGACCCAGCATGCTCGCCCGGGTAACCTCCAGAAGGAGTCTTCTAGACTCACCTTGCTGTTTCTCTTATGTTCCTTCTGTGACTTTCGGCAAGGTTTCTGAGGAGAAGGTTAAGAGTTAGTTAGGAACTTCTCCGTCTTAGATACTTGACATATTATTTAGGGTTAGTTATGTTAACTGCTGTATCATAAAAATCCTTTTCTGGTGTTCCTGGTCAGGAGTCATCTTTTGCTGTTGCATTCAGGGGCTGGGCTGCTTTTTCTCTTGTTGCCCTGTTCTCCTCTGGGGCCTAAAAGTCCTTCCCACTAAGCTGGTGGGTATATAACAGTGGATCTTTGGTGGTAGGCTTCTTTCACAATAATTTTGCAGTGAGCATTTTACAAACTGCTCTTCTCAGCAAATGCAGGCAAACAACCAAATTGTTCTTAGACTGTTTTGGGAACCTTATTTTGCCATGCCAGGATTTCTGGCACAGCTCGTTTTCTGTGAGACCTTTTCCCAGCTGCTCTATTATTCTGGAGGCCTCTCCGACTTTTCATTCTCATTACAAAGCTGCTGATGGGCCCCATTGAACTGAGCCTTGGCTGAGTCAATTATGATACGGAAGTGCTTACTTATTTTATTAGCAATGATCAATTATTTTCTTTAGTGTAGACTAGGAGTGAATCTCTAATATGCATGCACTTAGCCCAGCAATTGGTGTGGGCTCTTTACAACATCCTTTCGCATACAGAAGGCACCAGACTGCAATTTTCTCTGTGCATAGGACCTAGCACCTGCTTTTAGTGCTGGGCTTGGTGATTGGGAGTCTGTGTGGAATTAGCTATCGAGCGCCTGGTGGGAAGAGCCTTATGGGGGTCAACTTTCCTAGTGAGTTTCCTTGTATTAGAATTCTTCAAAGTTCAAGAGCCTGAGAGGACTCTAGGGGATGAGGGTCTTTTGACTCTATAATACCTAAGCTTTTTAATATTTCCTGAGATATTACTGCTGCGTGGTCTCATACAAACATTTATACCACCACCTTTGTCCTGAGATGTACAAAAAAAGAAACGTCTCAAGCATGTTCTGTTTGCTCTCTTTATTTCTTGAGTGGTGCTTCCATACGTTCCTTCTTTCTTCATTCTTGGATCTCTGTTAGCTTGTTACCTTACCCGTCCTTCTACTAGGCAGTGTAACAGTGAAGAGCATGAGTTTTGGAACTACTCAGCTAGACCAGGGCCCAGGCTCGGCATCATTGCTTATTGGTGTGATTTGGGGCAATATTTTTTTTAACTTCTTGAAACTTAGTTTCCTTATGTGTATAATGGAGAAATAATACTCACTTTATATGGTGGTTGTCCAAATTAAATGAGTCAATGCATGTAAAGCATATTGGGCAGCAACTAAATGTAGCTATTATTATTGGTCATGTTGTTGTGTCATCTATTATAGATCTCCTGGCTGAAACTTCACTTTATTGGAATTTCATATCTCTGCTATCAGCTCAGGGATTGGCTGAAACTTCACTTCGTTGGAATTTCATATCTCTGCTATCAGCTCAGGGATTCATAGTGTTCAATCTAGAAATCGAAATTTTCTTTCCCAAATCCTTCTCATTAGGAAACTTGATAATGAAAACAAAATAATGAAAACAATAATGGATCAATGATAATGAATACAATATAATAAAAATAATAATGGATAAGCTTTATTGGAGGCTGATGTGTAAGGCTCTACACATAGCACTTTGTGTGTAAATCATACATTTGATCCCTCTACAAGTTCTGTGTATTAGATATGATTTCTCATCTTACAGATGAGGAAACTGAGGCCGGACTCTTTACATATCTCATGTAGGGCTCTACAAATAATAAGTAGCAGAGCCAGGATGTAAACCCAAGTCTATCTAACTCCCATGTGCCTGTACTTAACTGCTATTGAAATTATCTTGAAAAAGTGGGCAGGACTCGTAAAACAATTCTTGGTCTCTCAAAAACCATTTTCCCCTTTCATCCTCTTGGCTGTCAGTGCACAGCATTTACTGTATCAGTCAGGAAACCAAAACCACCTCAGTTATCTCAGACTGAAGGAACACAATCTAGAGAATTGGTTAAATGGTATTAGCAGGCCGAAAGGGGAAAAGAGGACACTGAAGTAGTACAGAGTAGTAACTACAGGAAGCAACCGTCACTCTAGGGAAAAAGTCATGGTACCAAAAGCTAGGTGATCAGGGGGAAGGGGGTGCTGCAGGGCTCAGACTCAAGGCTTACTATGTGTCTGGGACTTTGTCCACTGAAGGGCCCTAGAGAGGGGATATTGTGGAACTGGTACCCTGAATTCTGCAAGACATAGGCGGTATCTGATGCTTTTGAAATAAGGCTATCAGGAGCTGACCCCCTGCCTCCAGGCCCTCCACTGCAGAACCTAACTGGGAGTTGGTTAACAGGGATACCTGGGAAATGGTTTGCAGACTCCCAGGCCAGCATTGTACAGAAGAATGGAGAATGTGAGGATGGGCTGAGAGAAATGAGAGCATAATAGATATGATTACTATTTCCTGACGGAAGTGGTGGTGGATGTGTGCTTGGCTGTATAAGTGGGCAGCTGCCTGTGAAGAGAATAAATCTGGCTGAGGTTAACTGAAGAGGAATTTTCTTTTCCTGTATCCAGATAACTTATTTTGTAATGATTTGATATGATTTTAGGGCTTTAAGCCAAATGCAATCTTTCAAAGGTGGCAGTATTTGTCTGTGTGGCCTTAGATGGAGGGGCACATCAGCTTACTGGGTCACTGCCCAGAGTAATTAGCTCTATTGAGCATTTTTCCCTTTTAGCCACAAATCATCCTAGTAAAAGTATAAGAAACTCCATGGCTGGCCCAGCACCATGTCTAATTTCCTGGGAGACTTTCCTTCTCTTTGAATTACCCATTTGCTCTGGTGAGAAAATGCTTTCAGGTGGAGGTAGAGCTTGGCACTAGATAGGGGAGAAGAGAGAGCCTGCAATCTGAAATGCTCAGTGGCAATTTCACGTTAGGCAGGCTTGTCACAGAACTGATGAATGGTCCCTTCTAGCATGCTTGCTAGTGATGTTAAAACCGCCCTCAGGTCCAAGTGGAGGCGAACTTCACGTATCTGCATCCAGAGACGGTAGGTGGTGCTGTGGTGTTAAAAGATGATTAAAGGAGAATGAGAAAATCTGCTATGGAGAAAAAAAAAATTACGGAGAAGCAGAGGGTTGGGGGACTGGCTTAAAGAAGGGCAAGATGAATATGCATTCTCATTCAGTGTCTTTCTAATTCAGGCAAGCATTTTCCCTATCAGGGCTGGAGTTGCATGGAAAAGTCCAATTATAGATGTAAGTGACACTGGACTCTTTCAGATCACATTGCAGACATGTCAGTGACATCCTGCCGCCTGGATGTGCTGGGTGTACCTCTGGCAACAGAAGTTTGGCTTCTTCATTCCCTTCCATCCCGTTTTTTTTTTTTTTCTCTCGCATTTCTTTCTCACCTTACTACTTCCCTTTCCTCTCATTTTCCTTTTTTAATTTTCCCTGCCTCTGACACGTATTCAATTTGGTAACATTTGTAGATAGCACTATTTTCTGAGACACTGTGGGGTATCTGGGGGAAAAGGGGATGAAAATAACGTTCTTTTAATAGAAAGGAAATTACCATTTCTTACTCATATTAAGTCTAGGAACTGAGCTAGGCATTTTTACATTCACTTTATCTCATTTAACTATTTAATTTATTCACATACATAAGCAATGTTTCTTGAACACTTGCTATGTGCTGGGTGGCGCATGGCCTGTGGCATTGATAATAGGGACACAAGAACATTAAAAAGCCACTGCTCCATGTGTACCTTTTCTCCTGCTTCGGGGTCAGAATCTTGATGCTTTAGCTGCTCACGTGACTTCCTCCGACATACTTGAGGCTCTGGAGCCAGACTACCTGGGTTCATATTTTGACTACTGTTACTTAATTTCTCAGTGTTCCGGTTTTCTTATTTGAGAAATGGGTATAATCATTGTTACTTCAAAGGATAGTTTTGAAAACTAAATGAAGTAACGCACACAAAAGTTTAGAACAATGGCTCGTAGTAAGTACTCGATAAACTAGCTTTAATGATCATCATCACCATCTTCAAGTTATTAACAAAGTTACTTACTACCTTTGGAAGATATAATGTAGCATCTTGTCCCCTTCCCATGCCCCAAACTATGCCTCTGAGGTATGCACTAGATAAAAAGGGAGCAATTCACTTTTACCAGGAGTAGTCAGGGGAGATTTCGCCAGAGGGGCTGAATTAGAGCTGCCCTTTGCTCTGGGAACTTCTGAGGGAACTTCTGAACCCAAGAGGGTCATATAAACGACAGAGAGACAGATTAGGCATGTTGTTTTTGTTCTTTGTCAATTTCATATATGCACATTTTGCAAACAGTTTCAGTGGGATCACACAATTCCTGAAGTGAAGTGGATATTTTTGGGGGCCGCAGACCTTAGAGTCAGGACCCTCAATTTGAGATCACTTGCAGGTTGAACGTTCTCTGCCAAAACACCATAAAACAATATGAAAGTTTAGCAGGTACTAAAGTTGAGCAGATTATTCTTGGCCGATGGGACCCCCAGACCAGGAGATGTACCCCTCCCCCATCATTCCAACACAGGGGTGGCCCTCAGCAATGACTGACTGAGGAACGTGTATAATAGCGAAGTCGCCCTGCCTCTGGGTGGTTTCAACTCTGTAACACAATTTATTTCTGATCTCCCAGTAAAATCAGGCTGAAATCCTTCCTGAAGGCACATGTTTACCTAGCTTTATCTCCTGCCTTATCCTACCTCCCTCACATCCCTGTAGGTTTCTCCTGAGAGTATTCTTTCAGTAAAGCATTTGCACAACAATCTTCATCTGAGTCTCTGCTGGAGGGGACCTGGCTTATGTTAGAGAGGGACTTGAGATAGCTATGTAGGAGGTACAGAGTGAATGCTGGGATTAGGGAAGAGGAGCTGTTGCATTGAGGCTCAGCTCCGCCCTTCACTCCATCTCTGCTGCATCCTCTCTCCTCACTGTTCCTGTGACATTCTTGTTAGTCCTAGATGTGTAGGACAGCTTTTTGGGAAGCTCACCAATAACAAGTGGCATACGTGGTCACCTTGGAGCCTTCAGATTTCAGACCAGAGTTTTTCTCTTGAGCTATGGAAGTGCCCATGTAGAGATGATCCTTTAATAAGCCTGGTGAACAGTGATGATTAATGTATTAGGGCTGGGGAGCCTCTACGCTAGCAAGCAGTTTTTTGACAGAATGGACTAGGATGATAAGAGAGAAAGTACAGAATCATGTTTTGGTGTTTAATTTGGCAGTGCATAGCTAATTTTAATTACTCTGAAATAATTATCTCTGGCACACAGCTGGGTTTGTCTTCGTGTAATTTGTGAGTCATTCTTTCACATTTGAATAAATCAAGCAGGTCGAAAAGGAAAGGTTGGAGCCAAATGACATATAAAAGGGGTTCTGTGATAAAGGTTCAGGAAATGGCACACTTTGGACCTGAAAGAGAAGATTGACTTGGGACATCGTGTTTTTATGTCCGAGGCAAACGGCATTAGTTATTGAAATCAGAAGCAGAGTCTTGAGGCTATTGTAGGAGAAGAGCTCTCAGAGCTGAATAAAGGTGGTGGTGTTGAGGCTAATGGAAAAGGGGAATTCACCAAGGAGGAACTTTATAGCATAGTGGTCAAGAGCACACATTTGGGGTTAGACAGACTTGAATTTGAATCCATATTCCATCACTTACCATTTTAGTTATTTTGAGAAAGTCATTTTACCTTTCAAAGCATCAGTTTTCTTATACAATTAGAAATCTTGTCTTTGGTGCCACATTCCTTCCATAGGTGGCTTCTATCATAAATGCTGGATTATCCTGTCTCTGCTAAGAATTTAAGGAGAGAATGGCATGTGGGGCCCCCTCTTCCATATCCACTGCCAGGGCAAACATTACTAAATAACCACAAGTTTTTCTAGTTGAGCCTGACTATGGCCTCCAAGTCCTCAAATAGCACTTCTAGCAGCTACCCCCGGTCTATACAGGTTGACATGTTCATTGAAATAATGACTTCTGGATTAGAATGTTCCTCTTCTTTGATGTTTGATATTCCCATCTGTAAAATTAGGAGTTTGAAGAAGTTGATCATTTTCTAATCTTTTTAACGAAATATTCCAGTATTTTAAGAGAGAGAGAAATAGGTCATCAGAGGTTGGATTATTTTGCCTCCCATACCTTATTTAACGCTCTGCAGATAATCAGTCACTCAATTTGTAAGGCTGGGGCTACTTACAAGAGGGATGAGAAGTCCAGGAAACCAGAGTTGAGGATACTCCCTTTCCCTGCTCCCTCTGTCCTGGCTCTGTCATCACATTTCTAACCTGTGCCAGCCCCCACATGGTCTCACTCCAGAAACCAGGTCATGGATGAAAGTTTCCTTCAGAGGTAGGAGCTGCCTCAATTTTATGTCATGCCATGCCTGGATCCTGCTTGCTTGGTTACTCAAGTACCCTCTCTGGTCTTGAAATCTGCTAGCTATAACTGGTCTGCCCCTGACTTTCCATCAGTGAGTCTTCATTGTTCTCAAAGACCTATTTAAATTTTAAATTATATAGGTAATATGCCTTTATGGCAGTAAAATTTAAAAAATGTAGATAAACCAAAGACTAAGTTCACTGTCAAAATGTTGTGTATTATCTGTCCAGACCTTTTCTGTGTATATGTGTATATTTAAGATGATATTTATGAACATATTTCCATGTTTATAAATGTGTTCTACTCTGTTGGTTAAATGCCATAATTCTAATTTGATTTATTTTTTTTTTTTTGCACTTTCCTTTTGTTCAACTCAATCATTTATTGAGCGTCGACTTTGTGCTGTGTGTTTATGGTCTCTATGACCCAATGGAGCCTAGAGCCTGCTAGGGGCAGCCATGAAAGAATCGATTATGTTATACCTTGACATGTTATAGTAGAGATCTATAAAAAATTTTAAAGGGACACAGTTTGCTGAGTGATGAGTTGGGCCTAGAAGGAAAGGGATCTTTCAGGGGAGAAAATCATCAGTCAGAACTTGTGAGGATGCCTAGGCCAGTGAAAGTGCCTGGTTTGCTGAGGATAGGGTGTGCAGAAGAGCATAGGGCAAGAAAGAGAAGCACGGACTTGCCGGCGTTTTGTTCATGACTATATCCTTTGTCTTACAGTAGGCCATCAATTGATATTTGGTGAGTGAATCAGTCTTCTTAGTCTTAATATTGTCCCCATCTCCTTTCTGAACCTTGGCCTCAGCATTAAATTGGAGTAGGGGTCACATATACCCAGTCAGGTCTGGTGACTCGGATTGCCTGTGTGGCAGATGCTGTCCATGTCCCTCCTACCTCTTTTAGGGCCTTTTCACTGAACACACCTTGCCCACAGTGTCAGAGAATCAATGTCCTCTGACAACAGCCATTATGCAGTGATTTACTGGACTTAGTTTGTAAATACCCTGCCTCTTTCATCCCTGTGGGGTACCCTGGCTCTCTCAGTTTCCTCATGATGTTAAACTCTAGTTTCCCCCAATAGTTACTTGCCCTTTATTGACTGTTTTTGTTTCTCTGTCTCATTCTCTACTTTCTCACTGGAATTTTCTAGGATTCTATCCCAAATAAATTACTTGCACTCAAATCTTATCTCAAGGTCTGTTTCTTATGAAGTGATAGCACCATGTGACTTTATAGAGTAAGCCAAAGACAGCTGACTGGTATTTCTGGAATCCTGTCTTAAAATAGACTGAACTAGAAGCAAATTCACAAACTTGAAGTGTTTCCTTCTAGGCTCTATTTCTGGACTAATGGCTCAGGATGAGCTAAATTAATATGCATATGTAGATGGGGTGTTGCAAAAATAATCCTGTTTTCATGCATCATAAGGTAACATAGATATCATCAAAGCATTTGCTTGGATTTGAAACAATAGTAAAGCCTCTGCTGGCTACATTACTGTGCTTGCTAAGCTTTCTTATATAAAAAATAATTCCAGAAGTGAAAATATTAGTGTGTAACTACATTTTGGCTGATTGGTAAAGAAGAGCTTATATTTGATTTCCATAAAGAATGTAAATTCCAGGGGAAGAAAATAGTTCAGTTAAAGAAAAAAAAAAAAAAAGAAAAAATTGAAATTTACATCTGAGACATTAAAATATTTTAATGCAGTTTATTTTTATATATTTTTATTTGTTTCTGCAGCACATGGACTTCTAATATTCAGGACCTGTGAACAGATAGGTTAAAACATTAAGTGTGTTCAGTTTGGCCTGGGAAAGGATATCGTCACAATTTCATAAATAATCTCATTTAATCCTGTCTTGCATTCTCTGAGAGAAACAGTATTCTTTCAGTTTGGCATATGGAAAATGGAATCCAGCAAGTAAGAGTTGAAGCTGAGAATTAAACCCTAGTCTGTATGATTCTGATTCCTGTGCTATGTCCACCTCATCTCAGCAATTCCCCTAATGCCTTAATAATGAGTTTTTAGATGTATATTTCTCATTGTTTGATGTGGCACCTTTGGCATAGAAAAGAGACTAAGGTAGATGAACCAGTATGACTTATTCCCCTTTATTTAATATATTTATATTAAGAGCATTTTGGTCTTGTAGGCTACAGTAAGAAATTTGAATTTTCTTTCAAGTGTAAAGAGGAACTATTGAGTTTTTTTTTTTTTTTGGAAGGGAAGATGGCCTAATTTGATTATTTTAGAGGAGAGATTAGTAAACTCTGTTAAGAGCTGAATAATGTAAGTGTATTAGGTATTGTAGGCCATACCCTTTGTTCCAGCTATTCAGTCTGCCGCTGTATTGTGATACACCATAGATAATACTTAAACAAATGACTGTGTTCCTAAAACTTTATTTATAAAAACAGGTAGCTGGGAAGATGGCCTAATTTGATTATTTTAGAGGAGAGATTAGTAAACTCTGTTAAGAGCTGAATAATGTAAGTGTATTAGGTATTGTAGGCCATACCCTTTGTTCCAGCTATTCAGTCTGCCGCTGTATTGTGATACACCATAGATAATACTTAAACAAATGACTGTGTTCCTAAAACTTTATTTATAAAAACAGGTAGCCAACTCGGTTTTAAAATGTTGCTTTGACTGCTTTGTGGAGATTATGGGAGGAAAAGGATAGAAGCCCGAGACCAGTAAGGAAGCTATGGTAGTACTTCTGGCAGAAGATAACGGTAGCTCATGCTGTGATTGTAATTGGTGAGATAAAAAGGGAGAATTGATTTCGGACATATTTTGGAGGGAGAGCTGAGGGCTTGCTGAAAGATTGGATGTGAAAGTTGAAGATAAAAAGGGAAACAAGGGTGACTCTTGTTTTTGGAGCTTCGACAACTGAGGGGTGGGTGCCACATCCTGAGATGGTAAACACTGAGGAATAAGCAGCTCCTTTACTTCCAAAGTCAAGTCCAGGTCCATCTCCAGCTGGGGTTTTGGGAATGTTTGTTTTATCTGAAATGGAAAACCCCAACTTTCATGTGAACGGACTTTCAACAGGATTACAAGAATGTTTTTTGATTGATTTTGTGGGAGCTTCAAGTATGACAGCACATCACGTATGTTATGCTTTGATTCAGATAAATTTAGGCAAGTGAACACCTGCTCCCCTCTACCCCCTGCCAGTTGGGAGCCACTGGAGTGAAGAGATCTGATGATTTAAGTGTTGTGTGCCCCATAGCAGGTAGCAGACTGCTATATTTAAAACAGATGCTCAGGATATGTTAGAAAAAATTGAATTCTTAAATAGGCTTTTATGCCTTATTAGAGATCGTGGCTCTGATTTATATACTGTGGGTTTGGGGCTCATATTATGTTTGACTTTCTTTTGTTCAATATATTCAGGGTAAATGTAATTACAACACTTCAAAGTATAATAGAAATAAATGATTTCCTTTACTTTTCTCTCTCCCTGATGTAATTCTTTTTGTGTGTGTGCGCATGCATGTGTGCTGACAAAAATGCCTCCAGTGGTGTGCAGAAATCCTTAGGGAAAACATGAATCTAATGCTATGTGATCTTGAGCTAGGTATAGCGTGGCTGGGATATTTTTTCCTCGTATTTCAGAAACAAATAATTTGGGGGCAAAGTATAAATGCTTTAATAATTCCTGGGATAGCAAGATGCAGAAGCCTAACGATAGATCAAAAAATGACTCTGTAGTATCAGTAAAATTCTGTAAATTTAAAGTAAAATTTCTCTTGAATAGCAAGTATTGTCCCTCCAGCTTATGATGCCACTGAGATCTTTAGGAAGATAATTATGGCATTAGATAAGAGAAGTCTTCATACTCGGACCATTCTCATAGCAGTGATGACGTTTGGAAAATTCTGGGCTCTGGGGTAACTTAAAATATGGCAGACCTTAGGAGGCTCGATCTCAGAAGAACATGTTGGCTCTCTGTCACCCCAGTTTCCATAGAAATCAAGGAATGAACGCTCAGATTCAGAAAGAGAAGTGTCCACAAGGATTTTCTAAGAGAATCTCCCTGGTTTTCTCCCCAAGTAGCTGACTCCTACCCCCACCACAATAATTGACAAAACAAAAGAGACAGGAGGATAGTTATCTGAACCAGCTTAGGCAGGGACCTTGTCCACACAATTTTGATCTTTGTTCTTGCAAATGGTTCATGACAGATTCCTCAGCACCCCATGCTGCACACTGTGAACTCTGAAACTCCTAGATTTAATATGCCAGAGTGTATGGGCAGACTCGTATACTTTTGCTTCAACACTTAATTCTCTGGATTACACCTTAACACATCAAACACTAAAGTTTCTGCTTTCTAGGACTGTAAATGATCCCAGTCTAGAAGTATCTTTACTTAACAGATGTATTCTAATATGATTAACTAGAAACCAAAAGAGCAAATATAGACTTTCTGCAGCAAAGTATAGAGCAAGATGGAAAGTGGAGGAAGAAAGCAGGTAAAAGTTGTGTGAGTAATAAAACCTTCATATAGTTAATATCAGACTGCTATGTGATTGATAATGTTATTTTTCTACCCAGCAATAATGAAGTTTGGTGAGTTGAATTTTCATAATCAGATGTTTTCCAAACTTTCAGCCTGAAAAAGCATTCATTGGAAATGGCTCTGAAAACCAGTTTTCTAGTAGTATTGTCAGTTCCTGTCTTATATGAGTAGGCTTAAAGTTTCATGAATTTTGTAACTCTTAAAATTATTAAATTGTTCATGTAATTTCTTTTAGGCTTAGATTAATTTTTGGCATATTTTGGACATGGCCACTTCTATTAATCCACGTGGTCATATTACTTTCTCATTTTACACTCAAACTGAAAACCTGTCTGGAATTTATCTACAAATATTTTCCCTCCTGGTCCATAAAAAGAAGTGCAGAACTGAGTCAGGCTAGCTATTTATTTAATTATTTAAACTGATTACTTTTTAGCCACAGCAATATAATGCAGCATAGGGAATAGAGTCAATAATATTGTAATAACTATGTATGGTGCCAGGTGGATACTAGACTTATTGGAGAAATCACTTTGTAAGTTATATAAACATCTAACCACTATGCTGTACACCTGAAGCTAATATAATATTGAATGTCAACTGCAACTGAAACATAAAAAAATAAAAATTTATTTAAAAAGTTTTATTTTTTGGTGGTAAGAACACTTAATGTGAGAGCTCTCTTAAATTTTTAAGTGTACAGTACAGTACTGTTGACTATAGTTATAATATATACCAGATCTCTAGAACTTGTTCATCTTACTTAGCTGACACTTTGTGTCCATTGACCTAGAGTTTTTACTTGGTTGAGCCTCACTTTCCATGTGATTAAAAAAATTTTTTTTAGTGTTTGTCTTTAGTGAAGATTATCAGTGGAATCACCTCTCTGGGTAGACATGCATTGAGCCCTCAACAATCTTTTAATGTTTTCTAAGTGAGCTGTGAATCAGCCTAATCATATTTGTGATGTTCATTTCTATTTACTTTGAGTAAGTAATACATTATGATTTTTATTTTTTCATCTTTTTTTGACATTTTATTTATTTTATTTTTTCTCAGCAGTATTTTTATTTTTTTAATCGAAGAAATGATTTAATTCCCCCCTCCCCCATCTACCTCCCCCCCCGCCCTCTGGTATATGATTTAAAAAAATAAAAACTATAAAGAATCATACAGGACAAAGATTTTCTCTCCCCTCTGTCCCCCTTCTGCCTCTTTTTATTATCCCCAAATGTAGTATGTTCTTTTATATCCTTCTAGAGACATTTTTATGCACATACAGTCAGACAAAATGCATACTGTCCCTCTCTCACATGGTTGAGAACATCATACACTCTGTTTTAATTTTGTTTTTATTTTTATTTTCTCAATAACCCCTCTTGCATCATGGATGCTTACGATGTCATAAAGAGACCTCTCTTTAAATAACCTTATGTAGCTCTACCTTTAGCTGGCCCACATTCCTTTGTCTTAGGTAGAAATTTATTATGATGGATTTTAAAAAAAAGTTTGGCTGAAATCTAGATTTGTCTAAGATATTTTCTGACTCTCAATTAATATTGGTTGCATGCCTAAAAAGAAGCATTGTCAGATGGCCACCTATTAAAAGGCAATGAAGTTAGTTTAGCTTGATTTGATTTTAGGAGAACCATGTTCTAGAGGTGGTCCTGCAATTTCTAAATGCTCTCAAAATATCTTTAAAATATTTCTTATGGATTTTTTGTGGACGCCCAACACCCAGAAAGTGGTCTTTCTTTAAAAATCCTCCTCTCCATTCTTCTTCCTAGAAGCAGTCCCATTCTACACCAATGTTCAGGGATTATTAAGAGAGCATGTGCACACTATTATAACAACTACGAGCTCTTGCAGAAGCCCAAGTGTACATTTCCTAGCTGTCAGCTTTGATCTCCCACCTTCTTGCCACGTATGATCTCCTCAGCTATTTTAGGCTCCTAGTCCCCCATAACTAATCATATTTATAAAATATAGGTGATAATTTTCTGTTACAACCAATGTGTGTGATTGGGCAGGATGTTCTAGGGAGTGTCATTCACAGTGTAGCCCCCGTAGATTAGTATATTTATTCCGATAATGTGTACAATACATATATGTGAATATATGTTATATATAATAAATACAGGTAATAGTTAAAATCATAGTATATAATTATATATCATAGAGATATTTGCTACATAATAGTATATATCATATATAATGTATATTATATATAATAAAATATACTATATTGGCAGTTTTCTAGCTGGGGTTGTCAGGTGTCTTGAGAAAGGGATATTCTTTTTTCAATTTGCACAAACACTAAAGATTAGTAGTGGTCCTGTTCTCTGTGGTAAGAAAATGTGAGCAAGATAGGATTTGATATGCTATCCTCCTGGACTGCTATCTGTGATCATATCCACCAGGGCTCCAAGCATGGAGTATGGCCCTTTTTTGCTGTCCTTGCTCCATATATACAGGAAAAATTCTGCTTAACTTCCTTAAAGTATTTCTAAAGGCCAAGTTCATTTTCTGCTTTTCTCTCTTGACATTTCTATGGACCAAGTTAATTTTATATGTTTATCTTACATGATAGTCCCCTATGTCAATTTGTCAAAACCGTGGTGACTATACTTCATGCTGGGTCCTTGAAGACTGGATGAATTCTACAGGCAACGGCCCTCTAGTAGTTCATCAACATTTTTGGTCAATGCTGCAATATAAATAGGTACAGAGCACACAGGGAGACAGAGTTATATCCCAACAAATCTGCCATTTGAGTTGAGTCCTAAAGGATGAGTAGAAAATTTCAATGGGAGAAGGATGTTAGAGGCATTTAAGACAAAGATATGAAGATCTGTGATGATAATGATGAGCAACGTAAACTAAGTGAAGAGGGATGGAGGCAGAAGAGGGAGAAGACAAACCTAAAAAACTGAGGTAGGTCTGATTTTAAAGAGCCTTGAATGCTGTACTAAATCATTTGGAAATTTTTTTGGAGAGCAGCAGGGAATTATTACACAGTTTTAAGTTGTGATATCAGAAAATGAGATGTAAGTTTTAGACAACTACCAGTGCTTTTTAAAGATCACTGGACACTTCTTAGGACTTTGTTGCCAGAGTGCAAGAGAGAAAAACTGAGGAGCTGAATTAGGACAATGACAGTGGATACTGAAATAGCAAACCAATTCAAAAGACAGTTCTAAGAAAAAAGAATCAGTCTCAGTGACATTGAAAGTACATGTACATTTACAAAGAAGTTAACCTCTAGATTGAGTCCCCTGAAAACCACTTTAGTATTTTTAGCTTCTTCCCCCTTATCCTACTAAGGGGGAAATTGTTGATTTTATTGTCAGAATTTATTTTTACATATCTTGTACCATGTAGCTATTTTTTTCTTTTAGAAATCTAGTTGAGGGCTCACACCCATAGTTTCTCAGAATCTTTAAAATATTACCCACAGTCAAGGATATAAAACAATTCCAATCAAAATACCAACTATCTATCTTATGGAGTAAGACAAGTTGCTACTAAAATCCATGAGGAATAACAAACATGCACAAATAGGGAAAACATTGAAAAGAGCAACTATAAGGATAGAGTAAGCACTACCAGACATGAAAACATACTCCTTGATAATTAAGACAGTGTGTTACTAAAATATGAATGGATAAACAGACTACTAGAACAGATATTGCAGAATTAGACCCAAATACACATGGAAATTTAGAATAGGACTAAGGTGGCATCTTAATTCAACAGCATAAAGGTACATATTTTAGTAAATGGTGCTGGAACATCTGGGTAGTTATTTGGAAAACAGATCAAGTTAGAATCATATCTTGCACAGTACAAAGCATAAACTATAATTAGAAGAGAAACCTAAATGTAAAATGTATGATGAATTTTTGTCCTATTTAAAAGATATCATTGGGATTTTGATGGGGATTGCATCAAACCTTATATTACTTTGGGTAATATGGCCATTTTAACTATGTTAATTCTTCCATTCCATGAACATGAACTATCTTCCCATTTCTTTGTGTGTTCTTCAATTTCTTTTAATAATGTTTTATAGTTTTCAGTGTATAGGTCCTTCACATGCTATTCCTAGGTGTTTTTTTCTCTGTTGCAGTTGCAAAAGGAATTGGGTTTTTAAAATTTCTTTTTCTGAAATTTCATTGTTAGTGTATAAGAAAGCAATGGATTTTTGTAGATTGATTTTTGTATCCTCCAACTTTACTGTATTTATTGTTTCTAATAGTTTTTTTTGGTGGAGTCTTTGGGGTTTTCTAGGTAGAGAATCATGCCTTTTGCAAAAAGTGACAATTTGACTTCTTCATTCCCAGTTAGGATGTCTTTTATTTCTTTCTCTTGCCTGATTGCTCTAGCTAGGACTTTCCATACTATATTGAATAAGAGTGTTTATAGCAGGCAACTTTGTCTGGTTCCTGATCTTAGAGGGAAAGCTTTTAGTTTTTCACCATTAAGTATGACTTGAAATTATACTACAAAGTGACAGTAATCAAAACGGAATGGTATTGGCAGAAAAACACACACACAAACGAATGGAACAGGTTTGAGAACTGAGAAATAAACCCATGTATATATGGGCAAATAATTTTCAACAAAGAAGCCAAAAAATATAATGGAGAAAAAAATTCTTCTTCAAAATGGTACTGGGAAAATTGGAAAGCCACATGCAAAAGATTGAAACTAGACTGCTGTCTGTCACTATACTCCAAAATTAACTCAAAATGGATCAAAGACTTACATATAAGACTTCAAACAATAAACTGCATAGAAGAAAACCTAAGTTTTAAACTCATGGACCTTGGATTTAGAGAAGACTTTACGAATTTGACCTTAGAGGCAAGAGAAGTACAAGCAAAAAATAAATGGGACTATGTCAGACTAAAAGCTTCTTCATAGTAAAAGAATTTATCAACAAAATAAAGAGGCAACCAACTGAATGGGAGAAGATATTTGCAAACAATGCCTCTGATAAGGTGCTAATATCCAAAATATATAAATAACCCATACAACTCAACATAAACACTCCAATTAAAAATGGGCAGAGGACCTCAACAGACACTTCTCTCAAGAAGACATACAAATGGCCAACAGACATATGAAAAGATGCTCAACTTCAATAGCTTTTAGGGAAATGCAAATCAAAACAATGAGACATTATCTCACACCTGTTAGAATGGCTGTCATCAACAGGACAAATAATAACAAGTGCTAGAGAGGTTGTGGAGAAAAAGGAACCCTCATATACTGCTGGTGGGACTGAAAATTGGTACAGCCACTATGGAAAACAGTGTGGAGATTCCTCAAAAAAATTAAGAATAGAATTACCATATAATCCAGCAACCCCTCTTCTGGGTATCTACCCCCAAATTTGAAAACATTTATCCATAAAAATATATGCACCTGATGTTCTATGCAGCATTATTCATGATAGTCAAGACATGGAAACACCTGAAGTACCCTTTGAAAGATGATTGGTACATATATACAAAAATTTAACTTTGAGTGGTGAACACGATGCAATATATATGACATTATTAAATTGTACACTTGAAACCTATATAATTTTATCAACCAATGTCACCCCAATTTAATAAAATAATAAAAAAGTAATTAAGATCTAGTCTTGGGGGAATCTTTGGAAACATGGAGGAGTAAGAGACACCCCCAGATCTCTCCCCTTAAAATAACAAAAAGCTGAAAATCTAAAACTCAACAAAAAACACCTAAACTGCACACCAGCACATTGGAGCGTGGGATCTGCGCATAAGAGCTATTACAGGTCAGAACCCCGGGTGTTGGGTGGTGCAATGGGAGAAATAAAGAAGCTGCCTCTCACAGCCCTCGGAACTCCCTGCAGGAGGAGGGGGGGGAGAAGGAACAGTGAGTTCCTATGGCGAGTTCCATGAACAGCCCTCCCTGGGAAAGTTGTGAGCTCCCTGTGGCCAGTTGACAGCAGGGCTCAGTCATCAGGGCAGAAAGCAGAGAAATAACAGTTGATTTTTACTGACTGCGGTTGCAAAACCGAGGCTGAGCCGCAGCTCCCAACCCCCAACCTAAAGGGCCCCTCCCCCCATACCCTCCAAGACCAATCACCACAGAGCCCCAGTGGAATCTGAGCAAATGCTACCAAAATTGTTGCTAACACTGACAAGGACTGAAACTGAGGGTAGCAAGCATGATTAAATATCTATCAGAAAATAAAAAGGCATTTTTAAAGCTTTATATAAAGCAGGGATACAAGAGGCTTAGATGCCACCTACTGGAAACCAAAAGAAAAGCTCCTTCTTTGCAACAGCCTAAAGAAAGACCTTTATATAAGTATTCTTTCTATATAAAAAATGCAGAATACACTTCCATTAATGCCCAGGAGGAGAAATAGTCCATTAAACACCATTAACAACCAAGACAACAAGGCATCTCAGAAAGAAAGAAAAAATCTCCAGAAAATAAGCTTACAGACACAGAAATATGCAATTTAATTGACAGAGAATTCAGGATGGTACTTCTGAAAAAACTCAGTGAGTTCCAAAACAAGTCAATCGACAATTTCAGGATGAGCAGAGCAAGGAGATCGGAACTTCAAAAAGAACAGAATAGATCTTCTGGAGATAAAAAAAAAAAAACACACTGCAAGAGTTGAAAAATGAAGTAGCAAGCTTGGGAAATAGAGTCGACCAAATGGAGGAAATGATCAGTGATATCGAAGACAGAAATCTAGAAATCAGAAGAAAGAAGAGAGAAACTGAAGAATGAAAAATAATGAAAGAGAAATTCAAGAATTAGCTGATACCATCAGGAGAGGAAACATAAGAATAATGGGCATTATTAAAGGCAAGAAAAAGGAACAGAGATTAGAAAGCATTTTCAGGCAAATAGTTGATGAGAATTTCCCAAATCTAAGGAATGAGCTAAAGCTTGAATTCAAGAAGTCTCCAATGATCTCAACTCAAAAAGGTCTTCACCAAGACACATTGTATTAAAATGATCAAAAAATCAATGGCAAAGACAAATCTCAGGCAGCCAAAAAGAAAACAGTAACTTATAAAGGTAAACCCATTAGATTATCCTTGGACTTCTCGGCTCAAACATTATAAGCCAGAAAAAAATGTAATCAAATATTTAAACTATTAAGTGAAAGGAACTAAAAGCCTAGAATAATGTATCCAGCTAAGCTCTATCTTCATATCTTTAGATATGAAGGAGAAATTAAGACTTTTCCAGATGTACAAAAGTTGAGAGAATTCTCCACTATGAGGCCTGCACTATAGGAAATACAGAAAGTGGTCAGCTCACCTAAAACAAAATGCCAAAAAAAAACCCACAAAAAACAAAAACCCAACATAATTAGGAGTAAAGTGACTATTGGGCAAATAAAAGCAGAGGAGTGCAACTTTTACTAAGAAGAGGTTGTTATAAGTTTAAATAAGAAGAGAATTGTTATAACAAGATAGTAATGAATGTGCAGCATGTATAGTGACAAATTGAGACAACAATGACTGAAAAGGGGAGGATTCAAAGATCCCAATTTGCAAAGGGGAATGGAGATAAGGCATATGCAGAAGAAAATGGACATAATGGTAACCATACTCCAAAGATTCAGACCTGAAGTGTATAACATAAAACAAGAAGAACCTGAGGCAAACCCTACAAAAGTCAACCAAAATAAAGAAAACAGAAACACAAAGACAAGGAAGCAATGGAAACACTGAGCTACCAGAAAGAAAAAGATAAAATGGCTATAAGAAGACCTCATATTTCAATAATCACTCTAAATGTAAATGGACTGAACTCACCAATAAAAAGGCACA
>NW_006440638.1:25806344-25810601 GCF_000325575.1 Pteropus alecto
AGGGAAGTAAAAGCTAAAATTAAATGAATGTGATTACATCATACTAAAAAGCTTCTGCCCAACAATAGAAACCATCAACAAGGTAAAGAGACAACCATCCGAATGGGAAAATATGTTTGCAAGCAACGCCTCCGATAAAGGCCTAATATCCAAAATATACAAAGAACTCATACGACTCAAATAACTCAGAGACAAATGATTCAATAAAAAAATGGACCAAATTGGGGGAATCCGGGTAAGAAGTCCCAGTGGCTTTTGGGCAAGCCTTCCAATGGAGTCTGTGATACAGTACTATCCACATCCCTTTTATAGATTCAGAGTCCTTGCTTCTGTTTTCCTAGCTGCTTACTACTTCCTGATCATGTAGCTCAAAACTCAGTACCATGGATGGTGTGTGAGAGAAATGAGTTTTTTTGGTAGTGCCCTGCACAGCTGGGGAAGCTTGGCACTCACACATGTGCTCTCACTTTCTCTCATGGGAGAAATCACAGGCTGAGGAGGGCTTTCTTGGAGGAGAGGTGATATGTGTAAAATCGAACAATTCTCTTACATCCAATCTTTTTTTTTTTTTTTTTTGCTCCAACGGTGTACTGGAACTTCTCCCTGGACTACTGAACTTCCACAAAGAGGGTGATTGTCTTAGTGTTCTCCAGGGTCTCCTGGACTGCAGTCAAAAGGGGACGGAGACAGCTCATGAGAGAGATGTGAGAGACATCTTATCTGGCCAGCTTGCTGATGTCACTCCTGTTCTTTGTTTTTGAAAGACGGTTTTGCTGAATATAGAATTCTTGGTTGATAGTCCTTACCTTTCAGCATTTTGAATATTTTACTCTGCTATCTTTCTGATTTTCCTGGTTTCTGATGAGAACTCAGCTGTTAAACATATTAAAATCCCTTATATGTGATTGCTTTGCTTTTAAGATTCTCTGTCTACAGAATCATCTTATTATGATGCTTCTAGATGTGAATCTATTTATATTTATGCTAGTTGGAGTTTTTTAAGTTTCTGGAATATGCAGATTTTTTCACAAATTTGGGAAAATTTTAGCTATTATTTCTTCAAATATTCTCTCTGCTCTTTTCCCCCTCTCCTCTCTTTCTAGTATTCCCATTATACATATGTTGTTGTGCTCAATGGTGTCTCACAGATATCTGAGGCTCTATTAATTTTTATTCTTTATTTTTTTCTTTCCATTCCTCAGAATAAATAACCTCAATTGTTTTATTTTCTGTTTTGTTTTTTTATTTTACCAGCTCAAATCTTCTTTTGAGCCATTTGTATTGTACTTTTTAATTCCAAGATTTTAATTTGGAATTAAAAAATTAAAATTCAGTCTAAGAACTAAATACTTTATTTTAGTTATTTAATTCTTGAAAATATTTAAAATGGCTGATTTAAAATCTTTGTTTGGTAAGTCCAAATCTGGGCTACCTAAGAGGCAGTTTCTGTGGACTGCCTACCTGCTCCTGTGCATAGGCTATACTTTCTGTTATTTGCATGTCTTGTAAATTTTATTGAAAACTGGACATTTAAAAATAATGTGACAACTCTGGAAATCAAATTTCTTTTCTCCCTAGGGTTTGTCGTTGTTGCTGTTTGTTTGTTTCACACTTTCTTGAAATAATTATATGAAGTCTGTATTCTTTGTCATGTGTGGCCACTGAAGTCTCTGTGTGGTTAAATTAATGATCAGGTAAAAATTGGAAAGAGAGGGAAAGATCAGGCCTTCTCAAGTGTTTCCTAGACATGTGCACAGCTTTGCACTTGCATGTAGCCTTTTATATTCCTCAAGATATAGTGAAGTTTTTTAAAGCCTCTGGTGGACATCCCATTTTCTGACCTTTACTTTTATGCTTTTTGTTGTTTCTTGTTTTTCCTCCACTATTATTAGATCAGACAGATGTAGTTTTCAATAATGGCAACTTATTATTTTTGACCAACACCCTAGAGAAAAGGCTGTTTGTGCTGAGCAAGGTGTTAGATAAAATAAAGACAAGCCCTCTGAGTGATTGTTTACAAAGAGCTGCCAAATAGGTCAAATAATGACAGTTCTCTGGGACTGGGACTTTTAAGGAACATTTAAACATGTTCTGTCTTCTATAGTGGCTGCTAGGCTGCTGGTTTTCATGGCTACCATGATTGTAAGACTGTTGATATTCAACGCTGCAGTGGAGCTATAGAGAGAGGTATAGGAATAGGGTAAATTAAGACACCTCATAGTTCATATTTTTAAAAACTGAGATTCAGCTACTTTTTTTTTTTGGATAAGTTAACCTCAGATTGTTACAAGCCTTTGATTAATTTCTAGAGTTCTGAAACATCGATTTTGATAATTTTCCTTTGTGTCATTGGTTTTATTGAGGAGTCGAATTTTGGAGGTCCTTCCTCAGCTATTTTGAAGTTCTCTCTTCAAAGTTAACTTGATTTGGGGATGGGGTGGGGAGTACATTCTAGGTGAAAGCAAAAGTATTTGCAAGGCTTAGTGATAGTGTGCTGGAAATTCTTTTTTGATACTCAGCTTTGCTTCTGGTCTTCTTGGTCTTCTCTTGAAAAGCAAAGACTGGAAGCCTGGAAACTTCTTTTTCCAGACTCCCATACCAGCAGGATTCCCATTTAGATTTCAAGAATGAGGTACTGTGTGAGATTGGAAATGCGGAAGAGAAGAAGAGGCCATTGTTCTCTGGCAGTTACTGGGCACAGGGCATAACTGTGGACAGACTAAAGATGAGAGATGTGTCAGAAGATTCCAAGTGTTGTCCTGAGAATCATCCATTTAGTACTGAAGGCTACTGATATCAGGAGTGGTGATTTCTTGTGATCTTTCCACTTCCTAAAGCTTAAACGCTGGCAGCAGTTTCCCTGACCTTTGCTCCACAGCCCTTTAAAAGTTTGTCTCTAATTTCCTGTATTAAATACTTTCATGCTTAAAATATTTAGAGTGGCTTCTGTTTTCTTACAAAACATTAATATAGATTTGAAGAAATTCAGTGAGTTCACTGAATTGAAAGGAAGCCAGTGTAGTGAAGTTTTGAGAATGTGGGAAGAGTTGATAATTCATACTGGAAGGTGCCAAAATCTAGTTATACGAAGTCCAGCTAGTTTTATAAATGAGTGAAGTCTGGCAAAAAGGAGTGGATGGTAGAGAATAGGGCAAATTGGAAAACATGAGTCCCATCTGAAGATGACTCAGAATTTTTCAAAGGAAGTAAGAAATCCAAAATTTTATGTCAAATCATCTATGCGTAGATATTAGGTATATATTCATTTTTAAAGCAGAATGTACTAGCAAAAATCATATTTCTGTCTATTCTGTAGGTTGCCAGTTATATATATTTTAAACCATTTTCTCCCTGGATTTATTGAAATATAATAGATAATTAGCTGCTCATATTTACATTGTACAGTTCAATGAGTTTTTATTTCAATTATAGTTGGCATACAATAGTATATTAGTTTAAGTTATACAGCATAGTTATTAGAGATCTATATAACTCACAGAGTAATCATCCCACTAAATCTAGTACCCCTCTTCCCCCTTACATGTTTATTACATTATTAACTATTAACCTTATGCTATAATTTATATTTCCATGTCTATTTTATAACTATCCATTTGTACTTCTTAATCTCTTTGCCTTTTTCTCCATCCCCCTCAAACTTTCTCCGATGTAGTAGCCTCAAAATATTCTCTATATCTATGAGTTTATTTCCATTTTGTTGTTATTTATTCTTTAGATTCCCATGTATGTGAAATTACGCGATATTTGTCTTTCTCTATCTGACTCATTTCATTCAGTGAAATACCCTCTAGGTCCATCAAGGCAATATCTTTTTCCACCCCCTGCCTTTTAGTCTGTGTGTGTCTTTTGGTCTGAAGTGAGTCTCTTGTAGGCAGCATGTGTAGGGTCTTGTTTTCTTATCCATTCAGCCACTCTATCTTTTGGTTGGAACACTTAATTCTTCTCCATTTGAGGTACTTGTTGACAGGAATGTAGTTATTACCATTCTTTAGTCCTGTTTTTGATACATGTTTTTTTTTTCCTTAAAGAAGTCTCTCCAATATTTCCTGTAATACAGGCTTGGTGGTGTTAATTCCTTCAGATTATTTTTGTCTTAGAAGCTCTTTATATATTCTTCAACTCTAAATGATAGCTTTTCTGGGTAAAGTATTCTAGGTTGTAGATCCTGGGTTTTCATTATGTTGAATATTTTTTGCCAAGCCCTTCTGTCCTACATAGTTTCTTTTGAGAAATCAG
>NW_006440638.1:25811498-25831526 GCF_000325575.1 Pteropus alecto
AGGCGGGGAGAGGGGAGGGCTCAACAGAAGAACAAAAGATACTGCTGGCGCTTCTGCCTGAGAGAGAGCCTTGCCTCTGGCCCTCACTCCAACAACTCAGTGTTCCCTGTAAGTCTCTTGTGCCCTCCCCCCCGCCCCAGCATCCAATCCATCGCTGGTGCTCAGAGCGAGCAGGTCCGTTGCCCCAAAAGTCGGCTCACAACACAGTCGCTTTAAGAGGCATCTACAGCTGCATGCTGCCCCTCCTGCAGCCTCTGTCCTACTTAGCTGCTCAGACCCAGCTGCCTCATGTCTTCACCCCCTCCTACCTTCTACCATTGCAAGGTGATTATTTCTCTCCCTAGTTGTAGTGCTTCCATTTATCTAGATCCCAGGTGACTTTTGTTGCTCTTTGCTCCGTGTTTCTGTTACAACTTTGAATTGGTTGCAGAGGGGTAAACAAAGCCTCTATCATGTACACCATTTTTTCCCATCATGTAGGTTGCTAGTTTTTGAACACTGGCATATCAGGTAAGATCTTTTAGTATCCTTTATTTTTAAATCTCTCCTCTCTATTTTTTTCTTTTTACTATTAACTTGATTCTAGTCTTGTAATTTTCCTAATTTCCTTGATCTACCACATCAGGCTCCAAACCCAACCTTAAATAACAGAAGTTGAGGGGGAAGGTAGAGTGTTTAGCAGAGAAGGATTAGAAACAAAATACCCCTATTCATTTCTACCTGTTAGCCTTGGTTTGAGGCATATTTAGAAACTAGTTTTAATATTTCCTTAACTATCTCTGCATTAAAAGATTTCAAAAAGTATAAGATCACCTGTGCAATAAAGGTGGTTTGTACTATATCTATTTCTTTTTCTATATCTTTAGGCAATAACATAATGGAATTTTACTTGGAGGTGAGAAAATGTAAATATTTTACAGTGCAACTTTTATTGCCAAAAAATATTAAGTTCAATATGCTGAAAGGCTACTGAAATATTACAGCCATTGTAAAGTGGAATTTCATGTAATTAAAGAAGACACATGGATATTTCTGGGGAGATCATGAAAGTGTAGTGGATGAAACATGCATTTTAGAGTTGGAGAGATCTGTGTTTCAATATTACTTTTCTCGTTATTAAGCATGTGAGCAATGGAAAGTGTCTTAACTTCTCTGAACTTCTGTAAATGGGGATGAAGAGGAAAAGAGCATTAATTAATTGATTAAAAATTTCCTGAAAATCCAGTTTATGCCAGCTATGTCTCTAGACATACTTAATATGCCCACATGGAATTAATAGTCTAATGGGAGAGACAGATGAGAAATAAATGAATTGTACACAATTATTATAGTTGTGATAAATGCTACCAAGGAAAACTACAGCATACAATGAGAGTAAAACCAATTGAGAGTAATTGTGCACAGCAGATACTAAAAAATAGTATAAATAATGTAAATTTACTAAAAATATGAAATAATATAAATTTATAAAAGCTAAAAGCTTTTTGGGGAGTTAGAGTTGTAAAAAATGTTTAAACAGCAGTTATCTTGAGTATCAGATTTCAAAGGGTTATTATTACTTGACAGTGTTGTGCTGATGCTATTTTAAAAAAAGTACAGTTAATGCTGAGTAAAGATTTGAATTTGAAAGATATTGTGAAAACATACTCCTGATAAAATGCTTATATTTTAGTTGTCACATCTGACTAGTCTGGTCCTTACTTCTCTGCTGTCAGCATTGGTGATTGGTGGGACACGTTAAGTTTCCTGATTAAGGCTTTCCCGTTAAATTCTCAGACGAATTCACGTCAACACTAATGAAAGTGCTTATGTGGAAGCAAAGGAAATTCTCCCCAGATAGCTTAGGCCAATACAGGAGATCTGTTATAATACATACAGATTCTGAGCCCAGATGTGGTAGTCAGGTCTCAGGAGAGACTGAAACAGATACCAGAAAGGCATCAATAACGAGAGCAATGTCTCTCACTCTCTCCCATTTCTGTTTCATTCTATTCTTATAGCAAAGAGCCTTTCTCTGTTTCTCTGTCTCTAGACTACAGGAGGTTCCAGCCAACTGCAGACACTGATTAATACATCTCTCCCAGGAGGGATAATCTGATCAGTCCTGCTTTGATCAGGTACTTAGTCCAATCCATAATGTTCAAGAGAATGGGATCACATGGCTCCCACTACCTAGAGAGAAAATTCTAGGGTTTATTCATATGTCTTATGGGAATAAAAACAGTACCTACATTATCAGGAATGTCGTGAAGATGAGACGAAATAATACATAGTGCCTCACACATAGTAATCATTAACAAATATGAACTATTATTGTTATTCTTATTGCTGTTTGATGTATTTCAATTTTTGAAAAATGTTTTTGCTCAGACTCATTGGAACCATTTCAGGAAGTTTAGAATGAAGAAAAAGGCTTATTCTGTAACCAACTCTTAAGCAAGTTTGGGAGTATGAGCCTGAATGTGTCCTCATTAGTACAGTATTTATCAGTCTTAAAAACATGGCTCACGTAATTAAATTTGTTATACTCTTTTCTGTTTCATTCTATTGAAGCAAACCAGATGGGAAGAATGCAAATAAGAAAGCTTATCATTACCAAGGGTGAAAAAAAATATTCAAGGCTAGCTGCTTAGATGTTTCTTGACTTCTAATGAATAAAATAGGCATTAATAGTAATATAATTGTTGCTACCCATTGAAGTTTGCAGTTATTAAAGCAGTAATAAAAAGAAACTCATCATAGCCAGTACATGGTTTTCCCGCATTTTAATAGGCATTTGCCTCTCTGAAATTAAGGCCTGCCCATTAAATCTCAGATTAATAAAGTGAATATATTTTAAAGTCAATACACACTGGCTGAAAATGTTTTTGTTTATTCTTTTTCCTATTTTCTCAAATTTTTGCTGATTGGAAAAACCTCTGGAGTTATAAAGTTAGTCTACTATGGTAAAACGTTCTAGCATATCTATGGGATTTTTATGTCAAATAATTAAAAATAGGTAAAAATACCTTTTGGCAATTAAGTATGATAGATTTTGTTCTTTCTGGTAATAAGATGATTGAGATTCGGGTCAATTCAGTGAGCAGTATTAAGTCAGGCCCTTGCGCTGACTGTTCCTCTGCCTGGGGCATTGCTTTCCTAGATATTTGCATGGCTCATCCCTCCCCTTTCTCAAACCTTCCCTCCAATTTTACCTTCTCAAAGATGCCTACTCTGGCTACCCTGTTAGAAATTCCTCAATCTCCTTATCTTGCTGGATATTTTCCCAAAGAACTTTCTACAGTCTAACTTTTAGATGCCTCACCTATCTGTAACGTTTATTGTATGTGTTCACACTGTTTTCATCTGTTTTCCCTGATGTATTTCCACTGCTTCAAATGATGCCAGGCACAGAGTAGACCTTTAATAAATAATATATAAAATATATACTTTATCTATAAACACTATACATTATATATGTTAGTGGGGCTAAAAATATTTTAATGTGCGTTTTGATAGTACTATATATTTTTTAACTTTCATTCTTCTGTCCATCTATGAATATTTTATGAACATCTAATACTTTTATCTGGAGCTTTAACTCCAAAAAATTAAATATTTTCTATAAAATAGGATCAGAGCTATTGAAGGAAAAGTATTGGCTACTGTGGGAAAAGATAGCAGAGGTGGGCATAGGCTTCTTTGAGGAGGAGTGATGGGTAACAGTTATCTCAGCAAAGGGGCACGTCAGGCAGAGTAATGTATGGCATGTGTGTGACAGGCAGAGAAACTCTACACAAAGCAGAGGGAAGAGAGATCAGGTACTTTCAAAGAAAGAAAAAGAAGTTTAGTATTACAGACTATAGAGTGGGAATGACTCTACAGAAATTCAGGCGAAGTCCTCAAACACCTTGTAAGTTCCACTGAGCCAAAGTTTCCTTTGAGGGACTCTTCCATTCTTGCTTTTACTCCTTTTAAAAATTTTTTTTTTTAAATTTTTTTATTTTTGATGGGGTACCACTCCTGATACCAGAGGGGGAAACTGCAAACCTGACCTATCAGAGGCTAAATACCCACAGACACAGGAATTGGTCCAGATGTGGGTACATGACCCAGGCCTAGCCAATCAGTGTAATTTCATTCTTCTCTAGCGTCAGTAATTAGTTCAAGAAGGGAAAACTGGTTAAATTAAAGTGGATTCAGAAGTTACTAGAAGGAAAAAATATTTTTTTATATTAGATTTGAACCTCAAAAGCTTCGGTGGACTGGAGCTGCTGGCAGCAGTCTCAGCACTACATGGAGCCCGAGAGTTGTTAAGCCAAATGGAATAGAGTCAGGATGGGGATCCTGGGTCTTGATGACATTGTCTGAGGCCTAAAACCAGAAAAAACCTAGAGTTTTCAGAAATGTGAATTATGTTTCAGTTTTGCCTAAGCAGTTTGAGTCGGATTTTTCTGTCGAATTTTTCTGTCTTTGCAAAGGTGAGTATCCTGACTGTCTTAGACTGCAGAAGATTTCCCTGCTGTGCGCTTCAATGTTGCAATTGCTTAAATAAGGTGCTGACACTGCTTGTTGACCATTATCAACACTTGAAATGTTTCAGTACAATGACTTGAATTCCCTCTTGTTCTATATATTCATCATTGCTAATCTGAAAAAATACTATCTTATTCATTTTATCCATTTTTCTAACACATTCTAAATTCTTTGACTTTCCACCTGTTCCAAACTTGTTATTTTCTGAGATGATTGAGAAAATTCCAGATAACATCAATAATTCTTTGCTTTTTTCTTGGATAAGTATAGTGGCATGTTGATAAATTCTTATGGTCCTGTACCTAGCCCAAACTCCAAACGTAGTGTTAAAATCTTATTCAGATAATCAGTGCTTAACAGAGAAATTTTCAGCATCACTCAAACTCCAGCAGAAATTATAATTTACTGTAACCTAAACAATATTTTCTCATCCATAGTGGAAAGATTCAACTTTTAAGAAGTCTGTATTGGTTGAATATTGATCATATTAAAGTCTTTTTTTTTTTCCAGAAGTTAGTTGCAATTGTGAGTTTTAGTTTTTCTGAAAATGAATACAGTTAATTTCATTACTCATTAATTTTAGTATGAAAACGCAGCTGTACCATATGTGTATTATTGTTTATTTCAGAATTATCTCTGAGATTATCTTAGTCACTTGTTCATTTATGCATTTATTCATTCAACAAATGCTTGTCAATCACCCAGTCATTGCTCATAAGAGCACTGGTCCCTGGTAGTAGGGACACATACCTGGTAATTCTTATTACCCAGAGCCTAACTATTAGGGTGAAAAGTGACAATATGGAGTTAGTAATAATATCATATGCTTAGGTGACATGCCTCAAGGTTTTTTTTTTTTTTTTAAATAAAATCATATACTTCTAAAAATTGTGCCTGCACAGAGAGATCTGATTCCTATAGAGAACTGACTCCTTTTATCCTAGGATATCAAAGCCTTTTGGAAAATGAACAGTGTTCATGGTAGGCCAACGATACACTGAGTCAGCAGATGATTGATTGTAGGTTGGTCAAGGAGGTAAAATTGAGGTATATTCCTCTAACTCTATAACAAGATATACCACAGGTATTTACACATTATAGGAGCTCAAAAAATCTCTATTGATCAGTTGATAAATAACTCTCTCTGCCTCTCTTCCACTTTCTCTGTGCTATAGCCCACTGAACTTCTTTCCGAGTCCTAAATATTCAATGTTCATTCAAGCTTCAGCACTTTTACCCATGCTGTAAGCTTTTCCTGAAATACTGTTCTATTTTCTGTTCAGTGAATATTTATTTATCTTTTGGTCTTTAGGAACACTCCACAGTGGGGAACTTCTCTAATGTTTTTGTAGGATCTCTGGCTGCATAATCTCATGTCACTCTGAATGTCTTCAACTAGTTCACCTATCACACTACTGAACTTTTATAGCTGATTTATCAGGTAACTATAAGTTTCAGAAGGGCAAAAACTATGCTTGCCTCATTGACTGCAATATCTTCAACAGCTCAGAGCCCAGCAAATAATAATAATAATTATAATTATATGTGTGTGTATGTGTGTGTGTATATGTGTGTGTACATACGTACGTACGTACATATGTATATGTGTGTGCGCGTGTGTGTGTGCGTGTGTGTGGGTGTGTGTGTAGTGCTGCTGCTTCTCTTTGCAGAGCCAAGAAAGAACAGAGCCTTGGAAGCTCTTGATAAGAGCATTAGTACTTCAAAATTTATGCTGGCTGCATGCCATGCCTAAAGGGCATATGATGTCCATTGCTATTTGCTTTTCAGAATCTCTGTGTTTTCTTTTTTTGGAATCATAAGAGAGGCGGCTTGTGTTTATGTTGATTGCAAATTTTGGGCAGGTTTCAGAGAGTTGCTGGATAGATATTCTTGCAAGTAAATCTTTCCTTTCATCATAATTTCAGAATTCTTTCCAAAAGAAAGGGGTCAGAACGACCATTCCACTTAAGGCAGAGTGACTCACATCAGGTCATGAACCCACTGACTCACTCGTGAATATACAGTTTTGTGTTTTGGACTCAAAATCACCATTGAGATCACAGCCAGAATAAAAATAATGTTTGGAGAGGTTATTGCTATTTGAATCTGCCAATCAAAGCCAGCTTTTATTCTTTTCTTTCTGTGTCATTTGCTACTTCTACCTAACCTTTGGCCTTTTAGATTGAGGAGTGGCAGAGATGAGACCTATTAGAGGTGAATCTCTTGGTTGGTCATCCATCCGTCCGTCCGTCCATCTGTCCGTCCGTCCGTCCATCCGTCCGTCTGTCCATCCATCCTTCCATCTGTTCATCCATCCATCATCCATCCGTCCATTGGCTAAATAGATTCAGAGGCATTTATAGAGATATACATCCAAGCTCTTGAGTTGGGAAGAGGCATTATGTCTATTTTGGAATTTGTGCAAGGCACAGTTAGATAGGAAGAAAAAAGGCAGAAGTGCTGTAAGATTCAAAAGAAGAATTTAGACATTATGCTGGACCTAGAAAATTTGGGTTGAAGGATACTTAAAATTTTCCAATCTTGCCTGTCTTATATTTATTTGCTTTCTTACTCATTATTCATTCAGCGTAGGGGATTTCATTGCTCATACTCTGGAATTAGACTGCTTGGGTTTGAGTCCTGGCATCATCTGTCGCTGAACTCATGTAACTGGTCAAGGTGTTTGACAGTTCTGTCTCTCAGTTTGTACAGCTGTAAAATGGCAATAATTAGAAGAAATATCTTGGTTCATTGTGAAAAGAAGATGTGAAAATGGAAGTTGTAAGGATTTAACGAGATAATGCATGTAAAGCACTTAAAGCTCAGTGCCTGGCACATAATGAACACTCAGTACATGTCGGTTTTTATTACTCATCAAGAGTTTTAATGGCAAGTGTGTGCCAGACATGTGTTGGTACCAAGAATAAAGTACAGTCCTCATATCTGTAAAATTTTATGTCTAATAGAGAAAAAACCCAAATGATTGATTATTCAATATTACGATAAACCCTACAATAGAGAACAAATGGGAAAAAGCATGCTGTTAACCGAGGATGGAGCAACTATATTTGACATTTGATTTTATATGGAAGGAGTAAAAGGTGTAAGAAATAGGTGTAAGAAATTCTTTAGGCAAAAAGAATTGCTCACAGAGATTTACAGCTCTGGAATGGTCAGGGAAGTTGGACGTGGCTGGCTCAGAAGGGTAATGAGACTGAGCTGGTCAGTGGGGAACTTCAAAACTCCCACCCTGTGAGGGGTGATTGTGGAGGGCCCTGCATGCAAGGCTGTGTCGTCACTCGTTGCTCGATGTGCACCTTATATTGTAGAGCTAATATTTTCAATATTTGTTCCCAAATGTATCTTGGGGTGTTTTGGACTCATTGTTTACAAAGTCTTACCTTGAACTTTGAATTTTGAAGGGGCGTGAAATTTAGTTCAGATTTTTTTAAAGGTTGAGAACTGAGATGTATGTGAGATATGGCTTTCGCCATAAGTTGGCTGATCTCACTCCATCATTACTTTTGGTATCATCTGAGACCCATTTTGTGGATCTCATAAAGCATTTTAAAAAGTACCAGTAATTTAAAAAGTACCAGCAATTTGCAAGGAGTTGAGAGAGTTGACATTAAAAAAAAATACTGACATGTCTTTCCTCCTTTTTAAAACTCTGTTCTCTCTCTCATGTTTACTGTTTTCCATTGAAATTTTCTTTTTATTTTAAGTGCTCTTTCCATATTGTTTCTTCCTCTAATACCACCTCTACTCCCAAACTCATCCTTTCTCTAGCTTCTGTTAGTAGTTTCAAACTGTTCTGCATACTTTTGGGGTTCTGTGGAGTTAACTCAGAGCCAGAGCTTGTGGAACTTCAATATTTGTACCCCAACTTTCACCCTGACTTGCTTTGTATATTGAGTTTCTAAGTAAGATTTTGTTTAAAGAAGTGATTCTGAGGTTATAGAAAGTTTAATATTATGTATGGCCTTAGAATACTGAGTCATAATTCATTTCCCATTTTCTTTAACCACTTTATAAATAGTAAAACAGATTTGAGTAGGACCTCTTTCAAATATATTAGTGTCTGTATATATTTTTTATTTTTCACAGTTGCTCTCTTGAACTATTTCTTTCCTTTACTATTTTGCTTACAGTGCTGCTTTTTGATGTGATTTCAGTGGGGGAATGTGCTGTTACATACTCTTTCTCTGAGTTATACAAGTCAGAATGACATTCTTGAATCTCGTTTTTTAAAAGTTGTCACTGACTAGTGTTATGAAACCCTATATACTAATAGCACATAAGGTTCAAATGGAAGAATAATAATATATAGATTGATGTGCTTTTCATATGTTGTATAAAAGACATTCCAAAAAGCAGGTACATTATGTTTCTACCTTCTTCTGGGAATGAAGACCCTGTCCCAGAGTCTACATCAGAGGAAATCAGGAGCGTCAAAAAGAGGAGGAGGAAGCAGTAATTCAATATTTATTGGACTGTAAAAATGATAACTGTTATTTTCTCATGGTTTTTGATAGTTTAGCAGAGGAGGAAGGGATCAGGGTAGAAAGTAAAGAAATATGATTCATTTATTCATGAACAAGAAGATGACTGCTATTCTTCTTTCTTTTTTTTCTCATGCCAGATAATTAAGCCTCATACTAATGGAGCGAGATGGAGAGAGTAGAGGGAGAAATGTGTTGTAGAACCTTCTTTTTAAGATTTTGTTAAGCAAATAGATACAGTGCAAATACAGTAAATGTCTCCTTGCCATTCTGATGTTTACTTCTCTCAAACTTAGAGGCTGCTTTAGTTTCCTTCTTTACTTATAACTGAACGAAGCTATACATATGTATTATCTTGAGATTTTTCCCCCTGCAAATCCGATTCTCAGACATTTTGTTCTTTTTCTGAGCCATATTGCATTTGTCTGCATCATTCTCTCCTTTAACACGAAATTATCAGATTCCACGCAGGCCTCATTCTTCCCTTGTGCTTAAATATACCTCTGAAAATAGTTTTGATCCAAATATATTTTGTCATTGTTTCCAATAGGTTTTATTTATTTTTGAGTGCGTGTGTGTATATGTGTGTATTTTTGTGTGTTGTGTGTGAGGGAGAGAGAATTCGAATCTGATAAACCCACCCATGTGTATATGACTTAAGTATTTCTTACAGTGAAATATAATTTCAAAGAGTTCTTTATATTCGAAAACCAAAATGGTTACTTTAGGGAATTCAGCTTGAGGAACTCACTCAAAATGTGGCCAAAACCAAGTAAATAAAAAAGTTTGTTGCAATAAAATTTCTAAAAGCAAAAAATGGGAAACTACCTAACAATGGGATAATGGTGCTTTCAGTTAGGTTGTAATCCACTCAGTGAAATGTAATGAATGCATTTAAATGAGAACTATGAAGATTGTACAGCACCAGGAATAAAACAACATGCAATAGTACCTGTAAACTCTGATTACAGGTGAGTAAAATTATGCTAGGGAAAAATACTGGCAGGGACTATGCTAAGATATTAATAATAGTTATGTGGCAGGAAAGGACAGTAATAATAAAACTCCATCCCCCTCCCTCTACCTCATTTGCTGAAGGCCTCTTATGTGTCAGGAATCACATAAAGTGGTTCCCTGTACTAACTCTCATACTGCTTTAATATAACTGTAATGATCTTTATTTGCCAGTGAGGAAATCTGAGACTCAGGTTAAGTGACTTTCTCAAAGTCATGCTTTCTGTAAGTGGAAGAGTTGGGTTTCAAAGACAATACTGTATGTATTTGGACCAGGGAGTGGTAGAAACAGAACTAAAGTAGTGGTCATGCATTCTTGATTTAAATACCAGTCCTTCCATTACTCGAGGGCTTGACCTTGATCCTTCAGTCCTTATTTGTAAAATGATGGGAGTTGAAATAGAGCATCAACAAGGGGCCTTCTAGTGTGGAGATACTATACTATATATCTATATTTTCAGTTTGCTGGTGTGCCTCTCTTACTCTAAGAATAAGGTTATTCCTTGAGATTTACTATAATTTCTCATTTCAAACACTGCATGTGTCAACTGGAAAGTGCATATCTCATAGAGAGGGAAATAGGATTATCAGGAAGTTGTGGTCAGTGTGCAAATTGGAGGGGGAAGGACTCAGTGAAGTTCAGACCTCTTTGTTTTTGTTTGTTTAAATCAAGGAAAAAGAATGTGTGAGGGTGACATGATCGATATGGAGCTTCAGAGCTCTGGCTGATGCTTGAATATGGCTCATCAGTTCCCAAAAAGATTTCCTGTTTAGCTGGGTGAATAGCTCATGGCAGACAGCTGCCTGCACAGCTGAGGCACCAACCCTTACTCATCATGTGGGATGCAATAGGAATGGCTCCTTGCTGATAATATTCATGTCCATCTGTTTAGATAACATGGTGCCCTCGTGAACACTGGTCAACTCCGTCCTTTTATATCTCCCTCCAACCTCTTCTCTTCTTCACCTTTCTTCCATCCCCAGCCTTGCTCGTTTCTATCTATTTTGCAGATATCCTTTCTATCTCGATAATATCATTCTAGTCTTGACACAGTCTAATGAAATTGCCAAGAGTGCATCACAGTTAAAATCATAAAATCCTGAAGGCAGAAAAGAGCTGAAGACAATATATAGCTCAGACTGCTCGTTTCATAAACTAGAAAGCTAAGATTCAGAGAGGTCACATTACTTTCCAATGTTCACACAGCTAGTCTGCAATAGAGAAAATGGTTGGTATTTCTCCCTATATATTTCTGGAGTTTTCTACCAGTGACCCTGGTGCTCCTCCCAATATAGTTCTAGAATTTTCTGCCAGGCATTCTACAGCTAGTGTTCGTGATCCAATATTGACAGTTATCCTCCCAGACATTTTCTAGAGTGTTTTTGTGAATGAACAATGCAGAAGACATCCTTGAACAGAACTGATAAGGACAAGATCTCTGCTGGAAATCTGTATGGGTAGGACAGTCACTTGCAAGAGAGAAATGGTCTCAAGAGAGTGATAAGGGTCACTAGATCCTCTAAATGCCTAGAGAAAAGCAGTTCACTCACCAAGCGAAACGAGTGAAGACATTCCTAGAAACCAAAGGACTAGCATCTATTTATTCCTTTATCCCCCGTCGTCTTTCTCAGTCTTTCTTCTCCCCTTCTCTTCTTTTATACCCTCCCCTTTTTGTTCTCCTTGTCTGTTCTTCCACTTCTTATTTGTTTTCCTTTTCATTTTAGACTCTCTTTTGGGTGGAAAGGGTCATTTTTTGTTTGGAGGTTGGACTGAAAACAATTGCAAAGAGGTACTTCCTGTGTAACATCATTAAATATCCCCTAAAACACTCAGAGGCCCAGGAGCGTCATCGCTGTTTAATCACTTCATGCCCTTTATCATGTAGGCTCCATTTTCACTTTTGACATCTCATTTAATTTCTACAACAATTCTGAGATAGGGATAATCACCATTTTACAGGTGATGAGAATGAGTCCCACAGAGGTGAAGTTGTGGCTATGATTGTGAGATTTGTAAACACCTGAGCTGGCTTTTAGACTCTAGGTTTGGGGCTCTATATCCAGCTTGCATGTATGCACACATCATTCGGGAATCTTGTTAAAATGTAGCTCATGATTCATTAGATCTGGAGCAGAGCTGGAGATTCTGCACTTCTAACAAGCTCCAAGATTATGCCTGTGCTGCTGGGCACAGACCACCCTCTGGGTAGATGGCTTTATACCTCACCATGCAGTTTTCTGTATTGGAACCTTAAATCCTAGGAAGGTAATTAGATTTCCCACATAGTTCTGTATGTTGAATAGTGCCTCTCTCTTGAGTAACTTGGTCAAGGCCTGCACTTCTACTTGAGGGCATGTAGGAAAATCACAGAACATAACTAGAACGTGACTGGGCTTGCCATTTCATGATCACTGTAGGAAGCAGTTGATATTTCGAACCTGAGGACCCCTCTTAAGGGTCAATGGATATAGGAGGGATTAGGATGAGGAAAAATAGGGTTCTCAGTTCTCATTTAGTAAAGCACTGGATCTCAGATAAGAAGTTCTCTAAATTCATGAACTTAGATTCAGTCCCATCCACAGAGGAGCTGCAGAAGTGGCTGCATGGTAAATGCCAAGGCTCTAAGACTATCTGGCATTCCCGTTTATTAGATGAAGTACAGAGAGAAGACTCTGGAGGAAACAGCAGTGACTAAGCATGTGGTGCTCATATTTACAGAAGAGAAGAAGGGAGAAAAGGCAGTGTCCTACCAAATCCTGAGAAGCAGTCCTTTCCTGCCTGAGTCAACACAGTCTAAAGGAAGCTCAGCGAAAGAAATGAGAATAGAAACTAATATGTATCTACATAAACTCAGCCTACCAAACAGCTTAGAGACAATACTTCCTTGCCACCACAGGACATTTTAATTTTCCAGAGAAAGAGAGAGAGGGAGAGATGGGGAGAGAGAGGGAGGGAGAGGGGGAGAGAGAGAGCATGTGTGTGTGAGTGCGTATGTATTACAGAGGCCAAGGAGCCCTGGGGAATGCTTTTAGAGGAAGAAATACTATTTTGATTTTTTAAAAAAAATTTAAACCATATCCACAGAGGCGAGGCAAGGCAAGAGAGCATTTTGAGCCTTCTGTTCTCTTTGTAATCAAAAGATGGTTCATTATGGATTCCTGCCTCCCCCTGGCCAGACCTTGAAAGTAGAACGGTCTAAAGGCCCATTATACATACTTTTCATTCCCACACTTTATAATTCTAGCCAAGCAACAGAAGACTAGAGTATGCATGTAGGTAGACCCTTTTTCCCCACTCTTGGAGAAGTGTCCTTTTCTCATTTAACTTAGGTGATGGAAAAAGTTTTTTTGCAAATAGCCTGACAATTTTTTGTAATCCACAAACCCGAGCATTCTAAACTTCCAAGCAAGCTCATGAAAATGAGTTGAAATCAGTTCAGAGATGTCCATAAAATGTGCTTTTCCAGCATTATCTCCAGCCGCTCCTCTACTGCCACCCTAAACTCTTATCACTACTGAAATATTTCTTCTTCCTTGAACTCTTCATATTCTTATACATTTCAATGTTTTTGTTTATCTGGTGAGCTCCTCATCGTTAAAAAATCCTGACTCATCAACTGCAATTCTCAGTCACTTTTGAAAAGGCTTTGCCAATTTCTTATAGAGTTAAATATTTACTTACCAGTGACCCAAATATTCTACTCCTATGTATTTACCTAAAATAAAGAAAAACACAAGTCCACACAAAGACCTGTAAGTGAATGTTCATAGCAGCTTTATTCATAATAGCCCCAAACTGGAAACAAATGTTCACCATCTGATGAATGGCTAAACAAATTATGGTACATCCACACAATTGAATACTACTCAGCAGTAAGAAAAAACAAACTACTGATACACGCAACAAGATGGATGAATCTCAAAAGGATTATGCTAAGTGACAGAAGCTAGGCACAAAAGTTTACATACTGAGTAGTCCTATTATATGACATTCAGAAAAAGGCAAAACTATAGGGACAGAAAGTGGATCAGTGATTGGCAAGGACTGGGGTTAGTGGGAGGATATAGGCAGCAAAAAGGGATAAAACACATTTGGGAGGTGACAACTATTTTATATTTTGATTGCGCTAGTGGTTACATGATTATATTTGTTAAAATCATCAGCCTGTGCATTTATAAAGGGGGAACTTCAGTATATTATAATTGTTCCTCAGTAAACCCAACTTAAAAAAGTCCTGGCTCACAAATCACCTGTGCTGTTACTTCTTCCCTTGTAGGCAGTCACTTGCAATCATAATGCTCCAGTATAGCCCTCCAGTATAGAATTCACCATCTTAAACTTGAATATGCACACACATCACCTGAGGATTGTGTTAAAATTGTAGATTAAAATTCACTAGATCTGGAGCAGGGCTGAAGATTCTGCACTTCTAACAGCTCCAGGATAATGCTTTGTTGTTGGGCTGCAGACCACCCTTTGATTAGATGGTATCAAACTATGTAGTTTCTTGGAAACTTACATACTAAATTTGATCCTGGATGTTGAATATTGCCTTTCTCTTGGGCAACTTGGTCAAGTCCTATACTTCTACTTGAGGGTGTGCAGGAAAATCACAGGATATGATGATGTTTTTCTGTATCTCCTTCTCACAATTCATTATGAGCTTTTCAAAAACAAAGTCTGTGTGTGGTTTACCATTTGCTTTTTTTACACCTGATCATTGGCTCATAATAGGCACTCTGAAAAGCTCTGTGGAAGATTGGATGAATGCAGTAACACTACAAATTAAAAACAGTGAGATCCTTTTTCTAAACAGTGGTGACTGGAAGAATCCCAAGCTTTTGAACAGAATGAGTCCATTTAATGGAAGAATCAAGTCAGGAGACCAGGCACTGTAATCAGTAAACATGAAAAGTTAACTGGCACTTGTCCATCTGTAGGCCTGTGTGTTCTCTAAAGCCCTCTCATTTCTCTGGCAGAAGCTACACCATAGTCTTCTCTTCCACCCTCTGGCCCATTGCCTGATATTCTGTCACTATTCTCATAGACCTGTCAGTTATTGAGATCAGTCTGTCTCATTGTTGTACTAATGACTCATATTCAAGCTGGATCCAAAGTTGTAGGTATAGTTGGTTTTGCTATGCCTGAAGCTCTTTGCTGGGCAGGTGTAAAGACAAACAAGGTGGGCATGGGTGGTCAACAAACCTCCGTTCTAGACTTGGTTTCACCAGTGACTATTTTTGTGACTTATCCAAGTCTCATACTCTCTCTAAGCCTCCCTTTTATCATCTGAAAAATAGGGATTTGGCTGAACTAGGTGATGGCAAAGCTGTTCTTCATCTGAGTCTGAGATTTGTAACTCAGAAAACCATACCCATTACTGCTCTAAGTAGTATAAGTGTTTAAATATGGCTTAAATCCTCCTTATTTAACTGGATAAAATCCAAGTCCAGATGGTTGGTGTCCCCACAACGTTGTACTCTTTACATACGAGAATTTGATTTGCCAAGTCACCCCCCTATTTTAATCTCACATTCATGCTCAACAGATTTATTCAAGAGGCAAAGGCTTGTATGAAAATAATCTCAAAATGAGACTACTTGCTGGAACTTTTCTGGCCATGCTAATTATTGGCTTCAACCTTGCATGGTTTCAAATGGACAGCTGTGTATGAATATTAATTTTTCTTTGAGGGCTTTTAAAAAATATTTTCTTCAGTAGTTCTGTTTTCACAACACAATCAAGAGAATTAGCGCTTCTGACAAAACAGCAATTAAATGTGTGCCACATCTCAACTTGTAAAGTGACATGAAGTTTCTGGAAGCATGACATCATTTTAAATGGAATTTGTTTCCTTTGTCATTTTATTGATTGAAAGTAATGATCTTAGCTCTCACTCTTTTCAAACAATTTTACTTCAGAATCTTTCTCACCTTCTTTTAAGGTTATTGTTTCAAGTGCCAAGATGTTATTTTTTGCCCATTGGTCTGACTTATTTCACATGATTTAACAGATCTTAACTTTTTCAGTCTTTATTCTGATTTCTGCTCTTTACTTCTGTCTCACATATTATATTGTTTGTAGATCTTTCCGCTGTAATTTTCCATACCATCTGGATAGGATGCATGGCCAACCTATCACCTGATCTCCAAAGATTCATGTTCCTCCAACTGGTAAGTGGTTTCCTGACCAGGACCACATTTCCCAGTGCCCTTTGCATTTGGCAGAACTATAAGATTAGTTCTGGCCAATGGAATATGAGTGGAAGTGGTGAGTCACTTTCTGAAGAGATTAAGAAGCAAGCTTGCCTTCTCTGTGGTCTTTCTTCATTTGTCATCTCAATGGTGAAGGCTTGAAATACGAGAGGAAGCAGTCTTGATGCATAGAGGACCATGTTGAAGGCCAGCAGACACGCCAACATTGGGTTATCCATGAGAAGGAAATAGATTTCTATTATGTTCCATCACTGAGTTTTCAGGCTTTATCTATCATGGCAGCTAATAGTACTATAAGTAACACAAAATGTTATCAGACCTGCATCTTTAATCCTAAGTTTTGTCTCCTCCTGTTTTCAGCATGATATCTTTTAGGATTGAGGTAGAAAAAAACTTGATCCTTACTAGTAACTTACAGTATTAGTGAGGGACACCCAAATCAGTCTTAGCTCATTGGGGCTTTAGTGGCTTTGTATTGGGAAATTGGTAGGCAAAAGAGAAGCATAGCAGGTAGAATTAAGCAGAAAATTTTGAGTTTTTACCAGAGGTTATTAGGATAATTTATTACAGTTCTATTTATTGAGGAAAGGTCTAGAGCAGGGGTCCCTAGTACATGGGCCATGGACACGGGTACTGGTCCATGGCCTGTTAGGAACCGGGCCACACAGCAGGAGGTGAGAGGCCAGCAAGTGAGCGAAACTTCATCTGTATTTGCAGCCACTCCTCAAAGCTAGCATCACCACCTCAACTCCACCTCAGCTTCACCTCAGCTCCACCTCAGATCATCAGGCATTAGATTCTCATAGGACCACTGGTCCCTGGTGCCAAAAAGGTTGGGGAATGCTGGTATAGAGATTCAACACTGATGTAAATTTTAGGAGACAAGTTTACATCTTGATGTTCTCAATGTGTCCCATTTTGCTCAAGTAGCAAAGGCTGCTGGATTATTTTGGATTTGTGAGGAGTGGGTGCAGGAGATTATAGTTGCTTTAGGAAAACAGTGTGTCATGTGAGTACCACAGAGTGAAACACAGAGTTAAGTAAGAGGAAAAAGACCTAGATTCCAGGTTAGGCTCTGCCCCTCTTTCTCTATTACATTGGTCTGGTTACTTAACTGATCTATGCCTCAATTTCTTATCTGTAAAACTGGTATAATAGCACTTTCCTTATAGTCTCATAACACAGACCAAATGATAAATTACTTAAGTGTTTAACACAGAGACTGAAATATTTTGTCAAATGTGAGCTATTTATCAATCTCTGTTTTTAAGCAATATTGGTAAATTATTATAAACTTATTCACTGCCACTGCTGGGTCCTCAGCATCTAGAATAGAGCCTGGCAAAAGGGGTTTGATAAATAATGGTTATCTGAAAGGGCAAATATCCAGGTTTTATTCTGTTTTTCTTTTAATGTACTATTGTAAGCATTTTCCTGTAAGTTATTTGTAAAAACTTGATTTTAGAATAGTTTTTCTGATCAATATTTAATAAACACATTTAGAGCTTATATATCCAGTTGTGAGATTCTTTTCAGCGTTGTCAGTAGGTAATCACTTTGTCTAAAGATGCTGATGTTGAGCAATATGTTTTTGCAATTTTCTTAGGGTAATATATCTAGAGCCTGCAGCATATCTTTCTGAACACTAGCAAGGGTGGGAAATTGTCAGCCATTGCAGGTGAATTAGATTATTGGAAATAGTCACAAGTCATATCTGACCAAGTTGTTGAATATGAGGAATGATTTGACATGATGAAAAGTTAAAAAGCTTAATGTTGCATAGATTTTAAAATAACTCTGATTTCATAAAGAAAAAGTCCAAAATTGCATTGAGCAGAAGAATTTATGTTGGAACAAGTAGGTAGTCACACAAGGTGGCTGCTTTGAAAAAAATGACTTATTTGAATGTGTATCATCCACAATTTTAAATCATACATTAGATCAGTGGAAAAACATCTAATTTAATTTAATTTAATTAATTTTTTTAGGTGAGGCAACCCTTGGTTGACCTCACAGATTGCGAGGAACTTGTCAGCTTACAATCCCTATTTTTAATTTATTTTTTATGCCTACAGAACCTGGTCTTCCTAGGTGGTCTCCCATCCAAGTGTTAACCAGGCCTGACCCTGCTTAGCTTCCGAGATCAGATGGGATTGAGCTTGTTCAGGGTGGCATGGCTATAGACAAAACATTCAATTTTAAAGAGAGATTTCTTGGTCCAGCTTTCATAAAGTTTGTCTCTGAAAGAAATATTTTTGGCTTGATATTGTGGTTAAAGAGCCTGAAGGGAGCTCTGTTGAGAGTTGAATATAGAAAGACTTCATCAGTAATTTCTGGTTTCCAGAATGCTAAGCCATTGAGAAAATTAGAATACTGCTAAGTGAAGATGGCCAAGAATAGATGTTTAGGTTCCTACTATTTAGTATTTAATCTTACGATGAATTTAAAGAAATCATAAGACATTTACTTTCTAGAAAATAAAAACTAAAAGAGAGAATGGCAGTGTCATTATCAGTGTATAATGCTTTATAATAAGTTTTGAGAGTTTGGAGAGAGAGAGCTGGGCAAGGTTTTCCCATTGCCTGATATTCATTACCACTTTCAGACAGCAGTAAAATTATTTATAGTCCTGTAACACTTCACAATTTACAAAGAAATTTCATACGTTGTATTCCATTTGATCTCCAAACATGCTAAGTAGATGTGATTATCTCTAATTTTCAGATGAAATAACCTGAGGCTGAAAGAGCCTGTGATTTGCCTCAGGTCACTCAATTAAATAGTGATTGATCTGGGACACTAAATACTGACCTGGGACACTAAAAGAAGTTCACAGTGTGCCTCTTTTAAACCTCTTTTTGAAAAATCTGAATATTTTTATTCATTAGTTTTATAAAACTGGCTTCAAAATATACAAAATGATATAAAATGCCAACAACTATGTTTAGAAAAATAAATAACTAAAAATAATTGACGTTATTGCTTGGCTTGAGTGCTAACTTTATCAAAATATAAGTACTTAGATTTGGTAACTCAGAAAGAGGAAATGCTTACCCTTTTTCATTTTATAATTGATTGAGAGGTAACAGTCTTAATGAGTTTATTGTAAAATTCACCTTCTCTTTAAGTTAATATATTTTATTATATTACCAGATGAGATAATTTTTTTCCCCTCAAATTTTGATTGATGAATTTAGAGAATGGGTTACTTTAAAATCACATTTATTTGCCACACAGTTTTGTCCAACTATAAGGAAAATCTCCTCCAAACAAACCTTATTTCAGTTGGTGAGACTGTTGATCAATACATGTGATTATGAGCTAGTGTGTTTTTCAGCCTAATTCCAAATCTTTTTATTAATCTCTACTCTTTATTCTAAAAACACGTACACCGCCCAGTCATTTTGTGGGCATGCAACACATTTTAAAATGTGAGAAATAGAATAGGATATAAGTTTTCTTATGGTAGAGTAAAAGCCATTTCATTCTGGGAACAAATAACTTTTTGAGAAATGATTTCGATGGTACTGGGAGCTTCCACTCTGTTTTATAAAGCTGATGACAAATTCATTCATTTCACGAGGACATCAGGTTTTAAGAATATTAGAGAAATTTTTTTTCTTGAATGCTTGGTTTGAAGATATCACCTTTCCACAAGGGGACTTCAAGTATTGTATCTATAATACTTTATTCCTTAGAAAATAAATTTGAAGCAAATATAGGAAGACAGATAGATCTTATAGTAGCTACATGATTTATTTAAATATTTTATAACAATTTT
>NW_006440638.1:25831588-25861571 GCF_000325575.1 Pteropus alecto
TTAGAAATTAGAAGAGTATAAAATCCATAATTTCAACACCTTAACAACCACAATGGTTTGATGGCAATCCTGATAGCCTAATAGTCTGATAGCTATGTGCGATTTTGAATAATTTAATCAAAATATATAAAATGTATCCCAGTTTTTATTTAATATATTATAAGCATTTTTTAATTTTCTGCATTATCTTTATAAATATCAATTTAGATCACTGCCAAATAGGTATGTTTTGGTTTCCTGTAACATTCCTTGACATCGTGTGTTTCTGCTTCTTCACTATTACAGGTGAGATTGCTGTAGGGACCTGCAAATACAGATTTCTCCATGTTCAAGATTATTTTTTTTGTCACCTTCCTTCGAATGCTTATGACATCATAAAATGTATTTCTCACTCTTGAGAACTTGTCTAAGCAACGGCTTCCAGGCGTTCCAGGTGGAGGCCAAATGTATTTATTGTTCTCTCTGCTTAAAAGGCTCTTCATCTAAATCATAGCCAGGCCAGCTGCTGCTTGTCATTATGGAACTTGGCTCAGATGTCACTTCCTCAGAAACTTCTTCTCTGACCACTTCTTATAGGTTGAATTATGACACTACACCTCTCCCCCAATATGTTGAAATCCTAATCTCCAGTACCTTTGAATATAACTTTATTTGGAAATAAGATCTTTGTAAAAGTAGTCATGTTAAAATGAGCTCTTTAGGTTTGGCCCTAACAATGACTGGCGTCCTTATATGACAAGAGAAAAGGGAATTTTGGCACAGAGGCGTGCAGAGGAAAGAGAGCCATGTGAAGACAGAGGCAGAGGTTGGAGTTATACTGTCACAGAATACCCTAGACAGGGAATGCCTAAGGCTGCCAGAAGTTGGAAGAGGCAAGGAAGAATCTTCCCCTAGAGGCTGTAGAGGGAGCATAGCCCTACCAACATCCAGCTTAGGACTTCTAGCTTGCAGACCTGTGAGAGAATAAATTTTTATTGTTTTAGAACACTCAGTTTTTAGTTTTTTGTGATAGTAGCTCTAGGAAACGAATACACCCTTCTTGAAATAGCATCCACAACCTCCTTGCCCCATCAAGTTGGTGGATACCTGCCTTGGAATTGAGAGCAATGTTATTTTTGAAGTGGTAACTGTGGGTATCTGAAAGGTGGATTCTGAAAACTTTTTTTCAGTGCAGGGCACTGTAGATGTTGGTGCCTTAGATCAAGGAGCCAAAGGTGGCAAAAATAGGTATGAAATTACATCCAAGGAAAACAGTGGAAGAGCACTTTCTTATCTCTTACCTACTGGATCTATGTCCAAAAATGCAAATGATTCAGATTGACACAGAGACTCGTCTCTGTTGATGTACTTGATTTTGCTTTTAGTGTGATAGAATGAGTACTAATCAGGGTTGTTTCCCTGCTGATCCCATTCTCACTCAATTCCTTAATTTCTAGCCCGAGAACCTCCTTGGAGTCTGTGCTCTCACAGACACAACTGAATTGCCCTCTGTAGAAATAGGAACGAACAGAGGTAGACATCAAACTTCAAAGAAGATTCTGGCCTAAGATTGAGACAAACATATTGGTGCATTCTTTAAGCAAAGCTTCCTACCTCTGAAGAAGATGTGATCTATAGAAGGAGAAGTAATAAAAGGATGGGACTACTGTGAATAGCCTATCCCTTCCCCTCCTCACCAAGAGTTTAGATGTTTCAAAATTAATACTAGAAAACTGCACAGAAGTTTGGGTACACAATTATTCTTGAGAATTTCTAACCATCAATGGTCAAGGTATATTTGTCCAGTTGGAAGTGACACTTGTTTCTGCCCAGACTTTTCCCAGTTTTCTATCTGACTCATTCTGGTATAATCCCCTTTCTTGCACTTGCTGAATTGAAAATGGTATGAAGAAAAAGCCTTGTTGTTGGCCAAAGGCAGAGTATACAGGATCTCTTTGATATTACCCATTGCATTAGAACATCAGCAGAAACCACTGTTGACATCATATTAGCTTTACCATATATTTCTTTGATAAGATCTATAAAACAATAAGTGTCAATTATCATCTAAATAGTAATATCTGGCTCATAGTATGTCCCTTGTAAGTATTTTTCAGATGCATGAATTGTTAAGTCTATGGTCCTTATGTTTATGGGGTTTGTTATAATCTTGCGTGTTCTAAAAATGGGGATTGATTTTGCGCTGATGCGATCCCACTTAGGAACTTATTACATGTTGTAACATATGGTTCGAATTTAAAATACAACTTCCCAGGTCAAAGAGAGTGACTGAGGACTATTATAAAGACAGCTGGGCAGCCAAGAGTGAGCCTGTGGTTTTTCAGTTCTATAGTTTTCTTTGGTGAGCCAAATGCGAGAAACTGGGTGTGTTCTTACAAGCCATTCTCTATGGAGAAGCTAAAGTCACACTTAAAAAATATATGTCAGATCATGTCCCTCCCATGATTAAAACCCCCAATGGTTTTTCGCCTCACATGAAATAGAACCAATGTCCTTACCAGGTTCTAGAAGCATATATGATCTGTCTCCTGCCTAATTTTCCATTCTCATCTCTGACCTCTTTCTTTTTCTACATCAGCCACACAAGCCTTCCTTCTTTTTCTTGAACCAAAAGTTCATTCTTGCCTTACAGCTCTTGTATCTGCTGTTTTTCTATATGCCACTGGGGTGATGTTGGAATCTTTTAAGCAAGGAAATAACATGATTTGTTTGAACAGATAAAGGAATTTGCAGTGACTGGTGGTGGCTGGGAGTGGTAGAGAGGCATTACCTTTCTTGCCCTTGTATGTGATACCTTTTCATTTAAAATGCCCTAAAGTCATCTTTTACTAAACCAACCACTCCAAAGTCACTTGGGTTTTATGTCCAGGGACATCGTCCCGGGAACATTGTACTTAGGACCTGATCAAGGGCTTTCTGGTGACTATTTGAGGAGGCTTGGCTCATTGACATTTTGAATGACATTTCAAAAACCGTGACTCAAAACATGCCAGTGCTGAAGCAGTTTTCCTCAGGGACGGTTCTCCTTCCAAAATCTGTGTCGTATCAAGATACCCCTCCAGGTAGATGTGCTAACATTTAAAGACTCGATAGAGAAGGAGGAGATTTGAGGATTCACGGAACCAAGTACTTAGGGGATCACACTATTGAAGTGCATTTAAGTTTATTTCTATTCAACAGCTAATTCAATGTTATTAAGCATAGGATTTGACAAGAATAGTTCAAACAAGCTATGCCTAATGAAAAAATGAAAGATTTCACCATTTAACTGGGAATATTAAACTGTTATGACTCTGGTTATGGATCAGAAACAGCTCTTCATAGTGATGACTGTAGAAGGCTTTGTATTTAATTGGTCATTCCTCAGCTGTCAGAGGTAGCGTTATGTGGAGTCAGATCTGGTACTCTAAACTAACTCTAAACCATGATTTCAGGTATCGAGAAGGACCTTCACTTGCTGACCCAGCAAAATACTTTGCTTGCCTGCTCAGTGGTTCAGAAAATTATTTTAACAGCAAACAGATTTATGATAGACCCATACAATGAAATTCTGTACATTGAGAATGATCTAGATTTATATTTAATGGCATGAAAATATACCTAAGATATATTATCAACTGAAAATCAAAAATACAAGTTCATATAGTTTTATAAAATATTTTATAAAAGTAATAGATAAGCATCTATTTTTCTAACTTTATGAGATATAATTGACTTACAATATTGTGCAATTTTAAGGTGTGATGATTTGATATTGTGTATATATTGCAAAATGTGATGCTTTGATATGCATATATGTTACAGAATGTTTACCACAATAAGGTTAGTTAATACATCCTTCACCTCACACAATTATCATTTTGTTGTTATTGTTATGGCAAGAACATTAAAGCTGTCTTCTCTTAGCCGCTTTCAGATGTATGATACAATTTTGTTATCTATAGTCACCATGCCATACCTTAGATCCCCTGAACGTATTCATCTTATAACTAACTGAAAGTCTGTACCCTTTGAACAGCATCTTCTCATCTCCTCCATGCCTCAGCTGCTAGGAACTATCTATCGTTCTACTCTCTGCTTCTGTGAGTTTGATGTTTTTAGATTCTACATATAAGTGAATTCGCAGTATTCGTCTTTCTCTGTCTGACTTTTTCACTTAGCATAGTGCCTTCAAGGTCTAGTTATATATTTTTGAAAATATACAAAGGAAATAAGCTTGACTATTATATACCTGAATGATAGCAGGGGTAATTTCTGGCTTGTAAGGTTACCTGTGCTTCCTTGCAAGGGGAAGTCCTGGGCAGTAATGCATAGAGATGGACATCTCTTAAGGTAGTCATTTTCACATCCAAATTTTATCAGGGTGAAATGCTAATATGTAAGCCAGATGAGAGTGGAACTGCTGTCACTGAAGTGGATGCAAGCAGATCTTATTGTACACCTCCACCCTCCATTCCCTTGCAGTAGTTCCCAGGCACCTCCTGGGGACAATGGGATTTAGGAAACACAGTTTAGATACCACTCCCTGTGGAAGGGGGCAGTGAGCCAGCTCTGGAGTTTGGTCTTATAACAATTAACTTAATGAAAAATCCAACTAGCTTGGACTTCATTCCTTTATGTATGCTGTGGTCACAAAAGTATGCTGGGGTCACAAAATATTAAAGGCTAAAGAATCTTTTTATGGACTAAGACTTAGTATCCTTGAGTTCCTTAGGTGCCATTAAACTTTAGTGTTAGAGTGGACAGATTTCAAGAGACTTCTGATAGCAAACTCAACAGGATATTGCGTAGCTATCATGCACATGTACAAATCGTGTCATTCAGAGCTGGCGCATGATTATTCATCACCAGTGGGTTAGAGGGGACCTTGTTTGAGCTTTTGAGAAACTACATGGAAAAGATTTTTACTTGTGTAGCTTCTGGTATGGTGGCTGCTGAGTTGTTTTCCAAGATCATAGAGATTTCCAAGAATATACTTGCAGGGACAGAAGATGGTTGGTGGCCTCAACACACTGGGTGTCACTCCCAACTTAAACAGATGAGTTATGTTTCCCTTGTATATATTGCTACACCAGTTAAGGTTTCATTTGAAAAAAAAAGTCTGCTGTAGAAAGGACAAGTTTGAAAACTACTGCTCAACATATCAATCGGTGTGCTAAAATTATAAGTGTTTTGCCAGTAGGTCAAGTGCTTATTTCTGTAAGCTCAAAATTAATAAACTTGAAACAGAAATATTTTTGCCTATGAGAAGGAAAGGAAAAATTTTATGAATTAACATTTTGCCTTGGTTGTGATCATTTATTTGCTACAGTGAACTAAGATAAAATTATGTCTATTTAAAAAAATAAGCATTTTAAAAATAAATTGTAGAAAGCTTGAAAAATGTCAATATGCATAATGACAAATATAATTTATCCACATTCTCAAGCCAGAGAAAACTACCATAAACATTACAGCACATTTTCTTTAAATCTCTTTTCTATACTCTTATGTATGTGCTTACATATTTGGCGTGGTAGTGTATGCAAAGTTTTATTTTTTATTCCTTTTGTTTCACATTATATTGTGAGCCTTTCCCCTGTCATTAAAAGTTCCATTATGTGGATGAATCGTAATTTATTTTACTACTATGTTCCTTTAGGATATTTCGGTTGTTTTAAATTTTTACTCATAAATAATGCAGGGTACCTCTTTGTAAATGAATATTTAATAGTATGTTATATTTTCTATCAGAGAGGCCTGGAAATATGATTACTGAGTAACGAGTAGGAAGGATTATCTTTAAAGCTACACATACACACTGTTCAACTTCAAGCCAGTGTATCCACACATGCAGTGTGGGTGGTTACTATTACTGCTCCGTCCTCAGCAGTGCACATTAGCATTGTTTTTTTTTGGGAGTGCAGGCAAGTGACCCATCCATCCATTTAAGAAATATTTGTTAAGCACTTGATATGTTCCAAACCCTGTTCCAAAAAAAATGGTAAGTATATTAGGGATAAGACAAAGCTCTTGCTCTCATTGAACTTGTAGCAGGAAGACTGACAAACAAATGCATAAATATATAATTTACTTCATTATATGATTGCAATAAACTGCTATTACAATAAGCATTGGCAGAGTGGGGTTGGTGGTTGTGGTGAAATCTGCCACCAATTACCTTTGAGGCCCCTTTCAGACTCTTGGGCAAGATGTTATTCATTTGGGCCACTTCATTTTATAGAGAAATACATTTGTTCATTGTTTTCTTTTACACGATGCCTTTAGGATTTGCAGTCCTTTATCGTAGGTACTCAAATCAGGCTTTTTAATTCTTTTGTCATTTCAATTATTGTAATAATTTATATGCCACAAGCGCTTTTTGTTTTCAGGAATACAAAAAGATTCAGTATGGAGAGTCATAATTACTTGAGATTTTTGCATGCTTCTTTGTTTTTGTTGTTTTTTGTTGTCTCTGTTTTTGTTGTTTCCTATCAGTAGAGCTAAGGAATAGTAAAAGAGCAATAGCATCTTCATGCCAAATTTAGTGCTTACATTGTGTGGTTAGAGGAGAAAAATGAGAGTTCTGAAAAACGATAGTTCTGAAAATGAGAGTTCTGAAAATAAGTGCTTCAAATATTCAGAGTATATATTTCACTTGACGGATATAATTAAATATCTTTCTCTTGCACTTGATAGTGATGAGAGATACTCTTAGGGATGTTAGCGGTGTGTCACTAGTTTCTGCAGGTGCTCTTGTGTAAGGCAGAGAGACATACAAAGAGTTCTGGTGTGTAGAGGAGCATTTACTGTGGAGCCAGGCTGCCAGGTGTAAATCATGGATCCACCTGAACAGCTCTGTGACCTCGGGCAAGTTACTCCATCTTTTTGGGCCTTAGATTGTCCCCATTCTATCGATTGTGAGGATGAAGTGAGTTAATATATGTAAAGTTCTTAGAACTGTGCCTGACTCATAAAAAAAGGCTCAATAAATTTTAGATGTTGTTGTTGTTATTATTTTATATGGATTTAGCACTGTATCTCTGAGAACTTCTCCCAGACCCTTGATCCAGAACTATGTATTAGGGTCACTTTCTTACTCAGTTTTTCAACTAAGCACATTCATATAGTTTATACACTAGTACTACTCTCAAATTTCCCAGATCCGATTTGTGTTTTCTCTTTTCTCTCTTAGAATCGTCACTTAATGTCTTTTGTTGTCTGGCTATAACAGTCTCCTCCTTCTCTTTCCTGAGACAGGTACCTGTTACACTCAAACACTCACAATTTCTACTTTCCCCAGCTCTCCTAGTTCAGTACTCCTTTGACAGCTGTGGCAACAGTGTCAACAAGTGGCCTCACTCAATATGCAAGTGAGATCTCCTGAGATGATTTCTTATGACTGGTACATCTCACAGGATTATATTTTGTGCACCCTACCAACATTAACATCTTTTACCAGTTCTCTAATTATCCAGTGATTGGAAACATTTTAAAATATGCATTCATATTTAGGTTAATGAATTTTGGACATTATGGGGAAAATCTCCCCCATCTCACACTCATGGATAAATTTCCTAGTTGTTTCTTATTTTCCCTTGCTCTCTCCTCACACAAATTCCATGCTGGGGAATTCTCCGTGGACATGTGGGCAGGTATAGTTGGCCCATTGACTAGTGATTTTCACCTTGACTACACACTGAAATTATCTTTAAAAGTTTAGAAAATACTGTTTTTGGGTTCCCAGCCCCAAAGATTCTGATTTTACTGGTCTGGGGCAGTGGTTATCAAGGTATAGTTTTCTACATTTTAACAAGTCTTCTGGTTGATTCTGATGTATGCTAAAATTTAAGAACCACTGTTCTAATATGCAGCTCTTGTTGAGAACCACTGTAATGGCTTCCTCTGGATGATGTAATCATAAGAAGTATCAGCTTTTAAAAATTAGTCAAGCTGTTAAGACAAGCGTTCTGTATAAACAGAAGTAAAATTTTCATTCATTCATAAGTTCCTGCTTGTGGACATATGGTAGGTTGAGTTACCAAGTTGTCTCTGAATGAAGTTCAGCTTTCAGTTTTCTAATACAAGACAGCTTTATGATTGATCCCTTATGTCTTCTTCTGGAAAATTGTATATTATTGATAAAGTTTTGGCATGGGATATTGAGTTAGGCCTATTCTTTCATTTCACTGAGTTCTTAATTAAGCCAGTTTATATGAAAGACTTGACAGACAAGACTTGGAGTTAAATGTATTGATTTGCATATTGATTTTCTTTGAATCTTGTGGTTGCCACTGAATATCACACCCGAGGAGAATCTGCTTTGTTTTGATAAGAAAGGTAGTTTATTGCTTAGGCTATTAAATTGCAAGATAACATAAAGGTCATCAACCATTTTCTTTTATGGCTGTTGGAGGAAAGGTCCAGATTAAAGTTAAAGTGACTAGCTTGAATGTTGACAGGATGTTTTTATTTATCCTGGATTTACAGTTCTGTTTACCTTTAAAACATTCTCAGATAATTCTATAGCAGCGGTTCTCTGCTTTAACATACTTAGAATCCCCTGGAAGGGTTGTCAAACCCAGATCCCTAGGTCCCACCCCAGAGTTTCTGATTCAGTAGGTTAAGAATGGGACCTGAGAGTTTGCATCTAACAAGTTCCCACGTGACATGGCTGCTCCTGGTGGTAGTAGTGGGGGACACACTTTGAGAACTACTGTTCTAAAGCATTTTATATTGTATTTCATAGTACATTATTATATAGGGCATAGCTGAGGGAAAATAATGGTAAGAACAATCTTTACAAAGATTACCCAGAAATGTGTTTTATCATAGGAAGTAGTAATATGCTAGAATAGTTCCAAAACATTTACTCTAAGTACAAATTTCATACTCTCCTGATTCCATTTGTTGCTATGGGGCCCCATAGTAATATTAAACAGCTATCCATCTCAGAGGTTTGTGAAGCGTTTTTGACTTCACCATGTCCACTCATGTAATGGGAATATTCTCTGCAATGTTGAAAGCCTAATTCAGAGGATATATATTTCTGGAAAATGATGTTAATGCAGCACTGAGTTCAGTCTCCTCCGAGTTCATATCCCACAAGGATTATTATCAATTAGTGCCTAGCTAAGTCTATTTTCTGGATCCTTGGCATCTGCAGCTAGAGAACCCAAAACTAGGTTGTAAAAATTTTCATTGCAGCTGAGTGCTTGCAGCTTCTGAATGTCCAAGTATACAATTACAAACCCATGTATCACCTAACATGCAGCATTTGCACATAAAAATTCTAAGTTATATAACTCCTTTAAGAGAGAGAAAAGATTCCTATATCCTGTATCCCAACTGCAAAGAACCTACAAAATAGTGCGCTACCTAAAGGAAGTGCACAGTGCCTCCAGATCCACTAAGAGCCTATTTTAGAGAAGGCAAATATGTATCATAAACATGCCTCTAATAAGCCTTAGTTAAGGGAATACAGAGCTTAGAGTAAAGGCATCTAGCAGAGATAGGTTTTTATATTTGCTTGTTGAGAGACAATTCTCTGTGGGTCTCTCACATTTCTGCATATTTCTATATGTCTATGTCTTGCACTTAACTGTTTCAGACTAACTTTTCAAGGATATTGGTACAGTGAACAGCTTTGGAATACAGAGATAGTTTCCCCCTCTGCAGCAAAGGGTAGGCATTTATATTGCCTGTTACAAAATTTAGTTCTCTAAGCTCAGCACTCATCTCCTAAAATGCAACTCACCCCATGGGCAGGTGTCACCTGCCCCTTTCTACATCGCCGTTGGAATTGGGGAAATGGTACAAAAATGCTGACACTCTAGCTAGTGCTATAATAAACTGTCCTTTGTCCAGTGACCTTAGAGTCCTGTATATTCTACCGGCATCCACAGAACTGTGGCAGGTTAATTTGTTAACTTGCAAGTAGGGAAAATATCAGACCCTTCACAGTTCTTGACACAGAGTATCCAGCACAGTTCCATCCTTTGTTACATGCTCTCTTGGAGCTGTATTCTTTCCTTTCCGAACACTTATTTTTGTAATTGTACATTCTGTACCCTCATAGTATGAGTATTTGACTTATATTTATCTTCTCCACTAGACTTCCTGAAACAAGAGCTGTGCACTTTGTTTTAATTTATTTTGTTCACTTTTGAAATTCAAGTGCCCCACATAGAGCCTGGCACATGGTCAGAGCCTAACAAAATTTAGCGAATAAATGAAAGAATTGAGCATTCTTTGGTTAGCTCTTATTGCCAGTTGGATTCCCTGAAAGAGACTCTGAGATAAGCATCCAGGATTTTATTAGGATCAACACCTGTGGAAGGGAGGAGACGAAAGCAGGGCTGGGCAAAAGGACTCATTCTCAGCAAACTCCCACCCAATCCTATTGGGAGCTGCCTTCGGTGTTGTCCTGAGTTGAGGCAACTTCAAGGGGCAGGACCTTTATACCCTCTCATTGACCATCTGTGGAATGTGTGCTTTCCTGGGTGTGGGGTGAGACCATGGACGAGGCCGTTTTCACTGGAGACATTTTCAAAGAAGGCTGATCATTGAGAGTCATCTTCCAGTAATATTCCAGCAGCTGGGGGAATAATTGCTTCATCACTGAAGAGAGATCCGGGAGGCATATCTCACAGTCTACCATAGCCCCCTCACTATGCTTATGTTCTGGATACAAGAGTAAATGTAGGGATGGTCTTTCTCTTACTGTTGCTCTGTAGTATTATGAGCTGTTCTAGGGTGGGTATGGTATCTTATTCATTTTTGCAACCTCTTGTTGAAGAAGCTCACTCTTTTTCCCATGGAGTTTTAAATGGTACATACGTGCTAAAATTCTTCTTGGATGTTTATGTAATAATCTGCTATTAAGAACCACGTGATTGGAGTTCTTTGAGTCCACTCTCCTATGGAAGAGAGTTTCTGGCATAAAGGGAGGAGGACTTGAATATTCCTTTCTTCTCCTTCGCACGAGCTCTATGCTCCAAGTGCCTTGTAACCGTAGAGAATATCTGACTCCTTCATACATTTAAACTCTTGCATGTGCTGTTTCCTTGGACCGGAATGCCAATGTCTTTGTCTTGCTGCCTGCACTCTCCTTTCAATCTGCTTCTAAGCGTGCTTTGGGACCCAGCTCAATCGTTTCGTCTTTTACAAAACAGTTTGTGAATTTCTCTCCTGACTCTCCCCTCAGGCTTGTTTGTGCTCTCGGTTTTTTGTAGAGACTTCCCTTAAGCACTTTTCACTCTGCTGTCATTTCTTTACATGTCTCTCTCTATTATGGGACTGAGAGCTTCTTATGGGCAGAGACTATGTTGTATTTGTGTATCCCCAGACCTTATCGCAAGACCTAGCATCAGTGGTGTGTGAGAGCTGGCTCATAATGACTCATGAGTGCCAAATGTTAAAGGAATTTTGTAAGTAGATTGTTAAATACAGCAATTACTTAAAATTCAATTACATAAAACTATAATTAAATAAGTTATATCAAAAGACAAAGAAAATAAATACTAAAAACTCACCGTTTTCTAATTGTTTTTCTGCCTTTTGCTATTATCCATACTCTAGAAGTTATTTACATCTATGTTGTCTGTAGTGGGAAATACCTATATAGTGATGGGCACTGAGCATTTCTTCCCAACTCTATGCTCAGTGACATCACACTGGTAGCTTGAAATTGGCCACGGTGGAGGAATTTAATGCTACAAACCAGGGCTGTCTCAACTAGAACTGATGGTTGAACATTTGTATGCTCAGCACTGCCTGGCACAAGGTGGTACTCAAAAAATGTCAGATGAACTTTGGGGAAAGAGATTTTGGAAAACTTCACTTAGGATGGCATGAGACTGGCAGCTATGGAAGCCCAGATGGAGATTTGAGGAAGCCCTTGTGGACCTGGGACAGTTAAAGATCGATCCTACGGGGACGAGGACATTGTTGTCATTTTGCTTACTGTTCCCAGACTACTTGCAATAAATGTGTGGGGCTCAGCATGTTTTAAAACACACTCTTCTGGGGTTGTTCCTTTATATTCAGTTTCTTAGTTCAAGAAGCTGGTGATAACTGCAGTGGAATATTAACTGAGAGGAAGAGAGATTGACTTTTTTCCCTATTTACTTTTAGCTGAAACCTCAAGACACAGGCTCTGAGCGACTGCATACTATTTTAATTGCAAATATAATTTATTTTGATCGCCATATGGCTATATCATGATATATGTTTACTTTTACTAAACTGTTGTGTGTGATAATTCTTTGGTGACAGATGTGGGTTAGTGGTGCTGCCATTTAAGTTGCTGAAGGGGCATGTTTTCTTAAGGCAGAGATCAAGGATTGCATCTGTAGGGACAAGTAAACTGAGGAATAGGAGCAATTATTTGTGATTCTGCCCAAAATGTCAGGGTCTGAGGAGGAGGGACTGGTGCATGAGGCTGAAGTTCCGGCTGAGTCTCTGTTTCATTTAAAGACATGATGCTCCTTCAACTTCCTCTATATTGGGCCAAAGGAGACAGTTTATTTTATTTTTAAAATGAAAAGCTTTTTATTTTCTTATTATAACATAAATTTTTACTCCTGTAAAATAAAATAAAGACAATACAGAAAGGAATAAAGAAGAAAGTAAAAAATACATTACCTGATACCCTAACATTGAAATAACTCTTTAAACATTTTGGTATTTATCTTTACAGATTTAAATATAACCTTGGTCTTACTAATCAAAAAGATTGGATTGAAAGTTATTATTCACAATTTAAACTTAACAGTAAATTTTCTTGCAGTATCTACATATAAAACAACATTTTAATATTGTTTCCTAACACACTAGCCCCATGGAGGTTTAATATTGTTTCCTAACACACTAGACCCATGGAGTGGTCTCTAACTCCACTGAAATTTATAGTTTGTAATATCTAAAAGACTTAAAAGCTAATATGAAACTATTACTACCTTTGATTTCATTGGAAATTATGAGGGCAGATTGAAGAAGAAAATGTGGGGCCCATTGGCTCTTGAATGTCACAGAATTCTTCTGAGAGATTTCTCTCAGAGGATAAGGACCTTGGAAATGTGGATGGGGTTTTATTTTTGGCTCATTCATTCAACAAACATCTGTACTGACTCTGTCAGACACTGGTGTCCCAGAGATGAATAAGATGCAGCTATTGCCCACAGTAGTGGACATAACCGTGTAAACAAATTATGATAGGATATGATAATTGCCATTGCAAGGATTTTAAACAGATCTATGAGACCAAAGAATATGATACAGAGATTAATTCTTCCTGAAGTCACTAGGGGAATATATCAGTTAGATCCTATTCTCTTGCATATGAAAACTCAACATAAACTTAAGCAAAAAAGAAAAAAGAAAAAACCCTAGGAACTCAAATGGTGTCATTAAAAATATGCCTCTTGTTCTTCTTGTCTTGACTATTTTTTTCTTAGCAAAGTCTTTACTTTTCTGCAAGCTCTTTCCATATGATGGCAAAAAATGGTCTACTATAGCAAGATGACTTTTTATCACATTTTTCTTATTCATTCCTCCTTCCTAGTAGTGTGGAGGAGTCCTGGTATTCTGTCCTAGCTGGTGTCACATGCCCCTCTTTGAACTAGTCCCTGTGTCTAGGGCGATTGGCTAAGTTTAGGTCGCAGGACCTTTCCTGTAGCCTCCCTTGAACTGTATGTGCTGAGAGTGGGGAAACGATGTGTCCTAAACCAGCAGGAACGGGTGCTGTCAGATGTCCACTAGGAAGAGCTTACCTGGGAAGTGAGACTTGGCTTATATTTTGCAGTATGAATAGTCCTTCACCAGATAAAGGCTTTGAGTGTCAGGGGAATGCTTTGGGTGGCTGAATTAGAGTAATGCAAAAGAGAAGTGTGTTGGAGTGAGACCAGAAACAGAGGAGACATAAATCCAAATTGCTTAAGACCTTTTAGACTATACCAAGAAATTTGTATTTATCCTTCCAGGTATGAAGGTGCCAATGGAAACTTTTAATGTGGCTGAATGATGTGGTTAGTTTTGACTTTTAGGATGACAGCTCTGGTAAAAAGATGGAAGATGGGGAGAATCTGGTTTTGTGAGAAAAAGGTAGAAATCTGTGGGTCAAAGGTGGCACACTCTAGTTGCTAGCTACAAAATAGTGGACTGGGGTACCTGGCTGAGGATGTGGAGGAAAGAATGCCAATGGATTAGCAACATCTGGGCAGGATGGAAGATAGTGTACGGGTTATGTATTTGATGACCCTGATTAAGCTATGGCCAATGAGAGATTATTAAAGTCCTTTTCTTTTCTTTTTTTCCCCCCCAAAAAGAAACCTTTTTTAAACAATTTGCATGTTTTAATATGGCTCCCCTTATATATCAGTGAAACAATAAAACATTGCTATTTAATCTAACATAAATGTTAACATACATATTTTAAAAGTAGGAAGTTCCTGCTTGGAAGTGTCCTCCTGAGAGAGTTCTGGAAACTGAACATTAAATGGTATTTCCTGTGGTCACAGCTGTCACTGACCCGTACTCTTTGGTCTTGAGTTATAAATCTTCATCTCATTTCTCTGGGCTTGAGTTTTAAGGCATAATAATAGATGGCGTTAGATTGAACTGCTTCTTTTTAGATTTTCTACTCTTCGTATATGGAAGAATAGATTAATTTATAGTGTGATTAATCCGTTACCTTTCACCAGCTATAAATTTAATTTTCTACATTAAGGTATAACTCTAAAGGGGAGAGGTTAAGAACAGATCTCAGGCCATGAATACTAAGTTATTAAAGTTGAAGATGAATATGTGAATGACTATAAGAAACAGAATTAACTAATGGAATTTTTTTAAATGAATATTTTTAAATGGATAGTCAATTAGTACCCTCTTTAAATGTATGAAAATTAGCAGTGCAGCCAGATTCTTCGAGATCAGATTCCTACCTAATTTTTGAGCTTCTTCTCTTGACATCAGCCTGCTTCTACTTTATGCCTTTGAAATCCCAAGTTCTGTTTGCAGCTCTTTGGAATGTGCCATGCTGCTTCAGAACTATATGTTTCCATTCATGCTGTTGCCTCTATCTGGCATGATATTCTCACCCACTCTTCCCACTTAACATCTTTCAAAACCCAATTCACTTTGCCACTTCTAGGAAGCATTCCTTGATGCTCTCTCCCTTCTTTCCTATACCTTAAACATACTTCCATTATTTCACTCATCTTACTTGATTGCAATGGTTTGTTTATCCAACTGTGTTCCCTACTTGACTGTGAGCTTATTTGTGATATTGGTCATATTCTATTTTGGTATCCCAGTATGTAGTGGGAGATCAAAAAAATGCCTGCGGGATGGATTGAATAACAGTGTTAGAGGTATCTCAGAAGACTCTTATAAGCCTAAGTATACAGCGGAAGAAAAAAAATTGAGATTAGCTTCACTTTCCCAGTCTTCTAATGCCAGAGGCATGAAAGACCTCAATATGAAAAGGTTTCTAATTTGAGATGTTTCAGTGGAGTCCATTTTCCTCTTCATTTATTTTTGGCTGATTTGAAAAAAGCACAGTTACTTCTGAAATGGAATAGTAGATCAAGGGTGTGTTATTCACTTATGGAAACATCTTTCTCTTCCTAAGTACCTGGGAAGGCATGTGCTTTCTTTGCTTCTGGCTGCACTGACGGCTCAGGGTCAGAGACTTTCATTTCTGATGCTCCGTGTGTAGCCTCCAGCGGATCACGTCCTGCTTGTTCTTCCTGGCAATGTTTTATTCATTAGAGTATTTCCGAATGGAAATTATTTTCTGACTGTTAACAAGCCATGCTAACATGAACCTCTCTGTTAAAGATAAGAGCCCAAACTCAGGTGTAGAGATAGAGCCATTTCTCCACTCCTGACTTCAAAATGGGACTGGAGCAAAACTCTTGCTTGGGGACACTTCCCAGTAATCAGAGAGAGCTTTCCTGATTACCCTGTATAGAGCAGCGCTCTCCATCCCTTTGTTCTGCTTCATTTTCTTCATAGCACTTACCATCACCTGGTATATTCATTTGTTTGTTTATTTTACTAGAATATTAGCAACATGAAAGCAGGGGATTTATTCACTGCTGGATTCAAGCTCCTGGAACCATGCATGGCACAGAGTAGGTGCTTAATGGATACATGCCAATTGAATGGAGGGTGATACTTACCACAACTACTCCTAAAGACCTCCCCACGTGCCACGCAATGTAGTTAGCATTCGGTATTTTGTGTTCTTTTCTCACCACCCAGCCAATAGGGTATTCTATCATTTTCCTTTACCTTGAAGGAAATGAAGTTTAGAGAGGTGAACTTGAACTTGTCCAAGATTGCATAGCTGGTATCTAGTGAAGCTGAACAGTGTCGGAGCCTGCATTTTAAACTAATATGTTGTTTGTGATGGGTAGGTCCAGGTTTGTGGTCCAGTCATCGTAATTAGGTGATGTTTCTTGTGCAATATTCTGTCATTTGGGGTCTTTTTTCCCCCTGTGTCATATGCCATGCCATCAGATTTAGTATTTTTCTCCATAAAAATAATAATTTGAAAAGATTTACAATTTTTATGTAGCTAGATGCTACCATTTGATTCTCATAATAATTCTACAAAGTATTATTATTCCCTTTGCACAGATGGAGAGAGGAGATTCTGATAGGCTATGTGACTTACTCAAAGTCATGTTGCTGATAAGCGATATAGCTGGGACTTGAACCAGACTTTTGGTTCTGGTGCCCATTTGCGACCCACAACCTTGCACTGTCTCACTAGAAATTCCGTATGTGGTATTTTATGACAATCTTAAGCTATATTTTAATCTTAAGAAAACTAGTGCAATCTTAAACTATATGTTAGTAAATTAATGTCTGTGTAGTGGAAAGGAATAATCTCAGGGAGCTTCGTGATTGTTGGGCCATGTGTGGGGGACTGCACACATTTTAAGAGAAGGTGTCAAACCACAAAACATCTGATGCAGGGGAGGGATTAGGAACCCTTTACTTGAAGAATGGCTGAACAAGGTAGAGATGCCTGCCTTGTAGGAAGGAAGAAGCAAACTTGGGATGCCTGTTGATTCAGAGATAGGATCTGAAGCATAGTTGAGCAGAAGAAGGAGCAGGCTTCCTATTTATGGGGAGGCTGCATATCAAGGTGGTTATAAGCTTAAGCCCTAGGTTTATATTGTTTGGATTTATATTCCAGTTTATCCTCTTACTAACTGCTCTCCTTGGGCAACTTATTTCACCTCTGTCTCATTCGTTTTGTCTCTTAAATGGGAATAATCCTACTTCTTTCATTGTATTGAGATGAGAATTAATTGAGAAAAGACATGAAAAGCCCTTAGTATAGTGCCTAGTGCATAGTAAATGCCCAATAAATGTTGGCTATCATCATTGTTATCGATAGTTGTGACTTCAGAGGACAAAAGGAAAGATGACTGTGATGGACTCAGACTCCTGGTGCCAGTGCTGTTAGGGGAATTTATCAGTTAGCTGGTTCAACAACTTCATGTTACAAAAGAGGTACCTGAGCATCATAGAGCAGAAAGTTCTGTTTTGTGATTGTATAGAGAGTTACATGCAGAACTATCACCCAACTTTTCTAACAAATACCATCTAAGGTTTTTATATTTGGCTGGTGGCTGTACTGACTCCCAGCTCTAGTTCAGCCATGGAGAGTGATGCACTGTCAGCCTCAGGGAGTGTGACCTTTGTTAGACCTTCATCACCACTCTGTTGACACCTAAAAGGGTTCTTAGATGAAGGCAGGTGAAACTAAACATTATTAACCCGTCCATCAGCCTTTCTTGCTGATTCCACCACCAAACCTATCCAGAATCTAACTGCTTCTCCCAAGCTCTATTGCTGCCCCCTACATTCTTGCCACCATCATCTCTCATCTGAACAATTGAAATAATCTCCAGACTGGCCTTCCCTGCCACCACTGTGTTCCTACAATCTATTTTCTAGGGATCTTATGACAAATAAATCCAATCATGCTTTCATACCCCGCCCCGCTCCACCCCCTGCTTAGCATCTTCTAACTGGCTTCTTATTGTCCTTGGAACAGAATCCAGACACTTAACCATGGCCTGCTAACCCTGTAGGATCTGCTCCCGCCTTTTTCTTGGCTGCCATTTCCTTTCAACTCCTACTTGCTGATAAGCTCTAGTCACACTGGCATTCTTCCTGTTCTCAAAATATGAGCTAGTTCCTACTTCAGGACCTTTGCATATGTTCTTCCACCAGATATTTGAATGGATGGCTTCTCCTTATTACTCATATTTCAGCCTAACTGTCTCTTCCTTAGAGAGGCTGTCCCTATCTATGGTAGTCTTGTTCTTCTCTTTCATCTTATTTTATCATCCTCATGGTACAGAACCACTTTCTGAAATTACCCAGAAGTAAGTGTTTCTCTAAGTGAATCTATTTACATTGGGGCATTTTTACTTGTTTTATGCTATATCCTCACTCCTAAAATAATGTCTGAATTTTGTTAGATGCCCTTTATTCCTTGAATGATGAGTTTACTTCTTCACAGAAGTTTGTGTCCATAACATGAACACAGAAGACCACATCAGGAGAAAGAACTCTGGACCCAAACTCAGTCTTTCTAGACATTTCATTTCTAACTCCATCAGGGAAGATGAGGTTAGGTCCTTTTAAGCTTTGAATGCAGAAGGATATTATAGCTAAATGTAAGGGAGAATCCACAAATCAGCCATTCAGAGTTTGAAATGAAGTGAAGGTAGAATTGGAGAGTGGTCAAGAAGACAGTAATTTATCATTTCCACCAATATTTGAATGCACCATTTAGCTTCTTGCTCCTTCTTTTTAGCTGTATGTTTCTTTCCTTACCTCCATTTCTAGGATCTTAAGGTGGCAAATAGTGTGATGAGTGGCCATGGGGACATAATATTACTTAGTTAATTTCTAAGGCAGGGTTACAACCTTTAGGGGCCAGAGAAATAGCAGAAATGGATGAATTTCTGTGTGTCAGGAAGTAGAGTGGTGGTCAGGTGAACTGGGGAGCATATGGCCACTGCAAAGTGTGTGTATTAAACACAAAACAAGTTAACAGTTGGATTTGTTCTTTGGCTGGCTCTCTTGAGTGTCCCATATGAAGACTACTTGTCTTGATTTTATGACTATTTTTTAAAAACCAGTCAGTATCTTTTGGTTGTGTAAGTTCCTTCATAGATACCCTTGTTCAGTATCTGTTAACTTAAGATTTTAGTGCATGGCAAACCAAATTGATACATATGTGTAAAGAAGTAGGCTGGAATTTTTTTCTTCAAATTTGAGAGCATCCTAATTGTCTGTTTTGCTTCCTTCTTCCACCTAAGGGCTTGTACTTAATACATTGTGGTTCATTAATAAGAGTTAAAGATAAATTGTTTGCTATTTTTTTATTTTTTCAAAATCCCAAAGTCCCTGTTTTCTTAGTATTAGTTATGGATTCTATGGATTCTTTGTGTATATATTCTCATAGAAGTATATTTGAATAAAGTATTTGAAAATATTATCTAGTGCTGTTTAAAAGAATCTGTAATGTACCTAATTATTTCTAATAATAAAATTATTATAGGAGCATGTCTATTTAAAAGAAGACTAAATTACCCATTATCTAATGTTCAGTTGGAAGGGAGAAAGTATATCAGAAAAATGACAATAGTGAATTTATTCTCTGAGGAAATTTCAGAATATATTTATTTTCCTGCTCCATGGGTACCCAACATAGAAAATTTTAAAAGTGACTAGAACTGTAGTTTGTAATGACAAATTCATATCAGGCAACATTTGTACTGGGTGAATTACCTAGTTATGAATCCAGATGATCTGAAAGTGAATTAATACTCATTGGCATGAATTATTCTCTGTTGGGGATTGCAATGCCAATGGAAAGGGCTTTGGTGCCCTGGATCAACACAGGCCTTAGGCCAGTCATTGGCGCTCTAGTAAACAACTCCTATTCCCTGCACAGATAAGTAATTCTAGCAAGAGACTTCCGAGGTCCAGTGTGAGTTATTGACCTCATACAGACTTGTCCCCTGGGTACTTCTTTAAATTTCGCTCAGTCTGAGAGTGACTAGGTTCTGATCTCTAAGGGCTGTTGAGTAGCCTATGTGAAATGGCGTGTGGCATCAGACCATTAGCATGCCGGAAAGCCGTACATCAGCCAACTTTCTATTACTACTTCTTTTCTCCCTCAGGGTTTAGAAACTGGGACTGAAGAGGTGAAATTAAACTGGCCTTTCACCCCAAGAGTTCTCTTTGCAGTAAAGTTAAGGCATAATCACAGGTAAGATAAACTTTTCGAATGTATATCTCTTCTACTGACAAAAGTCTTCAACTTTAAGATCTGTTCCTTTTTGCATCTTTCATTAAGATAATAAATCATTTGGCATATTCTGGGCATCTAGAGTCAGTGCCAAGGGAGTTTTGTCTTTTTTAATATGCTCGTTCTTCTTGCAGGAGTACTCTGTCTGATGAGCCACTCCTCTTTTGAGCCCTGGCTTCATTGTCAGTCCTTTGTCACTTGATTAGAATCAACTCAGAGGCATGTGAATTATGCAGATTCTGGAGCCCTGTGTCATACCTTCTGGATTGGAATCATCATGGGGGAAGGCTCAGGAGCCTGCGTAGGGGGAACAAGTTTGTTTCCCTCCATTGAGTTCTCATTTATCTCCTTCATTTGAGAGTGGCCCACATAGGATGAGGTTTTATTCCTATTTACGTTTTCAGTGCGTCACACAGAGCTGGGGCTAATGATGTTGTTGACTGACTGACTAAACAAATGAATGCATTTCTAGTTCATTTGATTCTATCACTGACCATGGATGTGACATATTGAGATTATGCTTCTTTGGTTTTAAACAGTAACATAATACAGAGAAAAAGAGTAAAACTAGCCCATTTTAGAAAAAATAATTCAAATTTGAAAACATGACACATTAAATGGGCTGGCCATTTTTTTTTAAGTGGGTGAAATGGCACAGTGTCTAGTACATAGTATATCTTTAACAAATATTTGCCTAATAAATAACTGAATTAATAGAGGACTCCTGTTACTAAGTGGTAGTTACCGGGGTTTGTGAGGGGATGTTAACATTTTAGCACCTTCTTAGTGGGCATGGTGCTGGAGGCTGAATATTTGTTCTGCCAGAATTCTTATGTTGAAGCTCTAAAGCCCAATGCAATGGTATCTGGAGATGGGGCCTTTGGCAGTTAATTAGATTTAGATAAGGTCATGAGGGTAGGGACCCATTATGAGATTAATACCTTTATAGAAAGAGATATAAGAGAGATGATCTCTCTCTTTCTCTACCATGTGAGGATAGCAAGAAGACATCTATCTGCAAACCAGGAAGAGAGCTGTCACAAGCAACCAAATCAGCCAGCACCTTGGCCTTAGACTTCTAGCCTCCAGAACCATGAGAAATACATATCTATCGCTTAAGCCACCCAGTGTAAGATATTTTGTTATAGCAGCCTGAGCTGACACATGCTTATGTAAGAAAGGGCTTTCTGGAAAGATAGCACCACTCTATGAGTCAGGGGGTAGGTAGGTCTGCCTTTTTCCTTACCGAATCTTTAGAGCCCAGAGTAATCCCTGTCCTGGACTAGGGGCTAAATGAATGTTCATGGAATGAATGATTTCTATAAGTCTTCAGCTCAAAGGAGCAACTGCAGTTTGGAAGGTCAGAAGAATGACGGGCGCACTGAGCAGCAGGGTCAACTCAACTCTGCAGAGACAGAGTTGACCCACTTGCTCAGAGATCTAAACCAGTCCTGTTTCCAGCAGTGAGTCTCCCAGATAGACTGTCTGGGTTTCTCCTCGAAGGTGAAAGAAGACTTGAAAGTGAGTGAGGATGTGCTGTAAATGATAAGACAGGCTGGGCGGACTTCATAGCCACTCTAATAGGTGTGAGCTGTAGGGATGAGTGGCTTCTCTGCAGTCACAGAGAACTCTTTGTAACCTTCCTCCTGGGGACTCATTTGTGAGAGGAAGCTGTTGTCTCTGACAATACAAGACCAGACTCTCCAAGAAGCAGGTTAATTAAGGTGAGTGGACAGCCAGGGGGCACAAATGAGGAAATAGTTTGGAGTAAAATGTTAGCAGACCTGTTTGGGAGAGACAACACCATTGGCAAATTCTAAAGTTACCCCAGTGAGTCAACCTTGGACTCTTCACCTACAAAATGGAAATAATTATGTTGGCAACATCTGTCATGTGGGATTGTGAGGATTGCTTGGGATAACATACGTGAAAGCACTTCGTATGTTAATGTCCTATGTAAATGTGAACTTATTCTTCTTACTTTCTGGCAGTGTTCAGTTCAGTTCCACAAAGACCTACTGGATGGTAGGCACTATATGTCGGAAAAAGTTGGATATTTTGGTATCTAATTACTCTCTTTGCAGTATGAAGTACAAAAATGAGTGTTTTAAGAAAAAAAAACAAAGTGCTGGGGGTTCAAAGGCAGAGAAAGAATATCCTCTTTGGAGGAGTGAAAATGCTTCATTGAGGAGGTAGAAGTGGAGCTGGGCTTTGGAGACTGAGTAAGATTTTTAGGGACTGAGATGTGAAGGAAGAAGACATTTCAGGGGAAGGAAGCACTAACAAACTAGACCAAGGAGTCAAGAGAGGATGAAGTACAACTTGAGAGTGGTGAGAAACCCACATGGGATATTGATGTGGGCGCAGTAGGAGATGAGACTGGAAAAGTAGCCAAAGGCAAACTGGAAGCCTTTGAGGAAGGTGAAGACCTGATTTGGCAGGTAAAGGGGATCATTAAAGGAAGCTGAGGAAGTGTGTGCTCTGACCCATGTGGTACTGGAGGAAAACGAAACTGATTGCAGTGGGGAAAGACAGGATGATAAACACGAACATTATGACTTTCATTAAATTCAGAGGGTTTTTTAAGCCATAGAAAAATGCACAGGCAAGAATGCTTTGGGATTCCAGGCCTACTTCTGCACAGGGATGGGGAGCAAACTGCTTTCTGATAATGATCCAAGAACAGTTCTGGCGACCAGAACAAATTCTTTCAAGAGCCTGGACAATTCAATTCAAATATAGTAGAATCTCAGGGCAGAGCACTTCAGTATATTGCTAGTTCAGTTATTTATTTTATTCCTGGGAAGATTGCATTGTTTTTGATAACTCCTTGGAAACCTGAGAATGTAAGCAGCACAATAATGAATATGAGACTTCCTCTTCTCCACCTGGTGAAAATGGGTTTCTGCGGCTTCAATATCACCCTGAATTTCTGATTTAAAAATAGATAATTTCACAGATTAGAAGACTTAACATTACTTGCATATAATATATGTTTAAAATTTACATGTTCTAATTTTGTTTCTAATTATAAAGCAATGTCTTTTCAATGCAGCAAGTTTGGAAAACAAAAAGGCACTGTTGCAAGACAGCTACTAATATTTTCCCTTATACTCTTCTAGTCTTAAAAGGGTATGGATAGTAGGTATATATTTATGTATATAAATACACACATATGTTTGTGTGTATATATATCTGCATATAGAAGATACAATTTTTATAAAATTTCATAACAGTTTTTGTCTATACATACTGTTGTGTCTATATTTACATATATCAAGGCATACATTTTTTGTGCTCAGCTGTGTTCCTTTTGAAATAGATTATGCACATTTTCTTATGTTACACAATATTTCCTGTGGTATGTGCTTTGATGCTCAGAAAAGGAAAGACCCTCCCCCAATCTTGTAAATTCTTTGTACTAATTTTGCTATGACACAGTACTTAATATTTTTAAAATATTTTTACAGAATTTTTATATGTATTATCTCTTGATATCAGGATTATCCTTATTCCCACTTTACAGATTAGGAGGCTGAAATTTAAAAAAATTAAGACTTTCTTCAGGTTAAGTAGTCAAAAATCTTGCTATTGACAAAGTTTGCTTTAAGTCTTGAGTGTCTGAGATTAGACTTAAACATAAAACAATTAATGGCAGTGGTTAAGCACATGAACTTTGGAACAGACTTCTTGGGTTCAAATTCCACTTCCGTCACTTAGTTGGCCAAGTTCCTCAACTGGTCTGAGCTTCCATTATCTTACCAGTGTAATAGGGATACTAATAGGAACCTTATATCACCTGGGTTGTAGAAGTGATTAAGTGCTTCAATTTAGGAGCTGCTCTTAGAATATGCCTGGCTCCTGACAAACACTATCTATATGAAGGCTAGCTATTATGAAAACAGATTTTTTTTTCTTTCTACTGTGCCAACTGTCTTTGTTTTTTATGTGACCAAACCTAAATCTTTTGAGTTTATTAATCTCTTTTTCTTCAGCAAACATGAGTTTATTTGACTCTAATAAGTGCATCACCAGAAACTTCATTCAAAGAAGGAATATACACAGATGTTACTTCCATTCTGAAAAGGCTCATCCTCTGCACCCCCCACCTCCCTGCTCCCCCGCCCACCGAGGTAAATAAGCATTTGACTAGATAAGAATATTTCCAGCATTTGCTTTAAGATTTTTGCTGAAGCTGTAAGCAATACATGGCAGAGGATCAAACTATTTTGAGAGGTCAGATTTTGGCTTGTTCAACTTCTGGTGTCGCTCCACCTCCTGGCTGTATTGCTGACACTCTTGGCGAAAATTTCAAAGTGGAGGCAGCTTCACTCTCTTGTTAATCATGGTGTTTAATGCAAAGGCTAATGATGTGATATGTAACCACACTGCAACTGTTAAGCCATATGGCACTTGCTGGCTGTTATTTATGGTGAAGGCATTTATGCTTTTCGTTTCCTGAAGCACTGAGCTATATTGGAAATGATGCTTCAAAGCACTTTTAGAGGCAGTGGGTAGTAGCTTCATTTCCCAATCCAACATTCTTAGGTCCAGTCTGTGACAGTGTGGGGGAAAATCAGCACCTCTGATATGTTTGAGTTGAGACACAGCATATATTTGCAACTGAACAGAACAGGAGAGAAATGTAAGAACTTACCTAGAAACGAAGAGAGACTGTGAGGTTGTCAGCCAGAACTCTTATGTTGAAAAGAAAATGAAATGATATTTTCTTGGCATCTCTTTATTTGCCTTAAATAAACAAACCAACCTGAGAATTGAGATCACCAGGTTAAAAAAATATGTATCCATGGGTTAAAAGTTTATATTAGTAATAATAATGATCTGTCATGCATCAAACTTTTATATGCTAGGCATACCAGCTTTAAGGGCAGGCCAGACATGTGCCTCATGCCAGTCCACGAGGGGCATAGAGACATCCCTCTAAGTGAGATAAGAGGAGAGACTCTAAGAGTTGTATATCCTGCATCACTTGGATCGTATACATACACTTATCCTGTTATATGCATCACTTGCCCATGGTGCAAGGTGATACCCAAGGGGCTTGTTCAACTATATAGGGGTCAAAATAGAAATATTGAACAGATGATATGGCATAGATGCAGACCAAACAGTTCTGCTGTCAATAGATACCAGGATGGTCCTGTTGGTGCTTATCAAGTAAAACTTTCCTTGTTTCTCTGATTCTCAGCCGGGGGGTACTATTTTGTTCCCCTCCCAAGGAGACTGTTGGCAACATCTGGGGACATTTTCGATTGTTCCAACTGATGAGGGATGCTTCTGGACTCTAGTGAGTAGAGGCCAGGGACATCACTGTACATTCTACAATGGACAGTATAGCCGCCCCCAACCAAATGTCAAGAGTGTTAATATTGATAAGCCCGGCTCTAGAGTGAGTCTGATGCTGAAGCTGAATTCTTTGCAAGAGGAGGGACTAGCCAGCAGGGTCCTCTTCTCCATTCTTCTCCAAGGCAGTATTTAGCATCTCTTCTAAATAAATGTTAAACCAATATTTAAAGAATTATTTGAAGAAACACTAGCCTGTACAGGATGCTACTAGATCTAGGGCCAGTACCAGCTAGGCACTGTGCTAAGCACTTTAAATGTGTCATTTTTATTAAATTTATTTAATAACCCTACGAGACTGAAAACAATATTACTATATTCCAGAGAGCAGGAGAGAAAAAAAACCACAAACCTCGAATTGTAAGTGAATACTTCTTAGTATTATTTAGAACCAAATAACATGGCAGTCGATACCTTATAACATGGTGGGTTTTCTGGAAGATGGAAGTAATCCTTATTCCGCACCTAGGAATGGACTAAGAAACTGATATTTTCTTAATGACATTATAAAGCCATCAATTTAAAAGAACTGTGAAATAGAATTATTTCAAATCTGGTTATTATGGAGAGAATGAGCTCATTAATTCATGTATGGCGTGCTTCCTGCCATGCAACTGCATGAGAGATGATGCATTGTCATGTGCAAAAAACTATAACTTTACCATTGTGGTCTCCATCTGTGTGAGGACACAGTACCAAGGGAACATAAATCTCCTGGACCTCAGTATCTGACTTGTTAACTGGGATGATATTTATTTACCTACTTGGTTGAGTTTTTCAGGTACAACTGTAAGATCTGATCTTGATCCTATAGACTCTTAATTTTGAAATTAACTTAGGCTCTGTTCTAAGTATATTACACATGTTAACCTATTCATACATTATGAATATTTGCATTTTATGAACAAGGAAACTCAGGTACAGGAAGATAACTGCCTAAAGTCAAGTCAGGACTGAGCCTGGGTTCGAACCCAGAGTCCTTCCATTATGATGTGCAATTCCCCTGTGTTAATGTGTGGTGGGATAGCCTGGTTGAATATGGGCTTTGGAGTTGGCTAGAATCCACACTCTGTTATTTCCTTGTCATGTGTTCTAACCTTTTTAAACTACAATCTTCTGATTTGTAAAATAAAAATAAAAAATATACCTCCAGTGTTGTTATAAATACAGTTGGTCCTCATTATTCAGTGTAGTTATGGCCTATAAAGTTGCTGCAAACACTGAACTGGCAAATACTGAATATGAGGCTCCCAGGGGAAATGCAGGGTTAGGTTCCTATGAGCCTCTGGTTACAACATTTTTGTTAACCAATCAGTACATAATCTTGTTTTATATCTGTTTATGTTTACAGCCACCTTATTTAATATACATTGTTGACTCATTAATATTGATCTCATGGCCAACAGCTCTATAACTCCTGCCTGAACGAAGCTCTTCTAACATACGTTTTCCATAAGGCACATCACAGCCTTCCTTCACTTGGGAGCACCAGACAGCATGTTAGCACTATGGGCCACTTTAAGCAGTGAAATAACCAACAAAACATGAGAAATATGGTACTGAATAAACTGTGAAAAGGATACTTGTTTACACATGAGAGCTGAAAGAAGAAGGCAGTGTCACCTTGTTTGATCTCAGCTGAGAGCGTGCATATCGGGCAACTCAAGTTTTTCACTGCCCTGCACATATCTGGGAATGACTGAAAAAGTTCCATGAGTATTGATTTTAGAGTTAGAAATAAATGTTAGTGAATAAGCTAATTTGTATATACAGATTCTGTGAAGAATGAGGATAGATTCTATATACCTTCAGGATTATAGTAAGTACATGTGAATAAAGGTGTATATATAGTGCTTAGCATGTTACCATGAGCACAGGGAAAGTACTCAACATGTAGCAATTACTTCTGTGATTTTAAATAAAGGTATGCCAAGAATCAGGTCTTTTTGGGTGGTTCCTTGCCAGCTCCCTGTGGACTGGGAAGGCTCTATTTCAGAGAAGATGGTGTGCCTACAGGAAGCAGCCTTTAAGGCAGTGATACTTGATTTACCTGCTCTCTTTACTTCAGGGTGTGAACTACGCAGCCAAGGGATGAAATGTATTGGATTTTGGGAGTATGTGGTAGAATGAGAGAAGAGGAGAGGCTAAGTTCAGCCTTCTACCTCTCCCTGCATCATAGGGTTCCTGTTTTATGTTAGAAAGTTTTAGTTAATGCTTCTCAAAGCCCGATCCCCAAACCAGCATGCAGCATCAACATTATGTAGGAACTTGTTAGAAATAAAAATTGTCACCCAGAACTCCTGAATCAGAAACTCTGTGGATGGGCCCAGAATCTGTATAGGGACCACCAAGTGGTTCTGCAGCAGGCTAGGGTTGAGGACCACTGCTCCGGTCGAAAAGCCCTACTGAAGTTATTACATTTTTTTGAGCACCGAGTACTTTGTAGACTACAAACTTCTGTGAGACAAGTGTTCAGTACTTATTTTGTGATAGTTAAAACTTGTATGGGTTGTTCTGGGGTTGTCTGGGGCCTAATCCTTTGGTTAAAACTGGCTCCCTTTTTGGCTTATGATAATTTCTAAAACTTCTTTATTAGGGTTCAGCTTCTCATTTAATGGCTGATGGTAGACCTTTTTTATTTTGAATTTATTTTTATGCAAATACCTATAGCCTCCAGAAAGATAAAGCATAGGAATGGATTTGTCTTCTAAGTTTTAAGGCACATGGATTGTCAAGGTTTTTCTTTCATTTGTGAAAAGTTTAGGCCATTTCATGTTTTCTGTCCTCTAGCCAGAATTTCTTTATGGGTATTATTTGATAAGTCAGAGTTTTCAGGTTGATGATATTGTGACTATTTCGAAAATTGCATTTTTGTCATTCATTTGTTTATTTCACAAATATTTATGAGAACATATTCTACATGAAGCGCTCAGCTGGATGCCGGAGATTCATTGCTGAGCATAACGGAGATGGTCCTTATCCTCATACAGCACACCTGTGGGTGGGGGATAGATGTTCAAGACTCATAAAAGTAATTAGAACTTGGGGAACTGATATGAAGGGAGCACACAAAGCTCGAGACAGTATATAATATAAATAAAAACTGGTCAGAAAATGTGTTTGACATTTGAATAGACTTTTTAACAGATGAGTAAAAAATAACCAGGAAAAGGTAGGTGGAAAGAGGGAAGATACGAAAATATGTTCAGATTTTCAAGAAGAAATAAAAGTGGGTCAGGGATTCAGAAACTGAAGTAGAGAGTGGTGCCAGGTAAAGCTGGTCAGGTAAGCAGATGACATTTGCATGGCTAATATAGTGCAAGGGATTGTTGCAAATACAAATTCCAACTAATAGGTCACACAAAGCACATGAAAATGCTAATCTAATATTCTGAGATCATTGTATTAAATGGGAAGGTGTGTGTGTGTGTGGGGGGGCATTGCTATTCTCCCCGTGGCCTTGTAGGATTGATGACACAGGAATATTAGAGTTGATGTTGATTTGTACTTTTTTTTATTAAGTTTATTGGGGTAACATTGGTTAATAGAATTATATAATTTTCAGGTGTACATTATGATTTGACATCTATATGTTCTATTGTGTGTTTACCACACAAAGTCCAGTTTCCTTCAGCTACCATATATTTGACCCCCTTTACCCCATCTACCACCCGCTTCCTCCCCCATCCCCTACCCTCTGGTAACCACTAGTCCATTATCCATGTCCATGAGTTTCTGTTTGGTGGCCTGTTCATTTGTTGCTTTTAGGTTTATATCCCACATATAATTGATATTGTGTGATTTTCTACTTTTTCAGTCTGGCTTATTTTGCTTAGCATGATTATCTCGAGGTCCATCCAGGTTGTCAAAAATAGCAATATTTTATCTCTTCTATGGCTGAGTAGTATTCCATTGTATATATGTACCACAGCTTCTTTAGCCAATCATCTATCATAGAACACTTTTTTTGCTTCCATGTCCTGGCCACTGTGAATAATGCCGCTATGAACATCGCTGTGCAAATATCTTTATGGATATGGGTTTTCAAGTCTTTGAGGTAAATACCCAGCAGAGGGATTGCTGGATCATACAGTAGATCAATTCTTAGTTTTTAGAAGAAACTCCATACTGTTTTCCATAGTGGCTGTACCATTTTGCAGCCCCACCAGCAGTATGAGAGGGTTCTTTTTCTCTGAATCCTCTCCAACATTTGTTATTACTTGTCCTGTTGATTATAGCTATTCTAACAGGTGTGAGATGGTATCTCATTGTGGTTTTGATTTGCATTTCCCT